>NC_090922.1:90178445-90481475 GCF_040938575.1 Ambystoma mexicanum
CTGTAAGACATGACGCACTCACCCCAACTCAACAAATGTAAGGTTGCCTACATATGGGTCCAACAGTTACTCTCAGGCACACCTATAAACAAAGGACAGGAACGTTTTGGGACACTGCCTCACTTTCTGCCTTTCCAGACACACTGAGCCTGGGCGGACTTCAGGGGCTGAAGCCTGCCAAGGGCAAAATGCACATAGGACTCAGACCCAATTGAAACAACAGAGTAAAAGCCCAGAGGAACTAACTGCCAGGAAATGGCAAAAAAAGAAGACAGTGGCCATTTTCAGAAAATGGTCACCCTTTGGTGCCGTACTGCAGCTGAGAAATCAGCTGCAGATACACGGCACAAGGTAGTAAAAAAGAAACCACTACCACCAGCCATTTTAGTTAGTTAGTGTAACAGAATGTTACATGAGAAGTGGGATAACGGAGTTACTATGTAACCCCCCAGCACTCCACATAGGGTGGTGTGTGCTGGTCCCACAGAAGAAAAGGTAAGACAGGAGTCATCTTACTATTCTTGGGAAAAGTAGTTCACCCAAGAAAATGTAGTTAAACATTAAGAGAAGTCCAAAGGACTTCTCAGTGGCACGGCACAAAAGGTGCTGTGTGTGTGACACAATGCAACAAGCAGATGCCTTTGGCGTTTACCAGACACACAAAGAAACACAAAAATCCTAGTCAGAAAAGCACACGCGGAGTAAAATTAAAAAGCCCAGAGTCCAACAAAAGAGCTGATGGACTGTAAGGTTAAAGGGAATTGGCACAGAAATGAAAATTCTCCCTAACACTTGGCTTCTGTGTGCATGTGTATTTCCAGATCAGTTGATTTTTAGGGAATTTTGAAGGATCTTTATCCAGATTGGAGTGTTGCGTGCCCACAGTGCAAAGGTGTGCCGTTTTTAATTCCAATGTGCAGGTTGGTGGGACAGGTGAGACGTGTCTAGTGCTTTGGGAGTTGTGTTTGTATGTGTGTGGTTTAGTCACCATACGGATTATGAGGTGGTGTATGCAAGGATCCTCCAAAACTAGACGGTCTAAGTCTGCAGTGTGTGTCTATGTGTGTGTGTGTGTAGCACCAACTCTAATGTCTTATTTGGGACATGTTACCTTTGAGGTCCTGTTATGCTGAGTGACATTATTGTTTGCCTGGTATCTGCACTGTACGTGTTTTTGCTATTAGGCCATGCAATGCTACCATATGCTAGCCTTACTATGCTTTGTCCTGCTTTAAATTGCTATAATTATTTTATAACGCGCTCAAGCTATCTATCATTCCTCCCCTTCCTGCTTACTTAGGATTGGTATGTTATGTCATACTATATTATTTTATGCCATGCCATATTTAAGTTGCTGAGTTTTGCTAAGTTGGTCTGTTGGCATCAATGTGTTTTGTTCTCAAACGCATCTTTGCAGGAAATGTTAACCTGAAATGGTGCTTTTGATATGCACCTTCCTTTTATTTTTGGGGGCTAACCCCCCCACCCCCGCTCATACACCCCTTTTTGAACGTATGCTTCCTACAGCACTGCATTTACAGCAAACCCTGCTCCTCACTTGTGTTTTTCTTTTTTAATTCTCTCTTCCCAATTGTGAGCTTGTTACTGAATTTCATGTTTGGTTTTAAAGGAGTGATGTCCTTTTCGCTTTATTTACACCCTCTGCCCGCACAGCACGCCTTCATGTTCTCTTTTGGGACATTGTGCCCGTTTTATTACTAGCCATACCAGCTAGTTATGAGGCTCATGTCATGCTTTGTTAGGTGGCTTCACTTTAAGGTCGTACTAAGCCGACAAGTGAGGCTGCCAGGAAGTGGCAGGTGTCACTCCAGTAGACACCCCAAAAAATAAAGGATACACGTGAGCGGGTCCATGACACACAAAGCAGACCTGCAAATGTAAGCTGGTAAGCAGACACCGTGCCCCTTTTAGACAAAACATCCCCATGCTGTCCGCTTTTAACCGGACAAGGGAACATAGCCCAAATCAAGTGGGGGTAGACAGAATAACTCCCGGAAGAGTCCAGCCCAAGAGGAATCCTGTCTCCAACACCACTATACACATCTCTATAAAGTTCCTAGCAAGCCTCAAGAACTTCCAGGGAGCCCGGTCGGGGGCTCTGCCCCCAGAAGAACCACAGAACCATAGTTCATTGCCCACCCTTATCTATGTGATGCCATCAGTAATGTTGTTGATGATTAAGCCATTTGTGATATCATCTGTGGTGCTATGTGCGTGGCTACGAGCAATGCATGGTGGGGGTGCGAGCTATGATTGCGCACCTTACCATAAGTGGCCCATTTCTATGGTTTTAAGATGTAGTTCTGCAACCATAACGTCATTTTAAGAAAGTGTGTTCACTGAATGTCAAAGATTTTTAATTAGGGCATCTTAACCACATTACCTCTTAAGCAACGTTTTTGACATTGATTTTATTAGGTCAACTTAACTATAATGTCCCTTTAACAGGGTTTTCTCACTGAATTGCATAGGTTTTTATAAGGGCAACTTAACCATAACATCTTCATAATGGGTCCATGGGCCACTTGCCAGGGCTTCACCTAGCCACCAACAATAGCCATTATCCCCATATCAGGTCTGGGGCCACTGCCATAGGTCACGGCCATATTATAAGTCACCCAAAATTGGCTCTTTCACTCACCATGGAGTGACCATATTTCCCAGGGCACGGCCATTGGCCTTGCCCCAAGCCCCACCAAGGCACCTATAGTACCAAAGGTCTATAGAACGGATCCTTTGTCCAAGCCCCACCAAGTCAGCCACGGTTGTGACGGGGCCTGGCTGCTTTGGCTATTTTAACAAAGCTGACATTGATTTACCCTGGTTTTGAGGCATATTACAGCCCTCCGAGACCCACCCAACCCTAGGCAAGCTGAGGGAGGTCCCAGAGGGTTCTATATGCTCCAAAATTGATACAAAAAAAGTAATTTTGCTGAGAGCTTTATAGAACCATAAAAGGTCAGTGAGCCACAAAGGCAGCTTTTGGAAACATTTTCTGTGCCCTATACAATCACATTACACGTTTCTTGTTCGTTTGTTTGTTTATTTATTTATGTATATAGTGCACCAAACTCAGAGGTATCTGGGAGCATAGGAAGATTCTTGAAATACTTTTGCATAGTGAGTTGTTACAGTTGAATAGAAGTACAGGTTACATAACAAAGAATGCAGATAAAGGTTTTTACATCAATAATAGTAAACATTCAGCAGTGAGTAAGGTCTAACTAGGAAGATGGTCCTAAAACGACAGTCCTAGATCCCTAGCAAGAAGCCAAAGTTTGATTTTGGTTTCTGAAGCTGAAGAATGAAGCACCCGCTCTTAAGTCTGTTGGAATGGAGTTCTAAAGCTGAGCAGCCATGACCGGAAAACGGCTTCCCCCTGCCTTTTTGAAGTTATATCTAGGGACTCTCAAGGAATGTAGGTACATGGTCCTAGTTGGTTGAGTCTATATATTTTTGGCAAATGTATCTACCAAATATTTAGGCGCTTCATTGGCTAGTCATTTGTGTGCAAGTTTTAAAGCTATAAGTTGTATGTGGTCGTTGGCAGCGAGCCACTTAGTGTTTCGTCTAGCCACAGAGATATGTTGCATTTTTGGTATACTTAGTGCAGTTCTGAGAGCATTGTTCTGCACGATTTGTAGTTTGTTGATGTTTCGCTTGCTAGAACCAAGATATTATGCATTGCAATAGTCTACTTTCGAAAGGGCTAAGGCTCTGGCTAGAGTAATGCAGCTAGTTGTTGAGAGGAAAGGTTTGCATGCGTGAAGAAGCTTGCATGTGTATGCCGACGTCGACGCAGTGGCATTGACTTGCCTGTGTAAATTCAGAGCTGAATCTAAGTGAAAGCCCAAAGTTTTTACATCTTTGGACACTTTGATATCTATACAATCGATGGTGAAAGACTGAAACTGTTTGCTGAGTTTAGCTGGAGCTCCAATGATCAAATGTTCAATTTTTTCATCATTCAGACAGAGGCCATGCGAAGCCATCCAAGTCTGAACGAAGAAGTAAACTTTATCCAGCAGGGCAGAGTCAGCCCATTAATCGCCCGCATAGGTATGAGGATCTAGGTGTCATCTGCATAATGAGTGTAGGTGACACCCAGATTGTCAAGGTCATCAAACAGAGCCTTTGTGAAAATATTATGCATCGTGGGCGATACACAAGAACCTTGCGGGACTCCACAGGTGATCGCTGCAGGCTCCGCTGAAGCAGAAGGAGAGAAACCTCTTATGGAATGGTTATTTAGGAAGGATTGGCCTCATGCATCACTTCAGAAGAGAAATAGGCAGCTGTAGATACATGCTTGCAAAGCACTTTATGATCCACTGAGTCAAACGCTGCTGACAGGTCTAGCAGAAGGAGGAGAGACAATTTTCCTTTGTGCTTTATATCATCTATTTGTTTTTTTAAGTTGACCAAGGTGGTTTCTCTGCCGTGCTTCGGCTAAAAGCCAGATTGTCGGAGTCCGAGCAGATTGTGAGTCTCATCGTAGGTCTGAATTTGAATGTAGGCAGCCTTATCAATAATCTTTCATAAAAATTGGACTGTAGTTATCAGTCTATAGTTCGTTGGGATATTTAGGTCCAAAGATGGTTTCTTTAATAATGGGAGGACCCAGGCGTCCTTGAGATTATTAGGAACTCAGCAGGAACTGAATGAAGCATTAATTAAGGTTGTGATGAACGGGGCTAGGTCCCCAGCTGCTTCTTTAATGATGGAAGCCGGGCAAGTGTCAACATGGCATCTAGAAGGTTTGAGGGAGGTAATAATTGGCTCCACATCCCAGATGTAGACAGGTGAGAATTTGAATTGATTAGGTGGCTTGCTAAGGTGTGGCAGAGTATCCTACGGAGTCGGGGAGAGCTGGGAGTTTAGTGCTTTAGTTTTGATTTTATGCTGCAGGAGTGACATTTTGTTTGCGAGGCAGATTGAATATGTGTGCACCAGGTCTTATCCTTGATGCACGTATTAGTAGGAGGCAAAGGAGACCCAAGTTCTCTTAGGATAGCAAAGAGCTCTCTTGTACTTGAACTTGCTTTGTTAATCCTGTCATTTTAGGTATTGCGTTTAGTTTGTAGGATCTCTGATTTTTATCTGGTTGTAATATTGGTGAGACTATCCTTGTTTAGTGCTGGAGGATTATTTTTCCGCAGGTATTCAGCTTTTCTTTTTTCTATTCTTATGGCTTTCAGATTGGGCGTGAACCATGAATTAAGGTGGGCTCTTGGTTTCCCTTTGCGCATTTTCAACGGTGCGATATTATCAATGGCTTGATTCATTGTAGAGTTATATAAGTCTACTAAGGCTGCCGGGTCAGAGCAGGCCAGCATAGGAGTAGTAATGGGCTGGAGAACCGGTCGCAAGTTGTCCACCGTTATATTCCATTTATTTCTCGTAAGAAGGGGCGGGGCCGATAGGTTGTTCCACATAAGTTGTGGACGATCCTGGATGGTGAATGTTAGCAAGTGATGGTCTGCCCATGCACACAGTTCATTAGACAGAATGGTAGTATCACAGTTAAGGTCAGCCAGCCAATCTAAAGTTCTGCCTTTAGAATGTGTAGGTGTGTTAACCCTCTGAGTAAAGCCTAATTCTACCATAGTATTAATATTTGCGAAGAAGGTTTCGTATAGGATGAGAGTAATGTTGTTATGTCTTCTGCAAAAGAAGCCAACGGGCCAGGTGGTCTATATATCGAATGCATGGTTATAGTCCGTGAGGCAGATTGAGGCAGTTTGACAGTCAAAAGTTCACATGATGGGAGAGGCTGTAGAGTAGCAACCCTTAGTTCTAAATTAGTTCTGGTGATGAGGGTGACGCCCCCTCCTCTGGTAGTTTCTCTACCAAGTCTCAGAATAGTACAATTGTCTGGGATAGCAAGTGTGAGTTGCCAGTCCATTTGAATGCCAAAGTTAGTGAACATGGACACCAGGATGTAAGTCCCCAAACCGAAATATCACACATTTTTCTTACCTAATCTTTCACCATTATTAAAGAAACCACTGGGGGGATTTGCACCAAATCTACAAAAAACGCCTCAACCAAATTTGCAGAAAATCCCTCCAGCAGTTCAGGCTGTGAGCACAACAGTCTTTTTTCAGTGGAACTCAATGGGGATTTCTCAAGTGTGAGACCCTATTTATTTTTCCTCCCCTGCCCCCTCTCTCCCCCCTCCCCCGATGAAAACGATTACAACTTTCCTAAAAACATCCAGAGTTGAGTCTACATTATTGGGAAACTTTTGTGCTGAATGTCAAACCGCACCAAAGTTATAAGCAACTTAATCATAACTGCAGTGCAGTGTAAATATATACAAGTGTGTGTTTCATTATTTGTGATATGAAGGCCTTTGTTACTGCCAATTATAGGTCCCCCCTGACTTTTGCCTGCGGGCCAATTTGTGCCTCTGCCTCCTGGATATAATTCATGGAGATGCCACTGCCGCTGTACACTGTATGCCAGCCAGATGAAAAGTATGGAAAAGGCAAAGTTAAAGCTGGAGACCACAAAAACAGAGGGAAAAAGATCAAGCGAACGGGCATGTGTCGGCCTTTAGATATGATGTTTCTACTAGATCAACCAATAGTGTCGAGAAAGCAAGGCTGGAGACAATCTAGCCTTCAAGTCACAAAAACGCATTACAAAGGACATCGTTGATGGCCCTGTTTTTCACATGAGTTTTGATGTTTCTTCGTGTTATTAAAACCTCACCTAGAATCTATCTACGCAGAGTTTGCTGTCAACTCACACTTTCATCCTAAATCCCACAGAGCTCATTTCATAATCACCTTGGGGTTCATGTTCGTCAATATCGTAGTTTGGTGGCGGGAAGCCGTTGTGTTTTGACAGGCACTAAGCGGCTCCCTGCTGCCAAATGTTAATCATTTGCACGGCTGAGTGCAAAAGTGCAGGGCAAAAAGCTGCATACACACATGAACGATGTCTTTTGTCCTGCATTTTTACACTAAGCCGTGCAAAGTGAGAAAACACTGCCTGACATGCTCGCCTGCCAAGCAGCATTTACTTTTAATTGTGAGCGCCGTTTGCCATGCTTTGAAGAAATGTTCACAACTCAATACTGCATCATAGATCTTTGGCACAGACTAATTTAACAAATGTTTATTTTTTTATTTTTTATGTAATGCTTTTGGCTCGTTTTCTAGCCTTTTGCATATCAAAACAAATCTAAAAATATACATACGGTAAAAACAATAAAAACAAAAACATACTTAATGCATCATGTGTTTCATAATAATACAATGTCTTCAACATACAAATTACACATAACTTTAAACAGATTTCATCTGTCATCATCAATCCCATTTCCATTTCAGATCCTCAGGCGCCATGATGTAATACAAACACTGTCAGTTTACAAATTTGGGTCACTCATTTTAGGCGACTCATTCTGCCCGCAAATCCCTGTTTGACGAATGAGGATTTGCAAGCAGCACAGCACGCAAATCCTCGTTTTCCACACAAATAATTCCATGACTCGGGCCCATAGCCTCGTACAACAGCACATGACAACTATCGACTGGAGAAAAATTACACCTACACTCAGCGAACGGTGTAAACCGAACTGAAGCTACCAACAGCACATCCCAGCTCTCCTGTGCTTTTTTCCAGCTCAGTCCTACTAACTTACCCTACCCTCTTGCTTTTCAGATCCGCCAGAGCGCCAGGGCACCACTGCAGTGGTGAGATTGCGCGGTATAAATATCCTTTAACATAACATAACATGATTTCATCTCTTTGGACAATGCTGCTAAAATAAGATTTCAGCAATGGGATTTTTTAAGAGATGTTCAGTGTCATTGGGGATGTTGTCATTTTCTGAAAATCCAATAATAGCTACTCGGAGCGTCACAAAAATGAGGTATTGGTTAATTGTTTGTCATTGTGGTTTCCTTCTGCACTACATGGGGCTTGAGAGGAGAAGATGCTTAGCACATGTAACTAATGTATTTACATTTAAACGATATTTCATTCGAATGGTAGCAATATTTTAAAGAAAGTTGACAGCTGTCAATCTGAAATTTAGATAAGTGTTATGTTGTAGTAGGTTCATAGGCTTTAATGTTGCACCAAACCATAAATGGGGAAGGAGCTTATTTCGAGATCTACGAGTTAGATTTCTGCAACCGGCAAAAAACCTACTGAGCTCCCTTTCCGATCATATGTGACTGAGTCAACGGTTCCTTCCTTTCACTGGCAGCCCCCTTCCAGGGCACAGGGCACATGGCGGGAGCATGGCATGGAAGCATGGAGAGGGTGGGGCACGTGCACGAGGGCATGGACTGAGGGGGTACAGATGGTAAAGAAGGAAGGAAGGCGGGGAAAACACACCATTGGAACACGAAAGGAGTAACGAGGAAGCACAGAGGGAGTGGAGAGAATGGCATGGAAGCATGATGGCGACAGGGAACAAGTCATGGGGACATGGTGTGGAGTCAGACTTGAGAGCATGGAGGGAGGGGAAGGCATACATTTAAGGAACAGGGAACCATGAAGAGAAAGGGGAGCACAGCACAGGAGCACGGCGAGGATTGCATGGATAGAGGTGCATGGAGCATGCCGAGAGGGGAACACAGCATGGAAGCACGGGGGGCATTGCTGGCATGGAGGAAGGGAGAAGCACAGCGTAGGAGCATAGAGGAAGGGCATGAGGGGATTCTGTCCAGTAGGGAGGGGGAGAAGGACACGCCACAGGTGCGTAAAGGTGGGCGCTTGTATTAAGGGGCATAAAGCATGGTGGCAGGAGCACGGGGTGGGGAGCACAGATGGAGAGGGGAGCATGGAGGGCAGCATATGGGAATAGGAACGCGTAATATGAGAGTGAAAAGAGAGAGGAGCAAGGCACAAGGAGCTGGATGCATGCAAGGCAACATGTGGACACGGAGGGAGGGGCACGGAGTAAGAGGAGAGCAAGGCATCAGGCTGTGGACAGTAGGCATGGGGGCATGCGTGAGAGGGAAGCATGGCGAGAAAGCCACGGTGCAAGCAAGTTGAGCTCTGTTAAAAATGTACATTACACTTCAGTGTTCAGTGGTTACACTTTGTCATTAGGGGGGGAGTTCGTATTGGCCACACACACGTATCACAAGGCGCATTATCCAGTGGTCGAGGTGTACAAAAAGAAGTAGTGGAACTATGTTCCCTGCTGCCCTGCCCCTGCTCCCCTCAAACCCCCATCACGACGCCTCCTCCCACGCGCAATCCAACCACCTGCTGTTTAAGGGAATGGTCAGTGGCGTGCAAGTTTAAAGTAGTTCTTCCTACACTTTTATTTTAAAAAAATAAACCATTCCGGGGCGGTTTCTTTTTCAAATCAAAGTATAGGAGCAGTAAAACTTTAAAAGAAAAATAATAATAAAAGGAGAGAAGGGCCGCCCACTTCGACCACTGACATGAACACATGTGATAAAGAAAACTCTGATGATCAGACTAGAGCTGCTTCACGTGTTCCATTATGGTAAACATTAGCTAAATGATAACAGTCCATGCTCTATATGTTGCCTTCACGGTATTACATTGCACATGTATGCAGTGCTGGTCATTGGGCCGGCTCTCGTCGGATCTGAGATCCGGCACCAGATATGGAGCCGGATCTCGGGATCCGGCCAGAGTCAGCCGCCCAAGACCATGAACGGCGCTGGAACAGTTTAACAACATTTTTTTTAAAAGCACGCGACGGCAGAATTGCCTTTTACCGCGGCTTTGGCACTGGTGTGTAATGCACAACGCTCGCTGCATGTACAACGGATTCCTTCCAGTTGTACATGTAGCGAGCATTGTGCATTACACACCAGTGCCAAAGCTGGTGGTAAACGGCAATGCTGCCGTCGCGGGGTTTTTTTTTTAACGTATTCCAGCATTGCTGGATGTCCACTACGAGCCCCGCCCCCTCTAGACCACGCCCCTCAGGCACCGCCCCCTAAAACTCCTCCCCCACCCCGGCCCTTGTGTTGTGGGATCCCCCACCACATTTTTTCCATTTCTACCACTGCATGTATGAAATAGAGGACTGTGTACTAAGGCTTTGGAGATTCTGAAGCGATTCCTTCACAATGAGGGGTGCACGTGTGCGAAGAGCGTTTGCTTTCCTTCATGCTATTAGTTTGTCTTGCAGTATTCCCTCTTTCCTCAGCTTGGCCTTCATGCAGCGATTCTCTGTCGGTCAACGTACAAAGCAGAGACGATGCAAGCGAGCAAAGGAAACTACTGAGATTTCTCTCATTTACATGAGCACTGCTGCTGAGTGATGTCGGGAAATGTAGTTTAGTGTCAAGGAGGGCGGGACAGGCCAAAACACTCGAAGATGAGGATTCTGGCACTGGCGTGCTGGTAGATTCTGCGCCCGGTAGATGCAGCGAATAGAGAAAAAGCATTGCAAGTTGCTCACGGGCTGTGAGTCGAGCGTGGCACTGTTTTATTGCCCGCCTAATTGGCCTGTGTTCATGTATGGCAAACAAAGCGTTTTCCAGGACATTGGATTACCTGTGGCCTCATTGTCGGCGCAGCTCTTGTTTAATGTTAATGTTTCCTCCCCTCACTTAGATGGTGCAGGCTTGCACAAGGAAAGCAGCCGCAGTTTCCACGCTAGCAATGGAATGGAACAGCGTTCCCGCTCCTTTGGCAGACTCAAAAATGGCTTCCTTCCATTTTGGTGATTGAGTGGCAGGTGGGGCAGCCCTCATTTACAGTCTGTCGTTGTGCATGTGTAGCAGGGGGAGGGACGTAGTTGCCACTAACTAGACCCATGTCAGAGGGCTTTGATCCATTCAGTTCTGTTTTCTTTGTCAGTATTCTGGGACTTGCAGTTTTTCTTATACAACTCTAAATGTAGCCCGTGGCCCAAATGTGGCCTGCCTTGGAAGGGCTACACACGTGTCCCCTAAGGGACACCTAGATTTAAAGACACAGACTCCAGGGTGTTTAGATAAAATACTTGATTTAATGTCTTTGTAGTGCGTATTTGTGTTATGTTGGCTACATGGACGAGGGGGCTGGACGGAATGATAGATGGGGAAAAAAGACAGAATTTCCCCTGCCCAAGAATGGGCTGGGCAAGGGAGAAGACATTCGAAATAAAAAAGCGCAAGGAAGGACAGTTGGAAAAAAAAAAGAGAGAGGCAGCTGAAGAAAAAGCTCTCTGGGGGGCCATGGCCAGGATTGCCCCCTCATCCCCCGGGCCCTGCAGCACATTGCTATCCGGGCTGTTTGTGGCGGGGTCATCCAGCATACTTACCGTAGGTCTGGATATTAGCCACGCCAATGTACTCACAGTTATGTTGCTTGTAGAGGTGTCAGTTACTCGCAGCTGTTGGTTGCAGCCATGTTTGTAGCGTGAGATGATAGAAAGGAAGTCCCACAAGGTATTCAGAGGCCGGACAAAGCCAGAACTCTGTGTACCCAGTGGGCAGCACCCCCGGGAAACCCTCACAGGGAATAAAACCCAAATCCGGTGGAAGTGGTTGCAGTATCGAAGAATGGTGATTTCCACATTGCCGGTCAGGTAAGGGATCTTAAAAGGATAATAAAGAGCGTTCTTTGTAAAGGATCCTAGGATGTCAGAAGGCGGAAGGTGCATAACGTGTAGCTAAATAGACTTTGTGATAGGACTCTAGTGAAGGTGTGCAGAATGCGGCAAAGCGGAAGAAGGTAAGTAGACTTGGAAGCAGAGCAGGGGGGAGATAGCCGAAGCGGAAGGTATCTCGAAGAGCCGAGATGAGGAAAGTCAGAGAAGAGGTGCAGCAGGTTAAGTAAAAGATAAGAAAAGAAAAAGGCAAAGGCAAAGCAAGGTGATAAAGGAAGTATGAAAGAAACTGCTGCGTGACGTAGAGAGACCGCTGCCTCGCAACCACGTCTCGCAGCAAGAGAAGAGACAAGAATGGAGCAAGACTGGAACAGAAAAAGTGAAGGGCAAGATAAGAGTGGAGCAGAAAAGTAGCGTTAGAGCCGAGCAGGTGATTAGGTGAAGTAAGGGAGTGAAAGCAGACAAAAGGGAATCTTCATCGGGCAGCTGCAATGGTGCTAGTATCTGTGGAAAGGGGAACAAATGTTGCAGCACACACACGTCTTGCTTGGTAGTTTTTAATCGGGAAATGCCTTTACTTCTCGCTTCCCTTGAATTGGGAACTTTTTTTTGGTGGTGGTGGTACTCCACCTTGCACCTGTACCTTCTGTTTAGCAAGCATTTCATTCTCCCATCCTAGTTGTGTTGCTCTGCCTTTTGAGGGAAAGCTACTACAACCTGGATGAGTATAAAGGGGTGGAGTAGGGGCAGTGGTGACTTACTGGAATGCAACTCGAAGGCTTATTAAATCTCCTTCTTACTTGACTTTAGTATATGCAGTACATGTTAGCCAATGTTTCCACTGTTTTGCGCTGTGCGCGCCCCCACTCCCTCCCACGCACCGTTGCACCAAGTTGGCGACTACATGAACATTTTCGGTCATATAACTGCCAGTGATGTCACTTTCTGTATTTGGGCACCCCCCCCCCCCCAGGAAATTCATAAGTCAGCTCCCCTGGACGAGGGAGCAGGGAGGGAAGTGACGTGGGAACGGGAAGTGGGGCAGAGTATATAATACGAAGGAGAATAAAGACGTTGGCCCTTCTATGTACCACGCTGCGACCCACGCATGGACGTCATTTCACCAAAATGCCAGGGGTAGCGGAAGTGACATCACATGGTCCTTGACCTCTGATGAAATCACAGGAAGTGATGCCATTTGACCCTACCCCGAAGTGTTATTGCGGGAGCGATGGAACACGACCTTTCACCCCTTGACAAAACATGAAATGGCAACACATAGCATTGTTCCAAAGTACACACGAAAAATATGGTTATGCTATCACTATAATGTGATATACATTTCATACAAGAATGGATCACCATATGTATCATTAAGATCAGTGTCCGTATAGGCCATATCACCAAATTACCGTGAATGCAAGCAGACGTCCATGGCCAAACGATAATGATGTGTTACGCTTAAGCGCTTTATATAGAAAAAATATACATACAATATCACCCAGCTTGTGTTAGTACTCATTTATCGACCTCAGAGGGATGAAAGGCTGAGTTGAGTTGTTTAAGAACAGACTAATTCAGTGACTCGCCCCCTGAAGTGTGCCTGAAATAAACCTTTAATGAGTCTAGCAATTATTGTATAGAATTCCACAAGGACACATTATTTGGTGTGCCTATTCTTTCTTATTTAGGTTCACTGCTGAAAGTGTTAAACGCCACTTCATTTTTTTTTTTTTCCAAAGGTCTGAACAAGAGAGCCAGCCACTCCAGAAGCAAGTATGGCGCTGGCCACAGCCCCGAAGCATGCATTAAAAATCTTTTTTTTATAAGAGACTTTTTTTACATTTATTTTTTAGGGGTAGCAAGGGAGAACTCAGGGGTCGCAGTTGTGACTCCCGGCGACCCCTACATGACTTCCCTGGACGCCCGCAACCAAAGCAGCCTGATCCCAGTAGTCATGGAGATGCAGGCTATGGCAAACACTACATTGGCGACGAAGGACGGCTCGCGTGCACCACACTGAACGAAGCGGAAAGCCCGCGCACACGGCTGGAGGTGCCAGAGGCATCCGGTTGTCAGGAGAAGGTGCTTGAAGAATGGTGCTTGGCCCAGGGGAGGTGCGCAAAGCCCAGGGCTACAGCAGTGAGTGCTCTGATATCGGAGAAGTCCCAAAAGAGGGGCTCTGTGTCTGCAGTGCTTGTGCCAAATAGCGTGTCTGGGCCCAGAAGGGACTTTCTGACTCAGAGAGGAGGTGATGATGTCATAGAGGAGCCTGAGAAGGGCCCTGGAGCAGTGCTCATGCCTGTCACAGGCAGATGCATCATGTGGGGGGAACTTTCCATGCAGCAAAGGCCAGTCAAATAGGCCTCAGAGGGAAACTAAGGGGCACTGCACAACAGCTGACTGTGGAACCACAACATGTCAGACCAAGACATCCCAGCAATGGTCCCAGTGACTCCACAACCTCAGAACCATCACAGGGTATCAGAGTCCCTGGAAGTAAAATTACCAAGTGTTTTCAACGTGACAGACGCCAACAACATCGGACCCAAGTGGGCCAAGTGGGTCTGGGATTTTGATCTATACATTAGGGCGATTGGCCCAGTGGAAGATGCATGTCAGCAATGCCTGCTGAAGCTGGCAGTGGGCCCAGCCACAAGGGACATCATAGACTAGTTCCCTACCAACTCCATTGACATGATCCAAGGCCTCAAGATGGCTCTATCCACCTATTTTAAGCCCCAAACCAATGTCGATTAAGAGAGACATCTATTCCATACCACGAAGCAAGCAGAAGGGGAGACAATGGATGCATTTGTAATGAGACTGTGCAGCAAAATGAAACACTGTGATTTTGCCAAATATTACAACACAGAGGTGCTACGATCTCAAATCATTGAAGGGTGTGAGTCCCAGACCTTCCGGAGAAAACTGCTGCAAAAGGCACTATCACTAGAGGATATTCTCATGCTCGCAAAGGCGGAAATGGCGATTGACTGACAAGTGGAATCCTTCAGCAGTCCAAAAGGACACATGTCACAGCAGGAAGGTGTTCACAAGCTAGTGGGGACATCCAGATCAGCAGGCAAACCGTTCTGCTATCGGTGTGGATACAAGTATCCACATGAGGGCACATGACCGGCGATTGGACAAAGATGCTACAACCTCCCTGCCTCTCTCCGCCTTGAGCCGAACTGGCTTACGTTCCAGAAACTCCACAAGACCTTCCTCTTCTTTTCCTCTTTCTCTCTCCCTCTCTCCGTCTCCCCTGCTAACCTCCTTTCTCTTCGCTCCTGCTTCCCTCCTTCTCAACAGCTCAGTTTGCTGACTGGCTGCCTGGTTCACCTAAAGAGCCTCACAGGTCCCAGGCTCCTCTTCCAGTCCTGCACTTGCCTCCGGGCCTCTGCACTCTGCTTGGCACTACTGCACTGGGAATACGCTCCATGAGAGGGGGCTACCACTCTGCACTTAACCCAGGCCCTTGCTGAACTGGGCGCACTTGCCCCCCTACCTCCCTCACACTTCCTCTCTGTGCACTTGCATGACCTTGAACGTACTAGGCCCAGCAAGTTTGTCCTGTCCTCCCTCTGTCTCCCCTCCCCCCCTTGCTTGGTTGTACCTGAAATACTCAAGCATAGGCGTATTAGTGAAGACCAACTACCAATCAATCTGAAATGTCGCCAGGACTAGTACAGTTGCTTATTGTTCTGTATGTCCTTTTCTCTCTTCCCTCCCCACTCTGTCATGCACTATCTGACAAGTCGTTAGGCATAGTACGGTAGTTTATTAATTGTATGCTCTTCTCCTCCTCCCTCCTTCTCTCATTCCTTCCTGTCATGCACTTGTACTAGTAGAAATGCCTCTAGCCTAGTATGCTAGTTATTTTTGTTAAGATAATTCAGAATCTTCAAGGCCTAAGAATGACGCCTGTAGTCCCTTGTTCCCTTCCCACCTTGAAACGCTTTGAAGCACTTCACGTGTGTATAAGTGCTCTACAAATAAACAATTACACAATTACTGCAGAGAAGAGAACCATTTCGAGTTGGTAGGCCGTCTAGCCAGAGGGTTCGGGTGAGAAAATGACAGTGGCACGATCAACAAACCGCACAGGAGGCCCAACAACACAGTGACGGAAGCCTCTCAGTCGGCAGCACAAACCCTTCAGCGAGGAAGAGAAGGGGAGAGGAAAAATCACGGTTCTGGCAAAGAGAGACAACGAAGAGAACGGAAGGAAGACAGGTCGAGGAAAGAAGGCAGACATTATCAGACGTCCACGACATGACCAGAACAGCGATCTCAGTGGCACATACATTACCGGGTCGGAAAATCCCCGACAGACACAGAACAAAGCTCCTCACAAGGGGAACAAAGATGGAAATGATACCTCTATGCATTGGGAAACAAGCATGCGACCCAGCATACCCCAACTCTACTAATGCACCTAAACGATACACAAACTGAATTTCTCATAGACATGTGCTCCACTGTCAATGTAATCAATGAGCAGGTCTACCAAGCCCTACCGCAGATGCCCCGATTGCACCCAGCAGAAGTGGAAATCTACCCATATGGCTTGAAAACTCAAAAATGCTTGGGGCAGTTTGAGGTACGTTGGTAGAAGACGCAAACAATGAACATCCCAATACATGTGATCGCCACTCCCACAGAATCAGAATGCATCATGAGCTTCAAGACAGCTGTCGAAATGAGACTCATTCATGTGCTGTATAAGTTAATGGTCCACAAATACATCAATACTGTAGAGAAAATAGATCAGCTATACCCCTCACTATTCAGAAGAATTGGAAAGCTCTGGAATCTTCAGATCACACTGCACATTGACAAAGAGGTTCGACCTGTGGCTCAGCACTATAGAGGAATCCATCAGGTGGAGGAAGAATTACACAAGCTGTTGAGCCAGGACATCATAGAACCGGCAATGGGGCCCACGCCGTGGGTGTCTCTCATCATGCCCATCCGGAAGAAATTATCTGATGCCATCTATGTCTATGTGTGGACATGAGGGGCCCCAATGAGGCCATCAAAAGGGAGAGACATCTGGCTCGCCGCATCACAGACATGGTTCATCTTCTCAACAAAGCCAAAATATTTTCGAAGTTGGACCTCACAAAGGGTACCATCAGCTGGTGCTAAGCCCGGAGAGCAGGTGCATTACCACATTTGTGAATCATCTAGGTTTATACAGGTATAAGAGACTAAGTTTCAGTGTTTCTTCTGCGGCACAAATATTTCAGGCTGAAATTCACAATGTTATAAAACATATTCCGAACTGTATAAACTACAGCTACTACATTTTAGTCTTTGGCACGACCACAGAGAAATACCATGACACGTTAGCCCGTGTGTGCATGGCGCTGGAAGCAGCCAAACTCACGTTGAACCACGACAAATGTGAATTCAGGAAAGCTACCCCCCATTTCTTCGGTCACATTTTCTCAGCAAATGGTATGACAGCCGACCCAGAGAAGGTACATGTACTAAACGAAACATCACCACCCACAAATGTTCCGGAACTCAGTTCTTTCCTGGGTCTGGCAAGTTACTGTGTCAAGGATTGTGCCACGGCAGGTGTTAACCAAATAAAATACGCATTTCCACTGGTCAACAGACTGTCAAATGGCCTTCGCATCCATTCACGAAAGAATAGCAAAGGCAGACAACATGGCCTATTTTGACGCAGACAGAGAAGGAAGTGACAGTTGATGCTAGCCTGGTGGGCTTGGGGGCCATACTTGAGCAGAAAAGCGCTGCAGGCTCAGGTCAGCGGCATGTCATCTCATATGCAAGCAGAAACTTATGAAAGACTGAGCAGGCATACTCCAGGTGGAAAAAGAAAGCCTGACAGTCGTGTGGGCCTGCAAACATTTTCACGTCTTCTTTCATGGCAAGCCTTTCACAATAGTAACTGCCCATCAAGTGTTGCTCGTCTTATATGGAAACCCACAAGCAAAGATGCCAACCCACATTGCAAGATGGGGTCTGTGACTACAGGACTGTGCATTCAATATCATTCACAGATCAGGGAAAGAGGCCAACCCGCACTACTTCCTATCACGTCACCCTAGACAGGAGGACACCCCAGAACCATTGTTGTGGACAGATACACTAGATATCTAATTCAGCAGACTGTGCCGCAAGGCATTGATCCCCTGGAGCTGGCAAAGGAGGCCGAGGACGACGTCACATTCCAGATTATCAAGGAGGGCCTGCGTACGGGAAAATGGCAGACAACGAAGGAAAGGAGCCGAGGGGCATCTGAAGAAACGAGAAAGGACGTGGACAGTCTACTGATGGTCAAGGAAGAACTAGCCATGTTAGAAGACAGTCTTCTACTAAAAGGGAACAAGATAGTGATATCGAGCAGGCTCAGGCGCCATGTACTAGACTTAGCACATGAGGGACACCAAGGTATTGTCTCGACGAAGAGAATGCTGCACCAAAAGGTATGGTTTCCAAGGCTCGACGGGATGGTAGAAGACCTGCTATGAAATAGTCCAACGTGCTGCTTAATCATCCCCACCCGACATCCTGAACCACTAAATATGTTGCCATTGCCAGGGGGAATATGGGAAGAAGTGGTCATGGACTTCTTTGACCCAATGGAAGGGGGGAAATATGTGTAAACAGTAATGGACAAATACTCTTCAGATATCCGTAGGCGCAAGTGGTCTCGTCCATGGCAGCTCACCATGTCATCCCCGTGTTAGGCAGAATCTTTATGGCATACAGCATTCCCAAACAGGTAAAATCAGACAGTGGGCCACCTTTCACGAGTCAAGACTTTGGGACCTTCACGGAAGACATGGGCTTCAAACACAGGAAGGTAAAACCATTATGGCCTCAAGCTAAGGGCAGGAATGAGCACTTCATGGCCAATCTGAAGAGAACACTACAAATCTCGGTTCCATGTGTTAAAATCACAGCAAAAATGGCCGTGGACACAAAATATCGCTGCAAAAAGGCTGTGGTTTTGCCGCCGCAATTCATGTAAAGGATACAGGGGACATCCCACAACTTCCAGACCCATTATACCATTTAAGGAGAGCGGGGGACACCCCCGCAACCTCTGCTCCCCTTAAATGGTGTAATGGAGAACACTGTTAATGGGTCAAACCACAGCATTTTTGCCGCGATTTTTTGTACAGGCAACATTTTTGCCGCGATTTTATCACTAAATACCTACATTTCCCAGTTAACAGGACAGCCTTATGAACAGGTGCTACATAAACCCCTGAGGGACTACAGAAATACTTCACAAAGCTCGACAGGGAAGTGTCCAGCTGAAGTCATGCCCAAACTACCCCACTACAAGAGTGCCTCAGAGTCTCTCGAAGGGGATCAGGAGATGCGGAACAGAGATGCCGAAGCAAAAGAAAAGATGCATGTGTATGCAGATCGCAGGAAGTGTGCAACACCATCCACCTTAACGCTAGGGGATGTGGTAGTCTTGAAACAAACCCAGACAAATAAAGGTGACGCTTTCTTTCATGAAGATCCTCTCATCATCACCATGAAAAAAGGTTCCCTTGTCACAGCTGAGGTGGACCGGCGCCAAAGCACCAGAAACTTGTTGCACTTTAAGAGACTGTCAGGAACGCAACAGGCGCGATGACAAAGTGCACAGGATGGGCAAGGGCACTACACTTCAGACAAATCATATGACGGAGATGGCAAGGATTCAGAGGCATCAGGACCAGATGAAACAGAGCAGGATGGCCCGCGGGAAAGACTAGAGGTGGGGCCCAAACCAGGCCCTGCAGACTCATTGAAGAAATGGGGGAAAGTTATGTTGTCAGTGTTTAAATTGGGGGGGTGTAATGTCGGTGAAATGTAGTTTAGTGTCAAGGAGGACGGGATGAGGGAGCAGGGAGGGAAGTGATGTGGGAACGGGAAGTGGGGCAGGTATGTAATACGAAGGAGAATAAAGACATTGAGGGAAGAGCTCCGTCTCGGCCATTTTATTTGCTGTGCTGTGACGCGCGCAATCAAGGCAGCCTGATCCCAGTGGTCCCGGAGATGCAGGCTATGGCAAACGCTACAAGTCCCAAAGTTACCGCAAATCCTGCGTGTACGCGTATCACTACAAATGTTTATCATCCAGTGGTGGCAAGGCTGCCACTGGAAGCCAAAGCTAAACACAGGACATTTACAAATTGTGAATTTGTGGTATGTTATATTGGAGAAATAGGTGAAAACTAATGTATGAACTGAACAAGTGCAAATTAAAAATGAATATTTGCATCTACATTCCCCTGAATGTATTAATGACTCAATAACTGTGACTACAAAAATGCAAATAAGTAAATGCCTTGTCGGAGCCAGCGGTGGAGAAAAATGTGGGTAAATGAGAAGATTGCCTGTAAGCTGGCTCAGGCTGGCCCATGGCCGAACCGAAAACACTAAATGTTGATGGCCAGTTTTTTTCTTCAACACGGGCGACTTACTTAACTATGTAGCTAATAGTTTTGACCTGTGTTACTGAATAAATATTCTTTAAAATGCACAATTTGCATCACATTTTATCAAAAGACTCCCCCGTGGGTACTACTCAAACAGTATAACAAAAGGAATGAATAGCCATTAGCAACAGTGGGCCGCTTTTTCATTGGTGCCCGAGACAATTTTAGGGCCAAGTCCGACCCTGCCAGGAGAAAAGGCTGATGAGACTTAGGCTACTTCGGGCAAGCACCCTTCAAGCTGGGCCACGCAAGCTAATATCCGAGCTAGAACGCCAAGGGTAGACTACAGAGCAGGGCTCAAGTGGAGGGTACACTCGGGAGGACGTAGTCCACCCACTTTATTCAGACGGTGGACTCAGTCCCCCCCCAGCTAAAATGAGAAACATTGAATGTCCTCTTTGAATTTATGAATTAAAGCCGACCTCTGGGATCAAACCTCAGTAGGCAGATTTGTAAACTGGACACTTCCCCACTGCACTATATAACCTGATGAAAAATAACAAACACCTAAAGGTGAAATGTCCCATTTCGGCACTGCAAGTCCCAAGGAAAACATTTGTATTGGTTCTTGGAGTTTAAAACATGCACACCTTTTAAGTTTTCAACACTATTACAAGAAAATGTCCTTGGTTTTGTGCGTGTGTTGATTTTATGAAAGGCAGATGCCATTCGTCCTGTGCAATTTGGGTGGTTATGCAGAGCCAATTTAATGACATGTGCATATTTCACCTTGATATGCTAATTTCTGGCGACGTCGCATCCCATTGCGTTTGTTGATGAGACCCCCCAGAGCCGGCCTTAGGGTAGGGCGAGCCGGGCGACCGCCCGAGGCGCCATTAACCCCCAGGGCGCCAGCTCGGGGGAGCCTTTCAAAGGCTCCCCCGAGCTGGCGTGTTTGGAGAAGAGTTATTTTGAAATTAAATGAATTAAATGCGCTCACGGGAGCGGGCGCATTTAACAACAATGGGGTGATTGCACCCTATTAAGCTATTTACCACCCTGCTCTGGCGCGGGAGTGGGGCGATAATCATCTTAATAGGGTATATAATTTTAAAATGACACTTCTCGCACCACAAAAAGAAACATTTGATCAGGGGCGTGGCGTGAAGGGACTGGGGGCTTCTGCCCAGGGCGCTGTTGCCACTAACTAAGGCCGGCACTTGTCCCCCACATTTTAATTTTTAGGACTTGACCCCGGCTCCAGAGACCCTATTAGCTAAACTGCTTTCTGGCCAGGCAGCCCCAGTCCCTGGCTCAGCCTCGCCCCAACTGTAAGCTTTGCGTACTTCTTGTTTGAAAAAGCACGCACATCACACCGCGCAGGTTCGCCTGATAGCCAAGTTTCGCTCTGTGTTGCCGTTCCAGGAGCAGCTGCTTCGGGGATTTTCCCGCCCCTCGGCTGCTGTTAAGTTGGCAGAAAGCTCTTCTGGATAATGTATTGAACTGGTCCTTGGAGTGTCAGTGATGTCGCCGGTGACGTCACGCCCGGCTGGTTGTCTGGAATTAATCAATGGAGGCTGCTTGAAAGGCGCGCTTGTGCAGATTGCATAACTCGTTTCCGGAAGCACGCCGAGCGGGCTAGTCACTCAGGTGTAATGAGGCCTCGGATGATGCTGGCGGTTCGCAGGAAGTGTGAGATTAATAGCCTGTGTGAAGTGGGAGGGAGGGAATGCCGTCATCGCAGTAATGCATAGCGCAAAACTAGCTGGGAAGAACAACGAGGGACTCCATTAACAGGCTGCAATAATATGTATACAATTAGGATAATATATCAAGGGTACAGTTAGAAGGCTATGGAGAGGTATACGATTTATTACTCACACAGCCCGCGGACATCGAGGCACTGTTACAGGAATTATTTTTTGCGCTTTAGTTTTTTTTGTCTTAGTTGCGCATTTATAACGCGCTTAAATACCCACAGATTTTCTAAGCGCAGACCCAGGGATCGAACTTGTATTGCTTCGTGTCATCTTGCTTCCAAGGCGAGCACGTTGCCGCTGAGCTATCCTCCCGGGACACAATGGGCTACTGGCTGAGGTACAGGTTAAGAAGGAAAAGGCAGACAATAGTGGGCCTCATTATAAATGTGGTGGTCTCTCTGCGATAAATACCCCCAAACGGATTTAGTGTTACCGCCACTTGTTCTGGTGGTATTATCGCTGGATTCCAAGTGGTATTGTCAGTCTTAGTCCCCATTTAATTGGAGTCCATAGGACTCCATGGTGAATTTCAGCAGAATTACCGTGGCGGTAGTTCCGCTGCTGGTAATTCCACAGAAATCAGGTGGAAAGTTGGCAGATTTACCTCCAGCTCATAGCAGGAGGTGAATCCTGCAACTTTCCGCCTAACTCATAGTTGGGCGGTGCGGTAATGCAGCAAGGAATGGTAATACCACTAAGTTTAAACCGCACGGCCAACTCCGTCAATGTCAAGTTGGTCAAGTTTATCTTATTGAAAGAAAGCCATCCATGATATTCTGTATTGGAATATATTCATATAATGCTTCTGCCTAAGCAATGAACGAAGTAAAAGTGGTACAATTATGTGAAATAATGGAAAGAAGACATTTCTAGGAAAGGGAAGAGAGTAAGAAAGCTTTAAGTGTAGAATTAAGTAAGGGCATGGAAGGAGAGGAACGGATTGGCAGGGCAAGAGAATTCCAATGTTTGAGAGCCAGAAGGGAAAAAAGTGTGGAAGTGGATTGAGCACAAGGTGGCCTAGGAAAGGCCACCGCAAACTGCGGTACCGTAATTACCTCCAAGGTCCCTTTGCGGGTCCCGTCCTTAACGGCTGGTAAAACCAGCCGTTAAGGTAGGGTTCCAAAAAGGGACCTCGTAGTAAGGCGGTAGGGGTTTACCGGCACTGGTACCCTTACCGGTACCGGTAAACCCTTACCGCCATCCGTGTAATGAGGCCCAAGGTTTCAAAGAAACACCAGGAGAGAGAACAAAGAGAAGAAGATATACAACAAGCGGGGAGGGAGAGCAAATAGAAAGATGGCAGACAAAATGAATGGGAAAACATTGATAAAACGGAAGGCATAGGACTAAGGAAGAACAATAAAAGAGACAGGGGAAAACAAAGGCAGAGATAAAAGTTTTAGCAGCCGAGAAAGAAAGAAGATGGACATTTTACGAATACTGAAAAGGTGAAAGCAGCACTTGCAAACTATGATAACAATATGGGAGGAAAAAGAGAAAGAATCAAAAAGAACACCAACATTGTGTGCAGTATCAGAGAAGGGTAATAGAAGAGGAAAGAATGAAAGAGAAGAAAGACTTGAAGGATTTAGATGTAGGAAACAAGAGTGCATCCACTGTTGGGTGGCAAGTAAACAGGCAGAAAGGGAGGTGGAAAGTGTGTTAGAGAAATTAGAGACAGTGTCAGGGTCAGACAGATAAGTGGAACTGTCAGAGGACCGAAGCTGAGATTTAGGTGTCACCTGTGCCTTGCTATCTGTGTCGGAGGTAGAGACCTTGGTGCGGAATTTTCTTTGTGTGGAATGGGGGTCGTGCAGAAATGGACGACTGTCTCTGGATGCAACACCAGACAGGGAAACACCCGGAGCCAGCCACGAACCAGGAAAATCCCACACGGGAAAAAATCTGATCCAGATGACAGATGAGGGGTGGCTGTGTAGCTAAGGATATCCGGTAAGTAGATCCAAGATTTCCAACAACACAAGGAAGACCGACAAGGCACAATCCTGAAGGATCCAGCAGCACAGACTGAAAACGGGCAGGAACGGAATTAGTCCAGGACAAGGCTGAAGGAATTAGAAACAGAGGAGGAACCAGAAGGGGCAGAGCAGGAGAAAAAGGACAGGGAAGGAGTGGAGAATAATGGGAGACTAGGAACATTGGAAAATTCACACAGGAAGAACAGAGCTAATGGTTACCTTAGCGATGAGACACACAGAGTAGTGTCTGGCAGGAACTGATAACTGCTATGGCAACACAGTGACGTGCAACGCTGACACTATGGCACCTAGTTGGAAACAAACAGCCCTCCTGAACTGTAGATAATGGCAGCGTCATCTTGGAGTGGAGCTGTACAATGGTGTGCCGATAGGGAAGCCTCCACTTTGAACACAGGGACCAGTGTCTGTGCTGTGTATTCATGACACCATGCCCTCTCTGATGTCCCATTCACCCTGGCTTCCCAGGATGTAGTAAATGAAAATTGCGCACCAGAATAGGTGCATGAACGTTGGCACTAAGTTCCCAGGAGCGGTCGTTAAGGGTGTAACCCTTCCAATCAATCAGGTACTTGAGCCTACCACGCCAGTAGCAAGAATCACATATGCAGTTGACTTCATGCTCTGGAACATCATCAATTAACACTTGTGCAGGCAGGAGTTTCCTTGGAGGAGTAAGTTGATGATATGGTTTCAAAAATGAAACATGAAAGACAAGTGAATCCAATGCGAGGAAGGAGGCAATTGTAAACAATACACCACAGGATTAATCCTTCGTATGATTCGAAAAGAACAAAATATCTTGGTGAAAACTTTGTTGGGCATAAGTAGCATGGTATGTATTTGGAGGAAAGCCGCACTTGATTGCCAGGTTCATAGGATGCAGCCTCTTACCTTCTGCAATCTGCATACTTTTTAGTGGTTTGCTGTACCACTTCCAACTATTCCAAGGCAAGTTGATGAATGGGCCGTATGTCCGAATCCATTGTTCCACTGACGGAAGTGAAGTATGTTCCATTGTTTTTACAGGAAACACCATAGGATGATATCCGTAGGTGCAATAGAAGGGACTTAATTTGGTGGAAGAATGAACAGAGTTGTTGTATTTTAATTCTGCCACTGGAAGTAGAGTTGCCCAATCCTCATGAACCCTGGTTGCAAAGCAATGTAAATATTGTTGTAGGGTTTGATTAACCCTCTGAGTGATCCCGTTACTTTGTGGGTGGTATCCGGAAGATAGGGCTCAATGGACTCCAACTATCCGACACAGATCTCCCCAAAATTGTGACACAAACTGTGATCCGCAGTCAGAAATAATGATAGCAGGCCAGCTATGCAGCCTACAATGTCTGTGTAAAAGACATGAGCCATCTCGGCTACAGTAGGTAGGTTGGCTAATGGCGAAAAGTGGGCCATTTTTGAGAAGTAATCAATAGTTATCATGATTGTGGCACAACCTTTGGATAATGGCAGCTCCACTATGAAGTCTGTTGCTATTTTTTGCCAAGGTCGAGATGGTAACTCTGTTTGCAAAATAAGGCTGATATGCTTGTTTTTTGGCTCATTTGTTTGGGCACAGTGAAGACAGGTTTCAATATGACGTTTACTACTTGAGGTCATTGAGGGCCACCAAAAATGGCAAACAACAAGATTTCTGGTTGCAGGGAATTCCTCTGTGGCCTACTGGAAAGTAGTCATGGCACAGACATAAAACAGCAGTTCTTTTTTTCTGGTGGAACAAATATGCAATGATCTTGCAAGAGGAGACCTTGCTCTTTTTGCAGATTCCAACGATTAACAGATGTTAACCTGGACCAGAAGGGAAGGTTTATTAATTCCTGTTTCATGAGATCCATCAACTTATCAATATGATAAATAAACTTCTTATCCTGCAGAATGGTTGTGTATGGCATGGCAAAATCGGTGATATCTCAATGCTTGTGTAACAAGGCAGCTGCAGCAGTGTTCCATGTCCCAGACATGTAAGTAAGGATGAATCAATACTACGCAAAACAAAAGGCCGATCGGGCCTGACGGCTGTTCTGACAATCCAATGACAGCAAGGCTTGCAAGTTTTTATGGTCTGCATGGATTTGTACAAGATCTGTTGCTCCCAAAAGGAGATGACGCCACTCCAAGCAGGCTTGTGTTATAGCCAACGGTTATTTTTCTAGCACAGAATAGGGCCTTCACTGTTATTCAGTGTTCTTGACAGGTATGCCAAAGGGTGGTGTTCTCCATCTTTTGGCGTTGTGACAGCAGTGTGCGTCTGTTTCAACGATGAATGGGTTTTGGATGTCTGGTTGACAGAGAATAGGAGCTTGTGTAAATCTTTCTTTCTGTGTTCAGAATGCCTCTACAGCATTCTCTGACCAATGAAACAGGACTCCTTTCTTCAGTAGGGCGGTAATAGGCAAAACCAAAGCAGAAAAATTAGAAATACATTTCCTGTAGAAATTTGCCAGTCATAAAAAGCTTTGAACCTGTTTGACACTGGAAGGAGCTGGCCCATCCAAAATGGCCGAAACTTTGCAGGGATCCTTAGAGACGCCTGATTGAAAGGGTACAAGCCCTAAATAAGAGACTGAAGATTGATTGAATTGACCCTTTTCAGATTTTGCCAGTAGGTGGTGTTGTCACAGACAGGCCAAAACTTGTCACACATGTCCTACATGGACTTCCAGTTTGGACAAAAAGATCAATAGATCATTGAGATAGATAATAACACAACGGAACAGCAAGTCCAAAAACACTGTCCATGAACCTCTGGAAAATGGCTGGTGCATTCATGAGCCCAAACGCGTTGATCAGGTATTCATAACGGCCGAACAGGGTTCTGCAGGCTGTTTTACATTTGTCGCTACCAAGGATGCGTAGCAGATGGTAAGCCCCCCTAAAGTCCAACTTGGAAAATATAACAGCTCCCTGTAGGGCTTCCAATATGTCTGCAATTGGAGGTAAGGGGCACATGTCCTTCAATGCGACTTGATTAAGCCCCCTGTAATCCAAACATGGGCGGAGTTCCATTGGTTCTTTTTTAGGGATGAAAAATAAGGATGCCTCTGCAGGAGACTTAGAGCTTCGAATCAGACCATTGCGTAGATTAAACTCTAGATACTCTTTAAGGGCTTTCCTTTTCAGAGGTTGAAAGAATGAACATGCGTCCAAAAGGGATTATGGCACCAGGAATGGTATCAATGGCACAATCCTACTTCCTGTGTGGAGGAAGCATCTTTTCCATGGACTCTGAAAATACATCCTGAAAATCATGGCACTCCGGAGGTACTTGCTGTAAATGAGAGACCAATACTTGGTGGCTTACGGCAGGGGTGTCACTGTACTGGATGGAAGTCTTGGATTCCGACATGGCACAATGATGGACACAGTGTTCAGAGACTAAAATATAGTTCCCGCAGTCCACTTGATGTATAGGATGTGTAAATGTGATCAGGGTATCGCCAGCACAATGAGCAGCCTTCATTAAATCAAAGGAAGCTTTTTCCAGATGTTGCGCTATGAGTACTTGAACAGAATCTGTATGTTATTTGATGGGACCAGGCGATAGAGGACGGCCATTGATACTTTCTACAGATTGACTTATCTCCTTAGTTTGTCGGGGCATGTTTTGGGCATGGGCCCAGGAACTATCCATAAACTTACCAGCAGCTCTGCAGCCAGCTAAAGCAAAGGCTGCAATAGGTTATTGATTTTGGGGGATGATGGTTACATGCAAGACAACAAAAGGAGGGGATACAGTAAACACTTTTAGGATATGATTGGAGCACCCATGGCTCTCGCGAAACCTTGCTTCATCTAGGATCAGGAGGCTGCATTTCCTGAGCGACAGGATGGTGCTATAGGACAGTCCTTGAACAGATGGGTTTGTAAGGCAGTACATACAGAGCCCTTGAGTGATCCGCCTGGCTCCTTCTTCTGGCATGAGTGGACCACGTGTAGTTCCGAGTTGCATAGGTTCTGGCTCTGTCTGGGCTTCTGAGGAGGTACCTTGGCCAGTTCATCCTTCATTTCCTCATTCAGACCTCTTCAGAAGAGGGTGATACAAGCATCATCTGGCCAGGCTGCTTCTTTGGACAGTTGTTTAAACTTCGAAATATATGTCACCAGATCCTGGGATCCATGATGACAAAATAATAGTGATTCCTGTGCGGAGTACACCAGGTTTGGTCCATCAAACATGGACTTGAATGCATTCAAGAAGGCAGCATAGTTTTCCAGCAGTGGGTCATCTCCTGTGAAAAGAAGAGTAGCCCAGGAAAGAGCGTTGCCCGTAAAATGCGATATCAGGAAACCCACTTTTGCTCCATCCGAAGCATAAAAGAGCGGTTTGAAAGTAAAGTGGATTGTACAGGAATCCAGAAATTGTCGCAGACGTTTTGGAGACCCATCATATCTATCCAAAACTGTGCCCAAAGATGGGTTTTCCTAGGAGAAGACATTACGAATGAGTACCATTTGTCTTAGGGCAGCATTTTCAGCTTTCAATGCTTGGACCTCAATAGCAAGTTCTTGCATGGAGCGTATTACTTCTTGCATTGGGTCCATTTTAGAAGGAGACCCTTGGCATCTCAAACTGTCAGGTTCAGGGTCAGATACATGAGCGAATTGTCAGAGGACCGAAGCTGAGATTTAGGTCTCAGCTGTGCCTTGGTAAATGGTGCAGGAGGTAGAGACCTTGGTGTGACGTTTGTTTGCATGTAGAAATGGATTGTCTGATGGATGCAACGGTATCATGTAATATTATCCCCACCAATAATATCGCTATATATATATATATATATATATATATATATATATATATATATATATATATATATATATATATATATATACGTCAGGAAACGGCATAGGCGATATTATTGATGGAGTTAATATTAGGTTTAAATGGGATCAGGGGTTGCGAGGGGTGTCCCCTGCTCCCTTTAAAAAAAATATGGGGGTTGCGGGGGTGTCCCCTGCAAGTTTCATGGAGTAATATTGCCGCAACAAAACAGCGTCATTCTTGTGTGGCAACATTTTTGCAGCAATATTAACACATGGAACCGGATGCAACACCAGACAGGGAAACACCCAGAGCCAGCCACCAACCAGGAAAAACCCACACAGGAAAAAACCTGATCCAGATGACTGATGAGTGGTGGCTGTGTAGCTGAGGATACACAGTAAGTAGATCCAAGATTTCCAATAACACAAGGAAGACAGGCAAAGCACAATCCTGAAGGATCCAGCAGCACGGACAGAAAAAGGGCAGGAGTGAAATTAGTCCAGGACAAGGCTGAAGGAATCGGAAACACAGGAGGAACCTGTATGGGGCAGAGCAGGAGAAATGGACAGGGAAGGAGCAGAGAATAACCGGAAACCAGGAACGTTAGAAAATTCAGACAAGGAGCACTGAGCTAAGAGTTGCCTTAGCATTTAGATACGTCAAGCCGTGTCTGGCAGGAACTGATAACTGCTAAGGGAACACATCAGCATTCAACGCTGACAGCATGGCACCATGTTGGAAACAAACAGCCCTACGGAAATGTAGATAATGACGGCACCATCTTGGAGTGGAGCTCTGCGATGGTGCGCCGATAGGGAAGCCTCCACTTTCACCACAGGGACCAGTATCTGCGCTGTGTATTCATGACAGAAAGACACAAAGATTTGCGAGTCTCACTGAAGAACCCAGTGTAATTTCAAACAGAAGTATCTCACAGAGCCATCAGCAATACAGAAAGATGAGGAAATCCCAGACTAAGGTGCTTTTACATAACAACACTGTGTTTGTTCGATTGAGGGACGTATAGCAGGTATTGGACAATGTGCCAGATGAATGTGTTATTTTAGAGGACACGTAGCTTACAGAAAAGGTATGTGGGCCCCCACAGACACATTGGTACAATCTTAGGGGAATTGCACCAGTTTGGTATCCCTTGTCATCTTCAACCTTTGATTGGAACCACTAGGGGCGCTCTTTGCCAACACTGACTTAATGATTCGCCAATACGCAGATGACATATAGCTATACCTAAAGATGAATTGGATTGTCAGCATCCATCGACTTAAACACCGTCTGTCCTTCATTTGAGCCTAGATGTATAGCACCTACCTGAGGTTTAACCCTGCAAAGACTGAATCCATTCTCCAAGGAGACCCGAGCCAGCATGCTCAAGTCCAGACATGGCTGACGGAAAGGAAGCTTGACAAATTCATGCCTCAATTCTTACCCAGTACAAAATCTCTTGGCTTTACCAATGACTGTGACCTCTCATTCACAACACACATCAACGGGTGCAGTGTAGACTTCAGGTTTCAATTGCAGTTGCCGCCCCAGGCATATGGCAGCCTGCCAAGATATGGATGTCTTGTGCACAGTGCCATTACATTGATTGAGATGGAGGACTGTGCTTGCTGTTTCTCTTGCCACTATAGGTGTTCTGGGGGCATGGACCACTTACACTTATAAACATGGCACTCAGTACATGGCGCGATGTTTGATTTGGGAGTGTGGGTTGAAAGGGGTTTTGGAAGATGGTAGATTTGGAGGTGGCAGTGTTATGCCAGTAGCTGTCAATGTGGGTGGAAGTGTGGCTGTATCGGGGTCATGGATTGTTTAGGAGTTGTAAACTCAGACTGAGGGTGCCTGCTGACGCAGTCAACGCCGTCATGACAGGCTGAGCACTACCTGCTATTCACTATGTGTTGAGAGCCACTGAGCGAGAAGCAAGCAAAGGAGTGAAAAATCAAGGGTGTGGTCAGGAGTACCTCAGCTGGCATGGTGTCAGCACACACTGGGTGCTATGGGCACCACAGTTCTAGCATCAGAAGCATTCGGCGAGCTGTGCTGTTTACGCACAAATAATACTTTGGAGGTGAATTGAGATATCGAAGTGTAAGTGGGAGGCATTGGCTATTGATGCTATTCATGTTTGCTTGGCTGAGTGTCATGACCATTTTAGTGGACAGGTTGGGGTGTTTGTAGTTTGACGGCATGGGTTGTGGATCGCCTAGTTATTGGAGTTCCGGCTGAGGGTGAGGTTGAGGCTGTAAGAAATGCAACTAGTGGCTGATTGGCCCCACGAGGTCAAAGCAGGCTGGGGGCTCAATGGTTGGAGCATCATTTCTTGGAACAACATACGTTAGGGTCTGTGGGAGGACGGTAATGGCTATTAAGCTCATGAAACAAAATGTCAGGGGCTTGAACAATACACTCAAGCATAGGACAGTATTGACATGTATGATGAGGCACAGGGTGCACATGGCAATGCTGCAAGAGACATGTCTGGCTAGAGGGCACATGGGGTGTTCGGTGCAAGATGGGGAAGCCATAGATACGTTGATACATTCTCATCAGGAGCCAGTGGTGTCTTAGCTGTGGTGCATGAACCAAGCAATTTCCAAGCAAATTGTTAATGGGATGGGGAGGTTGCTTGCTCTAGGGGCTTAGATTAGGGCAGAAATTATACTTCACCTGACCAGTTATAGCCCCAATACTGAGAATGGAGACTACTTTAAGGAGGTCGTTCAATGCTGTCAAGAGGCACTGGGGTGGAATGTGACTATTTCATGAGACTGTAATGCCACCCTGGACACCACACCAAGTAGATCATCATTGACCCTTAGGACGCCTAACAAGGCCATCCAGGCACTGAACCATGCGTTGGGTCTTTTTGATCTCCAGGACATTTGGCAGTCAGTGGACCCTGGTGAAAAGCAGGACACCTGCTTGTCAGCCCACGACACCTCGACGAGGATTTACATGTTTTTGATTGGTCAAGCACTACGCCACTGTGTTGAGGCATGTGCAATCCTACACCTGCACATTCTCAGATAATTCCTTCGCCGCATTCTGGTTATGGTTGCGGGGGTCTCAGGATTACGGCTAGGGGTCAATATTTAAAGTGGATCTTCGGGCCATTCAACATGTCGCTGCATGCCTCATAATAGGAAAGACAAAATGTGACCACATCACCACATTACACTGGCTATCCCCCCGATCATCCATGTTACTATTATTTGAAACTGCATATATCACATGTAAGGCAACTACTGTCCGACCAGCAGCATATTTTGCCACACAACTCATAGTCGTAGGTGGGATGTGTTCCTCTAGGAGCCAAACCATTGCAAGGCTCGTGTCTGAACTGGCATGCGAAGTGAAAACCAGGAAACTGACCTTCTCTTGCTATGCCCCACCCTACTGGAACAACATCTCAGTTGCACAGTACGGCATGCTCTAAGGCTCCTAGAGTTCAGGAAACAAAACTCAAGACCTTGCTCTTCCGGGAACATCTTGGGGTCACTTAAGACCTGCTATACCACCACTGTACCATGACATATCCAAGCTACTACAAACCGTAACCTTCCGCTCCGCTGTTAACCATAAATAACTTGTAAAGAGCTTTGTTGCCCCAGATTGCTATGCATTACAAGAAAATGTATCTAGTAAAACCTCTCTCTGGGACTCTTCTGTGTCATTAGGTGGTGTGCCGAAGTCCCCGGCCTGACTGTGGGGACCAATGAGATGATAACTCAGCGGGATCGGTGCCTCAACAAGCCAGTAGATGATCAGCCACAGAACGGTGTTAGTTTCAGTCCCTTCAAGCTCCTTGTTTGGCCATACCTTTAGGGGTCTGCTAAGTGTGGTGCGGGAAGGATGGGAAGGCAATCCATAAACTCCTTCCCATGACATAGTTGACTATGTGCTTGGTCTCCAATTCAAGATGGCCAAGTACAGAGAGCAGAGCACCCAGAATCTGAAGCACAGGCATGACTAGAAGGCCACCAGGGCTGAATACACGCCCGGCCAAATGGTCTCGATCATGGAATCGGTCAAGCCCAGTGCCTTGCATGACAGGTGGACTGGGCCCTTTGTGGTGCTGGAAATGTTTAGTGAGGTTAACTACATCATTGACACAAAGACCCTGAGGCAGGTGCATCGGGTCTTCCACGTCAACCAGCTGAAAGCCCATTACAGCCGGGATGACTTAGTGATGGCCCAGGACATGGATGAAAAGACCGAGGAGGAGACTGATCCCTTCTCTAACTTGTCACACACTGACAAGTCTCTAGAAGGAGTTCAAATCTCCACTGACCTTATAGCACAGCAATTGCAGGACTGCCAGCCGCTGTTGGATCAGTTCGCAGGTCTGTTCTTGCTGACTCTCAGGAAGATTGATTGGTGCATCAATGACATTGACAACGGAGACAGTAAGCCAGTGAAAAGTAGGATTCACTGGTTGTCTGACGAAGTCAATGATACCATCAAGTAGGAATTCTCTAAGATGTTGCCCTTGGGCGTTATTGAGCCTTGCCGCAGTGCCACGGCTATCCCGGTGGTACTGGTCCCTAAAAGGTCCAGTAGCGGGAAGACTGAAGTCCACTTTTGCATGGATTACCAGGAGCTCAACTCTGTCACAAAGACAGAAGCACACCCATCCCTCGGGCAGACAAACTGATTGACAGGTTATGTCGCTGCCAAGTTCATGAGTATCTTTGACCTCACGGCAGGGTACTGGCAGGTCCGTCTGACCGATCAAGTAAAAGAGAGGTCTGCATTTTCCACTCCGGAAGGACATTACCAGTTCATTGTTATGCAGTTCAGATTAAAGAATACCCCTGCAACCTTCCACAGGATATATGATATTTTATTTATATAGCGCCTATACACAAAGTGTTTCAAAGCGCTTCAAGGTGGGGGAGGGAGCAAGGGTAAAATACTATAACATTCTTACAAGGCCTTGAGACATTAAGAATGGGCAAATAACTATCGTACTAGGCCTGACGACATTTCTGATAGTGCAAAAGCATTGACAATAAATGAGGGAAGGATGGGGGCGGGTGGGAGAAGGTGAGGAACAAACAAACTATCGTACTAGGCTGGACGACAATTCTGATAGTGTAAGAGCAATGATTATGGAGAGGGGGGGCAAGAAGAGAAGGTACAGGCAAGGACAGAAAAGGAGGTTGGTAACACAGCACGCTACTGGGTGCAACTAAAACAGTATTAGAGCAGATGGTACCCAATAATCCACTGGGCACAACTAAAACAGTATTAGAGCAGATGGTACCCAATAAGCCACTGGGCACAACTAAAACAGTATTAGAGCAGAAGGTACCCAGCAAGCCACTGGGCGTAACTAAAACAGTATTAGAGCCAATGGTACTAGGTAGTGGACCTAGTGAACCAGGTCTTAACAGGGCAGGACGACGTCCGTGTTGCCTATCTAGGTGACATTTCGGTGTTTAGCCACACCTGGGTAGACCATCCATCCCATCTGGAACAGGTACTTCAAGCCATGCAGAAGGCTGGCTTGACTATCAAGGTTTCTTAGTGCCAGACTCAGGACAGCAAGTAGGTGGCGGTAAAAAAGATTCTCTCTAGGCCAAAGTCCAGGCAGTGATGGATTGGAACATCCCCACCACACAGACTCAAGTGAGGGTTTTCCCAGACCTTAAGGGTTATTACCAGCCTTTTGTTGCCCGTCCCCTAAATGATGTGACATTAAACAAAACTGCCAAAGGTCACATGGGCCCCTGCCTGCCAGTCATCCTACCAGAGCTTGAAGGATGGCCTGTGCCATGCCCCAGTTCTAAAGATCATATATATTGGGCAAGAGTTTATCATTCAGACAGATACTTGTGAATTTGGCATTGGTGCAGAGCTAGCGCAACTGAACTCTGAAGGGGTAGAACATGTTGGTGCGTACCTAAATTGGTGCTTGACCAAGCGAGAGCGCAACTGGGCCACCATTGAGAAGGAGGCATTTGCAGTAGTTGGGCGCTACTGAAGCTGAAACCTTATATTTATGGGTCACACTTCACTGTTCAAACAAACCACCAGCCTCTTAGGTGCCTTATGGCTATGCATGTAGAGCATCCCAAGCTACTGCATTGGGCCATATCCCTACAGGGATTGGACATGGACATCCAACACAAACCAGGGATGCAGCACTTCAATGCAGATGGCCTCAGTCGGTACCTTCACCAGGTGGATGAGCCAGATCCTTAGAAGGTTGAGTGTCAACCTTTTTGGGTGGAGGGTGTGTGAGGAGTTGCCACCTGGCAAAGGTGCAAAACCCAGGCTTTTTTTGATTTGTATCAACTAAAACAATGCAGGTACTGATGCAGAACCTGCCACTCCGCACCAGAATTTCCTGACGCTGGGAGAGCAGACCCTGAGAAGCACCATCCTGTCCTCGAGTACCTCTGTGTGGGCCTCACAGCAGCCCAAGGACCAGACCCAGCTGAAGCTCCCTGTTCGGTCACACCAAATGGGTTGCTGCGTGTTCACAGCCCCTTGAATGAGCGAGAAGATGTCAGTGTTGGCTTGTGCGCTCCTCCTCTAACTATTGCTTGCATTTCAAACCAGCTCAACCCTGCATCATGCCCTAGCTGAGCCTGTCACCTGCTAGGCCTGAATCAACAGCTTGATGCTGCGACTCGATCTGAATTGTTAGAGCGTCACACACCAATGCTGGCTAGAGGTTACAGCCACAGCTCGACCCTCCTAACTCTCCGACGGCCACCTCACCGACCTGCACATTGATGACCCCAAGATCAGCACTTCGACTACCGTTGAATGTCGGCTCAAACCGCTGGACTTTCAAGCATCAACCCCTACCCATGCCTAAAGTTTGACTTAGCCTGGCCCAATTATGGAGAGATCCTGGGACCTCCAGACCTGCATTGCTGAGAACCTCTCTTCGATCGCACAGAGCAGCCTCATTTTCCCCTACTTGATGCCCAGTTGCTGCTTCACACGATCCAACATGCCCAAACTGATCTTGGTCTGCTCGCATCAACATTTGACACCCGGCTCGACAACATCAGCCCACCAAAGAACCAAAACTAGGTACTGTTGGCCACAAACGGTCCCCTTGTTCCACTGGGTGCCTAGAGACTGGTTATGTCACCTCAGCACCTGCTTTCCCCCCAAGACATATCCTTTCTTGGTTGGTACTTGCCTATCACACCTGTACCCATGCTCAGCGGGCTATTTTCTCCAGTCTGTTGCTTCCTCTTTGTCTTTCAGAGGGGTGGGATTTTTGTACAGTGTTTTCTAGTTCCTTTTATTGCAGATGGTGTGCTCAATTAAAGTATATATATTTTCATAGAACCTTGATTAAATATTACCTTTACTTTGGACTGTGTTACTGTATTTTCTTGGGTCACTACTGAAACACATTTGCGCCCCTCTTAAGAGCGGAGTCTTCCCTCTGCCCACATTACCACAAAAGGCAAAGGAGGTATATCTCTTAACGGTCCCTCTTTTACCTTTATTATTGTGTTGGGTTGTGGTTGGTAGAGGTGTGAGGGCTGAGTGGGCCATTATGCCCCCACTCGCCCTTGTACTCCTGCGGAGCAGAATCCAATTTGTCACACAAGGTTACACGATTGAGACCCCAGTAATCTAGACACGGGTGTATTTCTTCACTATCGTTCTTCGGAACAAAGAAAAGTGATGTCCGGCTGAGGATTTTGGCTCGTGTATAAGGCCATTTTGTAGATTCTTATCAAGGTACTCCTTCAAAGCGTTCTTTTTCAAAAGGGAGTGAATATGCACTACCAGCCTTGGCTTCACAGACGAAGACAACCCCTTTTCGCAACAGTTTAGTGATAGGCAAAGGTGTGCCGTGAAATATCTGCAATGAACTTGCTAGCCCTAAAAATTGCTAGATAGCCTTCACTGATTACTGGGTCGGCTATTTCAGGATGGCCTCAATCCTGTGGAGGTCCATACTGATGCCCTGATCGAAAAGTATGAAACCAAGGTAAGGTACACAAGAGATTTCAAAGGTACACTTTTCGGGTTTGACCAAAATATGGTTGTCTCGGAGTCACCGTAGGACATCATGAAGATGATCCCGGTGTTGGATCAGGGAGATGAAGTATACCAGGATTTCATCTAAATAGACAATTTCTGAACGAAACAATAGGTTGGAGAAGTCCCTCATTAAGAGTTTGGCGGTCCAGATATAAAGGGGTCACTAGCAACATACCGGCACCCTTTTTGGACCACCAAACTATAAGTATGCTGGTATGGGCACTGAACTACTGGCAGGCCAGAAGCTGCCGGAAGTTCAGGCCCCCTACCGGCATGTTTTTTACTGAAGCACCGGCAACACCAGTGCGGTTGCATCAGGTTTCCCATTCCCATGGAGTCCTATGGAGGAGGAACAAAGAAATGGTAAGGACTATGTGCCTGGATGGAAGGGAACAGAAGGGAGGACAGCATCAGTCCCAGCAGCGATCGGTCATTAGTTGAGAGTTGTGACGTGAGGAGCAGCGCCGGCTCAAGGTGCGCTCAGAGGATGCAACCGCACAAGGGCACAGCAAATAAAGGGCGCCTTACCTCCAGCTCAGTGTCATGTAAACTTAACATACGTTTACACTGCGCTGCAGATTACTTAAGTATCGGTCTGGCCCGGCCCTTAAACACACTTTACAAGAACAGCAGGGGGGCTCAGTTCAGCCAAACAACAGAATTGAGCCCCCTGCTGTTCTGCATTTGTTGGCTCGATTAGTGACGCACCCAGGACACATCCGGCAGCCCCTGGACTCAGGCCGCCCCTGAGGTCCAGTGCTGTATGAATGTTTGGGAGGGTGGGATGGGGCTCGGAGGGTGGGTGTGGTGGATGCACAAATCTCGCACAGTGCGCTGGCAGACCTAGGACCGGCACTGGTGGGGAGAGAGTACCGGCGACATCTGATGAACAGCTTCGGAGGTGCCATTTTGGAGAAAAAAAGCTAGACCACTTCTGAACCCTTCCTGTAGGACGTAACGGCGCTGGCGTGTTTTCGCTTCCACCTCCAACGACCAGACCACGGGGCTGCTGCGTCATATGGCGGGAGAAGGACAGGTTGCAGAGTATGTCACATTAAGTGTGGACGCAATTAGAAGATGCTGTGGTCACTACGCGCCAAGATGTGAGGGCTGGACACCTCCGGGCTCTCTCTTCTAACCCTACACCCTCAGGACGGGTAGCCTATCATTGGTGTCCTGCCTCCATGACCGACACCCAACCACATTAGCTGTCTCCACCTGCCCCTAATTCTGCTGAGTTCCCAGGTCCTTACAGTAAACCTGATCTGTGTATTACACCACCAGGCCCCAGTGCTCTCAATCTGGCAACTTACTTTACATGTTGAGCCATGGCCCTAGAGGAGGATCCCTTCAGTGTTCGATACACACATAAAACACATGCCATCACCAAACCTGTGCTGTGTGCTAAAGTTAGGCTAGCCTGCAGAATCGCCATTTTGATTGTTTTTGGCACATACAAATCGAGACTGCATGGAATATTTACAGCATAGGGCACATAAGGACTGCATGTGGTAAATACAGCTAATTACCCATGTGGTAATTTCTTTGAAAATATCACATGCACTCACAACTCATAATTAGCTTGTATTTTGAAAACAGGTGGAATTTAAAATACCAAACGCTTCTGCCATCACGGCCATACTTGAACTGAGGCCCCAGAGCAGGGGTCTGAAATGTGCTGCAGGACACATGCTTTCGAGTACGACTCGCATGACCCCCCCCCCTTCTGGCTAGGACTGATGGCAGTTGTGTTCCGAAACATTTGGTTGCAGACCCCTGCACCAAAAGAAGGTGCTTACTGCAGTCCAGGGAAGAATGCCATTTGTTGTGGGGTTTTCTACATTGGATTGGGCAGACAATTAGGATGATTTAGTAAATAGGCTTTCAACACGACACCAGCCTTCAGGTGAGTAGACGAAAAATGTTCTCATCCTAAAACGGGAAACGTGTGATCCCAAACACGCGTGTACTTTATAAACAATCTTCATTCTCATTGCCTCTTCAATTAGATAAATCACTACCTCCAAAATTCCTGTAACAGTTAATGTTTTTGTGAGCCAGAAGGTGGCAGCAAAAGCTTACTTATGTAGAAGACTTATCTATGAATTACAAGTATTGTATTTATTTGTCACTTGTGCCTGTATGGTATGTAATTATGTACAGAAATATACTGTAAACTGAAACCATTAATTCCCAAAAAATGTAAGGAAAAGAAGAGAATTTTAATTAAAAAAGAAATTGACAATAGGGAGGGAGGGATAAAGTGCAATAGTTTATATAGTCCTATAAATGCTATGGGCCTGAGTCAGACAAGTCACAACAAACAGTGAAGGCCCATTTTTTTTACATGTTGCCTCATTCAAAGAGATAAACGAGGCATCCTATTTACAAAGGTGACTTGCGCATTTCTCGGGAGCTGTGCAGCAATGAAAATGGTGCACTGCCCTACCCGGCCAATTTACATTACTGTGTGGCAAGCATGACCACAACCGCCCTGCTCTCAGTGCCCACCTGGGCGCGGGGCGCTTATTTTACTCTTGAAGGTCCTGTCGTCGCGAAATGTTCAATAGTAGAACAAAGCATCCCTTTCTCTGTTTGAGGGAGAGAAATGCATGCAGGACAGTAGCTGTTCCTAGAGGAGTGGTGCGTCTGTTTTCATGCAACGGAAGGGATGACTGACGCATTTCTTGACGTGAACGATATATGCGTAGCAGACGGAGAAAGGGGCCCAAGCAGCGCCCACCATTGTCAGGATTTAGAAGCATTGCCGCAGGGCCGGTTGGTTGGTGTTTACTTTCGATGTTCTTCCGCCATTTCCCTTCAGCCGATTATCACGCCACGTTTCTGTCTCCAGGACATGTGTTTCATTATTCTTGCACGCAGCTTCTTGTGATGCGCAGTTGGCCCGTTGTGGCAGTTGTGCAGTGTAGCCATTTAGCAATCTTTGTTTGTTTGCAGTGTGCCCATGCGAGCCAGAGCAGAAAAGGCAGAGCCGTCCTTTGTCCTCAGGGCTCTTTCCTGCGCCTCTGAACGTCAACCGCATTACTCCCTCCAGAGTTTCCCAGCCCGCCCTCAGGTGCACAGATTAGGGGAGTGCGTCTCATGAAACCAGGCAAAGAGTCCGGCATTATGTTCGCTGGTCTGCACCACGCCGCAGGACAAAAACGACCCTGAGATACATCAGCCCAGAGATGGGTCCATCTGCGTTTGGCAAAAGCAAGTGATTTAACAAACATGTATGGCTCTATTCAAAGAGATAAGCGAGGCATCATATTTACAAAGATATCTTGTGCATTTCTCAGGAGCTGTGTGGTGCACTGCCCGGCCAATTTGAATACATTGCTGTGTGGCAAGCATGACCAAAACCGCCATGCTCTCAGTGCCCACGTGGGCGAGGAGCGCTTATTTTACCCTTGAAGGGCCTGTCATTGAGAAATGTTCAATAGTAGAACAAAGCATCGCCTGCCTGCATAAACCCCAGCATGGAAAGCAAGATGGAGCCAAATGTCAATCCTGTGCAACAAAGAAAAATACACACAGCGTGAGCCTCTGCGTGCACTTGTGAACAGTGGACGCAGAACTAGGGTCCAGCAGACCCCTACGGCAATACTGCCTGATCCCAACACGAAGGACAGGCCTTTTGTAATCTCTGAATGCTGCGGAGGGGCGTAGGTCGATTTCAATCATTAAAACACACTCAACACATAACAAGTGGCATTACTTAATAGGTACACGGGGAGGAGGTAGAACCATTGCAGCAGACCCTCTCACAAGAGAACCTGCTAATGTGGAATGGACCCAGCAACCAGAGCACTCACTGTGACAATTGATGCCAGGCCCTCACTATAAAAAGAGGCATACTTTCCTTGACTATGAGGGTGTGAAGACACCATTCCAGAGGAAGAGGAGTGTTGTAGTGAGAGGAGGAAAAGAAGAGTTATAGCATTAGAACCTGTGCAGTCCAAGCCAAATAAGAGCACTAACCAGAATGCTACAGAACAGGAATTGGCAAAGCTAATTTACCCACACTGGAGAACAGACTAGGGCGGAAGGAAAGGGAAAACTGGATCAAATAATGTACCAGAGGGGTCAGGGCTTAAAAGAAGCAACTGGGGAACAGCCTGCTGACAGTTCTAGCCCAGATGCTGGTGGCAGTTGCAAAGCCACTAGGCCCAACTAAAGAGGCTTTCAAGGCTGAAGGAACACAGGTAAGGTGAAAGAGAAAAACAACCTAGAAGTCCCAGGTAGGAGGGAGAATTCCTACTTAGAGAATCCCTCAGACAATAGGAGAAGCAGCAGGTCTTGCCCCAATAAAGCATCCAGGGAACCCCTAAGGCAGTGGTATTCAAACTGTGGGGCACGACCCCCCAGGGGTCTGCGGGTGCATCCCTGGGGGGCCCCGAGAGCTCAGCATGAAATATATTTTTTCAAAAAGTATATTTTTTTCTTTTAGATTGGAAGAAATGGGCAGGGCTGGCTCACATGGTCGAGCTGAAGCATGAAACTGTCTCAGGCAACAATGAAAAAGTGGCCTGCAGTTGTAAATGGATATTCATTCCTTTAGTCACAGTCTGGGCCTCATTACAACTGTGGCGGTACGGTAAAAACAGTGCCGGTAAGCTACCGGCACCGTTGCTACCGTACCGCCATAGTAAGAGTTGTGCTTGCGGGTGCCTGACAGCCCACCAGGTCTGACCTGGCAGGCCGTGCGGCACCCGCGAGCACAGCTCGCCAGATGCACCGGCACCGTTATTAACGGTGCCGGTGCATCCAAGCTCCCCATTCCCATTGAGCCCTATGGGGCTCGAATGGGGATCTACCGGTACCGGCACCCGCAAAAGGGCAATTATCAGGTCCGCCTAACTCGGCATGACCCAGTAATTGCCCATTTGCAGGTGCCGGATCCAGATGCAACTCCGGCGGGCAGACGTGCCGGTTTTACCGGCACAGCTACTGCCAGGGTTGTAATGAGGCTCACTGTTTCACTAGTACCCAAGAGGGTGCTTTGTGTTCAAATATAAGTAAATTGTGATATATTCAGCAACAATGGTCAAAATTACTAACTCCATAGTTAAGTAACTCATCAAACTGGTCCACATTGGCCAAAATGGTGGCCCATTTTGACTGGCCCACACTAGTACTTTACATTTTTGGTACAGGCATTGCCCTATAGGCCAGTCCGAGCCTGGTGGATCATCCCTAATAGCGAGGGGGCGCCCACCCAGTAGCCCCTCACCCACTATGGAGGAGCTAAGGAGCCAGCCCAGTGAAAAAGTGAACACTCCCTCAGCTGCTTTTTCCAGCTGATGGAGTGCTCCTGGGCTGGCTGAACTGTCAAACGGAAACACTGTTTCCCTTTGACAGTTCAGTTTAGTTCCCCAGCTGCACATGCTCACTGAGCCATGCAAGTGCTGGGGCGTTTTGCTTCGCCAATATTGCATACCTCATTGGAAATGCTGGCTGGGGCACTGCATGTCTGTGGAGGAGCTCCTATGCCTCCTCGCACATACGGACCGAGCAGCCTGGAGCAGGGCGTTTCAGCACCCACATGCAGGCCAATGCAGAAGGTACGTTTATGTTAATTGTTTTTATTTAAACATGTGTATGGATGCGTGTATGCTTATGTTATGAGTGAGTGATGGTGATGGATGCTCGTGTGAATGATAGAGTGATTGTTGTATGAATGTGCAGGGCCTTGCATACACACATAATCATGTTGATTGTGTTAGGCCCAGTGGGGCCCAGGGGACAGGGATGGTATCTATTTATTGGACATCTATCATAGATGTCCAGTAAAAAATGTCATGCCTGCCCATAGGCCCCTCAACACCAATTGCAAACTGTTTGGCTATTTACCAATTTTTTTGTTAAAAGTATGCTCTACAATGCAACATTTTAACCCATTATTTAAAAAAAATTCACAAGGGGAAACCCCCCCCGATCTCCCCCTTTATTGGTTCGGGCTCCCTCACTATGCTCGGTCGCTATGGCAATTTTGGGGGAAATAGTTATGCCTCTCCACTTATAAAAAATCACCAGCCGCCACTGGCCCTCAGACTGTGTTGGGAACGGGATGGAGGGAAACCAGAGACTATGGCGGGAGCACAATGGGCGGGAACCACGGGATAGTGGTGGGAGCAGAGTGGGGAGAGCCCAGGGTGTGTGATGGGGTGGGGAGAGACCAGGGACTGGATAGGAGTGGGATGAGGGAGCCCAGCGACTGTGATGGGAGCAGGTGACGGCGCGCAATATATACTGTCCATTTGGCATTTTTGGGGGGTCCCGACCTACCCAAATTTTGCTCAGGGGGCCCACGGCCAAAAAAAGTTTGAAGACCACTGCCCTAAGGCAAGAGGGGTATGATTCAGGGCTTGCCCAGTTGGCATTTCAAGGATACTGACTATAAGATGTTGCAATCTTCTGAAAGCCAAAACAAAGGCAAAGAACTGTGCGGGGCACTTAAAATGTCCTGACACTATGAGTGTTCTGAAGGATACTTTCCTCTGTTCAAACACCGCAGGAACATCAACGTTACCTTAGGGATTTAACTTTCGGGTTTAGGACAGTAGGTCCTTTAATAGAAGGCAATTTACTTAGCTTGCTTTATCCCTCCTCCCTCCCAATGTTACCTCAGAATCTCATTTTATTCTAGTTGGTTTCCTGCCCAATAAGCATTCCTACAAACTCTTCTAATTTAGAGGGAAAAATAAAGGTGTTGAAACATCTCTACAAGTTTTGTTTCCATGGGATCTACCCCTAACCGGTAATGAGAACTAGCCTTGCCAGGTAATATGTAGCCATCCTGCACAACAACCACCTGGTAAGGAGTTTGGGACCTGTTTGATGCCTTTTTTGGGGGGTTTGGTGGGCCGTGTTTATACTGTGATTTTCAGCCCATATTTTGATCTGGACTACTCCTAGCGTGCACTGTCTTTGTGGTCTAGTCCTTTGTTTGGTTTCTAGTCTTTTTCCATCCTCCCCTGCCCAGCACTCCATTTCGTAAGCACTAGTTTTAGGGCAGCCACTGCCCTGGCAGAGAATAAATGTGATTTTCCTCTCTAGTTGCACGTTCGCCTGGCGCCCTAGCCCTGCCAAAGGTCTCCATCAACAGCAGTTTTCAGGCAAGGAATGCTGATTGTGCCCCTTTTAGATGTGGTAAATAAGCAATCAGGCACACCGCCTGACCCACCACTATGCCAATTAACCCTACGACTAATGCTGTAACGCTCAGTCTCATCTACATCGACGTCTCATTGCTACTGTCTTATTTTGCTACACTTGCATTTTCCCTCCCAAAGATTTCCCAATATAGGGTTGTTACTTCAAAACTAGCCACTGTGATATTCTGCCACACTTACATGTTGCCTACCAGACTATTTCCCTATATGGGTTTGCTACTTTGTATCTCGTGCTGTGATATTTTGCCACTGTTGCATTTTGCTTTCCAGAGTACTCCCAATATAGGTCTGCTACTTGCATGATCTCACCACTGTGATATTTTGCCACACCTACATTTTGCCTCCCAGAGTATTCCCATTGTAGGTTTGTTACTTTGAATCTTGCCACAGTTATATGTTGCAGCGTTTGCTATTTGCCTCCCAGAGTATTCTGTGACGAATCGCAGGAATTCGTCCTTTCTCCCCACGGGGACACCCTTCCCCCACACTCTGTGAGGCTAAGGAGATGGTCCGGCTCTGCAATACCCTTCCTATGGTAGAGGCAAGCAGGACCTCACCAGGAGAGACTCCCCCTATGGGTATAGTGGCAACCGTTCCTGTGAGGAACTTCCTGAAATGTCTTCTAACTTTACTTCTTTAACCATATCCCACAAAGACTTGTACGAAGAAGAAACAAATGTGTTATTCTGAAACAGAAACTGTGACAACCGCTTTAAAGGAAGAATTGTATGCAACTGAGACAAAGATGATGAATAACAAGCACAAAGGGCTTCTAGAGGTCAAGAGAGTAAGCCCACAGCTATGTCACCTCTGCATGGGGAGGAGACTGGAACGTCCGAGAAGCCCACACACTACAAAACGGCTGTCAAGTCAGAGTCAAGGTGGTGGGCGCGCAACATCCCGTCAACTCGAGGGAGAGAGAAGCAGCAGACGGTGGCGTGGCCACAGAGAGCCAGTGGTGGGCCAGAGGTCCTATTTATCAACACAAGACCGTGCAACAAACCGGTACCTGAAATACCAAAAAGCCATCTGGAAGGAAAATACAGAGGATAAAAGGTTGGAAGAGGAAAAGGGCTCGGGCGAACAAAAGAGAAAAGCCAAGCAAGTGCAAAAGAAACCCAGTGACATCATCCCAGAGAGACTCAGGCAACGGGGTGAACTGGAGACCCGGGTAGGAGACGGAAAATCAATAGATGAACATTCAATACTTGTCCCAGTCAATATGAGAATATACCTGTGAGAAGAAGAGAAGCGGATGAAAATCAATATATGAACATTCATACTCGTCCCAGTCAATATAATGAGAATATATCTATGAGAGAAGTGAATGAGAATAATTATAAGAATATTCATACTCCCAAGTCAAGACAACCAGGTAATAGCCTGGAGGAAAAGAGCAGTAAAAGAAGATCATTATAGAGTATCGCAGTCGAGATAACAAGAACACAATAGTGAGAACAAGAGAAGTAAAGAAGAATCCTTATGAAAGTATTCCTACTCGTCTCAGTAAAGACATTGAGAGTATAACCCAAAGAGATAAAGAATTGAAGGATACTCATTAGAGAGTAATCATAAGTGTTGCAGTCAAAGTAAGGAAAGCATCATCATTCAAGGGAAGGAACATGTGAGAGAAAGTTCTGAGAGTAAGGATAAAGAAATGTATATCTTAAAGGAAATATACCCCACAGAGCAAAAACTGAATCTAATAAAAGAGAAAGAAACCTCAATAGAGAAACATAGAAAGGTTGGATAGCCCTACCCTGGGAAAAGGAAATAAATAAATATTGGAAATAGAACTAAAGAAGAAAGTAACCAACAAATAAGAGGCTGGTGATCATTACAAGTTTGCTGTTAAAATGGCAGTAATTGTGCCATGGTGGTATTACCGTTACCTCTAGGATGACAGGAGGAATTACTGCCATACCATGACCTGGTGGGCGTGCGTGCAACCCCCCACCTCCAGCGTAACCGATAATACCGTCTGGCGGTATTACCACCGGCAACTTCCACCAGGTGGCAATAATGCCAAATCACAGTGGTATAACTGTTTCTGCAGGCACATCAGCTGGTATTACCACAAGCACACCAGCCAGTATTACCACCGGTGGAAATAACTTCACCAACAGAGTGGGAAACACAGCGTTGGCCATCTTTAATAACTCAATCCACTCCCAATCTACCATTTCCTGTTGCCATCCATTCCCCATACTTATGGTAGCATCATGTCACAGAAGAAAAAGGCATGCCTCCAAGAACTCTGACTGTGGAAGTCCAGGCTTATGGAGGCAGAGCTCACTGCACTGGCTGATGCAGTTGTGGAGCATACAGAGGAGCTCTTCGGGACCAGGCAGAGGAAGATCTCTGCACAGAGGAAGACAGCCATATGGGTGTGATGCTTGAGCTAAAACATGGTGCTGATGCGCAGTGCTGTGGGGGCACTCAGAGCCATAATGGATATTTATTCCATGCCTCAGTGAAAACTGCACTTGCTTTGCTAAAAGAAACATGCTTTCAATGTTATTTGTTGCTGAGCCTGCTAGGCAGGACTCAGTCAAGGACACTGTGCTGGGAAAGCTGCTGGGATCCACAGGTGCCGGCTGGCACCAGATATAAAAAAAGGTTTTATGTCTTGCTATACTTGCGCCAAGGTCTCAGGATGAGTTATGGAATTGTTTTCCGTGGTGCTTTGGAAGAGGGAAGCTTTGCTCCTTGGCGTTACTGTCGGTTGACCCGGCTGGCAACCAACGGTCACCTATCAATGCGCAAGCGCTAATGCCAGAAGGTTCGAGAAATTGCCACCCCTTTTTGAGGAGGGCATATATGCGGAGCTCTGGAAAGGTCAGGTGGAAAAAACACAAAGACCTCAGGAGGGGGGACGCCTTGTTCCGACCTTCCTGTGGGCTGTTGTGCTCTCTGCCTGGCTGTTACCGGGGTCTTCCAGCTGCTTCTGGCAAGATGAGGGATTCAGTTACGCCCATGGTGATGCATTCTCTTTAATTCTCTTTTCTGTGATTTATTTCTTTTTTATCACTTGCTGCTTCTTAACTATGGTTAAATAGCCGTATAAGTGCTCATTATCCACTAACTGCGTGTCTGGCTGTGAGTTATTGTTCCGTCTACCTACGTTCAAAGTATTTGCTCTGCTCTTCAAATGTACTGGTGATGAATAACTGACTGTGCACTCTTGGTGAGCAATACAATGGGCCGACATCATGGCAAGGGTGGCATCAGTGGGTACCGTTCCCCATGATGCTAAAAACTGCCACAAATGATGGGATGATCTGAAGGTGATGACCTGTAGCCTCATTGCCCGACACAGGAGGCAGAGTGGAACCCCTCAACCTCATGCCTTAGGTGGAGACGGTAGGCTCCATCCTCCACATGGAGGGCATAGAGGGAATTGGTAGCAGGGAGGCTGGAGCAGGGTACCACAGAATGGTTGAACACATGGTAATCACAGCAAATGCACAGTGAGTGCACACATGTGCCGGGGGGCGGGCTAATGTAGCAATACACATGCACTGTAGGCGATACATGCATGCCAACATATGGACACATGAGAAGCATCCATGTGTTCCATGATAGTCCAATGCTGGCAAGTGATGCCCCACAATAACTAGCCACCTGGGCTGGGGACAGGCAATATGCACACACACGCACTGTGTACACCCTCAGCAGGCACTACCACCACCTAGTAGTAGCAGCACTCATTGTACTGATACCCCACATGCCAATTAGACAAAATTTGTGTCTCTGGAACACACACAATGTTGCATGAGGTCTTGCAAGCCTGCAGACATGTCTGCAAGATGACTGAAAAGCATGAAATTCTATTCGTAACAGGTACACAGTTCCCGGACAGTGATGAGGTAGGACCCACTGCTGGAACATCATCCAGCTCCACCCCTGCACAAACTAGACCCCTTGCCAGCGGTGGCAAGCAGCAGAGCAAGGCAGCAAGGCCAACACCACCATCACCACCACCTCCACCCGCAGTGGAAACTGTAGCAAGTCTGGAGAAAGTCACCATCCCCAAAGCAGTGCTCAGTGGGCCCTACACTGGCCAGGCAGGTAGCATGGTGTCACTAAAGCTGTCACTACCATGTCACAACCAGCACCTGTTGTGGGACACACTACTGTCATCCCTGTACTGGCTGGAAGTCAGCAGGGTCCCACAGCGCGAGCGAGGGCGATCTCTGTCTTGAGCTATGCTCACTTGAATCCAAGGTGATGAGTGCAGAGAGGCTGTGACCCGCTAGAATTAGCACATACATTCAATGAAGATGCCATTTTTGAAGCGAAGACCACCTTTATGCAGATCAGAGCAGACGCTACTTTGTTCAAAGCCCTTTTCAGAGATCAAACAACCGACACATCCTAAATATAAACTGAACACACTCAGATTTTGACTCGCAACAAAACATGAAATTTAAATAGCAACGTCAAACATTCATCTCTCAAAAAGCACCAAAAATGTCTGCTTACATAGAGGAAAGTGATACATTCGGGTGCAAGTTCGACAACACACAAGGGGGGTACAGACATACACAAGCTAGTAATTGTGGGTAAGTAAATGTAGCACTTTTTGTATTGACATGGTAGCAATTGTGGGACTTGCTATGTTGGGCATTGTGGGACTACCATCTGTGGTCACAGTCAGTGAAGCATGATGAAAGTGACAGATTGGTGGTGCCTTGGAGTTGTGGTTGAAAAGACCAGGACTGTACACAGATTATAGGAAAATATCAAAAAGCGAGTGTTCTAAAACATAATTGAGCAATATGCCCCAATCGGCTGGGGCATTACCAAGTGAGGTAATGCCCCCGCCGCAAGGGGCATATTGCTATTAGTACCCCAGCCCGCAAGCCCTGCACGACCGGGGTAGCAAAAGCATTTTTTTTCTGTCCCGAAATGCTGCGGCTTTTCGGAACATAAAAAAAAAATGGCCACGGGGAAGGGAAAACGGAGTCCTTTGTCCCTTTCCATGGTGGCCATCGGGAGCAGACGCGCTGGGAACAATTTTGTTCCCAGCGCATCCGCTCCTGAAAAAATAAAGAGTAACATAGCATAAGAAGGTAAGTGGGGTTGGGAGGGCGGGGGGGGAGGAGGAAGGGAGGGGGAAAAAAAGAAAAAAAGAAAACGTACCCGAGTCCCCGGCGGGGGACGAAGGCAGCCTCCAGCTGTGTGGAGGCTCGGAGCAGGGATGGCCCGCTTCGAGCCTCCTCATTGACTGAGGGGCTGCCACGCCCCCGCCGTGGACAAAGCAGGGAAATCCCAGCGGAGCGATTCTGGGCCGGGTAACGATCCGGCGAGAGCCAATCAGAATGTGTTTTACATTCTGCTCGATTCTCGCCGGGTACTAATGGAGCTAATGTTCTATGGTGGCGTAATGTGAATGAAAGGCATAAAAGCCTTAATTAAGGCTTTTATGCCTTTCATTCATGCCAAGCCACATTATTTTATCATTGCGGTGAGGAGAGGCGGAACACAACTTGCATTTCTGCCGCCATCCTCTCCACCATATAAATGCTCCAGTGTGTTTTTCATGCCGGTGCAAATGGTGGCGACTCCGATGGGCTCCAACAGCTTTATGCACCAGCATCAAGCAGCCGGACCCCATAGGGATCCATTGTACATGCTGTCTGACAGGCCCGCATGTTGAGAAGCGTTTACTTGCAACTGTGAATGATGGCAAGCATTCGCAAATAAAATGAAATGCAGCCAGGCATGCAACCATGTCCGGCAACATTAAATTGTAATTGTACACGGTGCCTGCACCATGTACAATTAAAAGTAAACACTGCCTGGCATGCGAGCATGTTAGCCAGCGTTTACTCACTTTGCATGGCGGAATGCAATGGTATCATCTGGGGGCCTCTCTCTTATTCATGCCATACAGGATTGATCCTGTGAGTTTATAGATGTCATTCAAAAGGTCTTGATCTCATTTTTGGAAATGGATTTTCCTCATTCAATGGACGTTAATGGTGGCTCCGCAGTGATTTTGAGGGGTTTAACAATTGCCATGTGTTTATTGATTTATTTTTAATTCTTATGATGTGCTTCACGCCCATGGGCTTCGGAGCGCACATTTAGGACAAAAACAGTAGAAACCCCTGAAAATTCAGGTGAACAATGCTACTGCCATAGAAAAAATAATTTACTCTGGATTAAGTTTGAACAGGAAAGTCTTGGTCTGCTTCTTAAAATCATCAAGAGGATGCCCATCTAACATCGGCCGGAAGCTTGTTCCAGGCAGAAGGTGCCTGGACATCAAAGATGGTTCCACCGAAGCTCGTAAATTGAAACCTGGGTTTCACCAGTGTGTGACGATCGTAGGAACGTAAACAGGGAATTGGCAGAAGAGTTGTAAGGCGATCAGCCAGATACTGCAGGGCCTCGTTATAACACTAATAACCAAGAGATAGTAATTTGTGCCCAACACAGTGTTTGATAGTGCGCCAATGCAGTTCCCTTCTGCCCTCAGTGACATGGTCTCTCCTGGACAACCCATGAACAGCCCGGAATGCGCCATTCTGCATGGCTTGACGCGCCTAGATGTTGGCTTACAAGGTGCCTGCCAAAAGACTGTTGCAGTAGTCCAGGTGCAAATTTATCAAGGTTATTACTAATAATGATCTATTCTTAAATGATATGTAAGGGCGAATGTAGTTCAGTAATGTAGCCTAATGAGGCTTGAACATGGCCGACCTGCGGTTTCTTGAAGAGCTTGGCGTCAAAGATGACGCCCAATGTCTTGACGCTCTTGGCAACTCTGATTTTACTCCGTGCATTGAGAACGGTTTCGTATTCTAGGCTAAATATTTTAATTTTCTGACCTAACGCTATAATCAAGAGTTCGGTTTTCCCAGCGTTCAACGCCAAGGAATTAATAGTCATCCATTCTTGAATAGATTCATAGATTAAATTGATTGCATGCAGATTCTGAGTGTAGCATCCAGACAGTTCCAATATGACCTGGGTGTCCTCTGCATAATTAGTATACTGGACACATAGATCATCCAGGAGAGCGAGAAGAGGCATGGTGTAAATGTTATTAAGTAATGTAGGGGAAATGCAAGATCACTGAGGAACCCCCACAGATAACATGTGTGTGTGGACAGAAATGGTATCGCCCCTAGCGTTTCTGGGTCCAAAAAAGGGTGAAATCCACTGAGTAGCCAAACTGGAACAGTAGGACCGCTCGCCTAACCTGGCCACTAGCAGAGAGTGATCGACTAAATCAAAAGCCGCGGATAGGTCGAGTATCATAAGAAGAGCTAGATGGCTTTCATCTACAATACTAGCAAGATTGGATTTCAGATGCACCTAAGGCTAAAGATGAAACACTGCAATTTCAACAATTACTCGAATGATGAGGCATTGCGATCACAGATCATAGTTGAATGCGAATGCGCAGACTTTAGGAAAAGACTGCTACAAAAATCACACACCTTAAAGGAAATCCTGCCCCTTGCACGCTCTGATGCAGCACTAGTGTCCCAAGTTGAAGGCTTGGGTGAGATTAAAATAACTCATGGCAAATGTGAGAGCGTCAACAGGCTAGAGATTGTGACCAAAGGCAATGGTGAGCCATTCTGTTATAGATGCGGATACAAATTTCCGCACAAGGGCCAGTTCCCAGTCATAGGCCAGCAGTGTTCAGCCTTTGGGGGAAACAATCACTTCAAAGCGGTATGGCGCATGTATCGAAGGCAAATGAGAGGTGAAGGAACCGGTGGGAGACCATCGCAGATCAACGAAATATCTGTGCAAAGCCCTCCGAGGACACCCAGCCCATGAACCTCCACAACGCATACACAAGGAAGAAAGAACAGAGAGAAGACTCCACGACAGAATGCCCGGGGACTGGTGTGACAGCAAACCATTGTAATCAAGATCAAGAAGACGTCCCCAAAGATATGTACGTTACCTGGTTAAACACTCACAATCTGACAGCAGATCTAGCGCATAGTCTGATGAAGACACCAGGAGGAGCAAGAAGCAACGGTAAGAGCCAAGAAGAAAGGGATACCTATACACCTTGGGAAACTCAATGGTGAAAGAACACAGCTCAACACTCATTCAAGTAAACCAGATGGCTGCCGAGTTCTTAGTGGACATGGGAGCAACTGTGAACGTTATAAGCAAAGACTTTCATGAGAGCATACCGCATGCTCCGCGTCTCCAACCAGGCAAAGCTCAGATTAACCCGTACGGATCAAAGACACCTCTGCCATGCAAAGGGTACTGTATGGCATTGTGCAACTACAAAGGGCAAGCAAAGAAAATTCCCATGCACGTATTGAAGGAAGCCACCAAAAGCGGATGCATCCTGAGCTATAAAGCAGTCATCGACATGGGTCTCATCCACGTCTTGTACAGACTCATGGTCCACAAGTACCTCGACCCTACTGCACAGATTGAACAACTGTGCCCAGCCCTCTTCAAGGGGCTTGGAAAATTAAAAGGGCAGGATTGAACCCCAAATCGACCCAAAAGTTCCTCCCGTGGCCCAACACTATCGAGGAATCCCTATAAATATACAAAAACAAGTTGAAAAAGAACTCCTCAAAGCAGACATCATTGAACCGTCAGAAGGACCCACCCCGTGGGTGTTCCCCATCATCCCTGCACCTAAGAAGGACTCAACAGACATACGTATATGTGTAGACATGCATCGATCAAATGAAGCTATACTCCAGGAAAGCTGCCAAGCCCCACGTATAATCGACATGATACATTTGTTAAATGGTGCAACCATATTCTCCAAGCTAGATCTCAACAAGGGATACCATCATCTAGAACTAAGCAAGGCCTCCAGATCCATCACCACATTCACCACCCACCTGGGATTATATAGATATAAGCGCCTCAGTTTTGAGGTCTCTTCTGCTGCCGAAATATTTCAATCCGAAATCCACGTCATTAAAAACATACCGAACTGCTTGAATTATAGCGACAACATTTTGGTTTTCAGACCAGACCAGAACAGCACGACAACACACTCACTCGAGTCTGCATGGCCCTCGAAGAGGCCCAACTCACATTGAACAAGGACAAATGTGAAAAGGTCACAGCCCTCACAGATGCCGAATCACCCAAGAACACATCAGAACTGCGCTCATTCCTCAGACTTGCCAGCTACTTCACCCGCTAAATACAAGAATTCGCCTCCATCAGCGAACCCCTCAGAACTCTGACAAAACAGAATACAGACTTTGTATGGACAGAGAAGTGTCAACATGCATTACAGTCAATCAAACAGCAGATATTGGATGCCAGGAACATGGTATATTTCAACTCTAAACGAGAAAGAGCTCATCGTAGATGCCAGCCTGGTAAGCTTAGGCACCATCCTGACGCAAATCAACACGCAAGACAACAAGGCAAGACACATCATATCACATGCCAGCCAGAGCCTCTCAAAGGCGGAACAAGCTTATTCATAGGTAGAGAAGGAAGGGTTGGCGGTAGTATGAGTCTGTGAAGATTTTCACCTTTTCTTATATGGAAAACCATTCACAGTTGTCACTGACCATCAAGCACTGCTATTCATTTATGGGAACTCACAGGCGAAGATGCCACCGCGAATTGCAAGGTGGGTATTAGGAATACAGGACTACAGCTTCAACATAATTCACAGACCCGGCAAAGAGCACAATCCGGTAGATTTCCTTTCGCGTCATCCCTGCAAGGAGTCTCAGCCCACCCATACCATAGCGGATCAATAAATGTGTTATGTTGTACAAGGAAACACACCAAAAGGTCTGGATCCACATCAGATAGCACAGGAGACGAACAACGACCAAGGACTACAAATTATCATTAGATGTCTGGAAACAGGACACTGGAAGCAGGCGAGACAGGTGGGAGAAGGCACTTGTGAGGAATCAAGACAAGACTAACTGTCGGATAGCCGTCAAAGATGAACTAGCCAAGACAGAAAGGGTCTACTACTCGAAGGAACCAAAATAGTAATCTCCAGGATATTACGCTGCAAGGTGATAGAACTAGCTCATGAGGGGCACCAAGGCATAGTATCCACGTAAAAATGCTCTGGAAAAAGCTATGGTTTCCTCATCTAGACTCGCAGGGAGAAGACCTTCTGAAACACTGCCCCACATGAGGCCGGAACCACTATGCATGGCAGAGCTCCCGGAAAAGGCCTAGGACTAGATTGCAGTAGACTTCTTCGGTCCCCTGGAAGGGGGCGAGTACATCCTGGTAGCAGTAGATGAATACCCCCGCTTCCCAGATCTGAAACTGGTGCCTTCCATATCGGCATTCCACACCATCCCGCCCTTGACAGGATGTTTGCCACATATAGCATTCCAAAGATTCTGAAGTCTGACAATGGGCCCCCATTCACGGGGCAAGACTTCAAGACATTCTCCGAATATATGGGTTTCATACATCGGAAAGTCACACCACTGTGGCCACAAGCTAATGGCACAGTAGAACGTTTTATGAGTAACGTAAAGAGAAATGTGCAGATAGCCCGACTTACCGGGGAGCCGGTGGAGAAAATGCTATACCAACTACTATGGGATTATCAAAACACCCCGCACAGAACTACTGGGAAGACACCATCCGAAGTCATGGTTGGCAGAAACATACGAACAAGACTACCCCACGCGACCAGCCCTCAAGCAAGATACCGGGGTGATGCTGAAATGCGAAAAACAGGACTCCCGTAAGAAGGAAAGCATGAAGAAACGGGCTGATGAAGATCGCAGGGCCCGAGCCAACTACACAGAACCTGGAAACATTGTCATAGTGTGGCAACCACAAAACAGAAAGAGCATGGCCACTTTTGGTGAAGAGCCTCTTCTGGTGACTCAGGTAAAGGGGTTCCTCATCACTGCTGAGGGTGACAGGAAAAGTATCACCAGAAATTCCTCTCCATTCAGACGAATGCCAGGCATCATTCCGTCGAATGCACACATTTCCGATGCCACAATCTCTGAGTGGGATCCTTCCTATGAAGGAGATGGCGAGGACTCATGTGAAGAAATGGCCCGCCGTTTCAGGAGGTCAGTGAGGAGCACCGGGCCTTTAGACCCCAGAGAACTCTAAATCGACCTCAGACACTATTTGAAGAAATGAACCAGAGACATCACTGTGTTTAGTACCGGGGGGGTGTGGTGTCGTCACCACCACAGGACTCCCACATCACGTGGAGGAGGACAGGAATTCAAGAGAAGGGGAGGGGCGGGAGGCGGGAAGTAATTTCAGTTACATGTTGGGAGAAGAAGAATAAAGACATTCGAAGTTCCCCCAGTCTCTGCCTCTCATTACATTGATTGTATTTGGGAAGCTGTGTGGGTATCTGACTTATGAGAATCCCCAAAGGATTCTACAGGACAGGCATGTCCCATTTCACTGTTTGTTATGGTCGCAGCCGACCCGTATTGAGTAGGTGGGGTTACCGCCAAATCGGCAGTTCGCGCCAGATTAATAAAGAAGGTAACATCATATTACTCCAGCTCCTTTCATTGTGCAGTCCGTCTCATTGATATCATTGCTATTATCCGCAGAGTGCTGATTCAACAGTCATGAACCTATGAGGCTCATTGTGTTCCCTCATAATACTGCGTGCTTTAAAGTTAGCTTTCAGAGTAATACATGTAAGATGGTATGTAGATTAAAAATGCTTTTGCAGACAGATATCACTGACACATTAATGGCATTTCACAACAGAAGGTGAAACCTAATTCCGCCCCAGGACATGAAACAAATCTATGCACTGCCCTCCCGCAGCGAAGCAACAGTAAAGAGGATCACTTTACAGTGTACACAGGAGATGAGCATTTCTGCACTGAATAGCACACTGCTTTTGTAGAGGCCCTTTATTATACAAGGAATCTTGATGATTGATACACCATGCCAACTGGGGGGCCGCTTCTAATGTATGAACTCATGCTGAAGCTCATGCTTTCTGTTTCATGAATGCATCGTTTTTACACAGAATGCAGAAGTTCCACCTGGGCAGGGCGCGGCAGCCAGAGTACCACTAGTTGTTCCTGGTTTCCACTTCCACCACTGAAACAGACACAAAGAGGGCGGGCAAAGTTAAGGCAAATTGTGTCCATTAGAAGTTTTCTGAATGTGCAACTCTGTGGACATCTTGGGAGACAGCGTTTAACAACATCTCTGTTAATTACTGAGGAGAAAGCCTCAACCCTGGTTTGCATTGTACTTGGTTGTGTTGCAGTTTTGGGAATAGAAATAGGATATTCTAGTTAGTACCGTCCTAACTTTTTGTGTGCTTTTTTTTATGGTCACAGGATTCGTGGGTGCTGGGCCGATCTAGCACTGAGCCGGCAGCCGGGGACGGCATTAGTGAGCCAAGACTTTTTGGGCACTGTCTGGCACTTATTTTTTTTACAAATTAAGTAATGGCCCCCTGCTGGGGCGTGGGCCATGTCTTGGGGGCACGAATCCCTCAGCTTGAGCTTAAATTGACAGCGAATTAGCATTTATCAGTGGTGTTTGTAGAGATATCGCGAGAGCTGCGAGCTCTCGCGAGATCTCGTCCGTAGGCGGAAGCCCGGCCCCCCCCGGCTCCGGCGCGACACACGTGTGGAGACGCGTCCTGAGCGCTCCTCATAAATATTAGGCCCTAGAGCCTAATCAAGGACAGAACTTCGTGGCACAAGCCAGCCACATGTTAAAGGGCCTGTTGTCCACCCATTATTCTTTGTGTGTGCAGTTACATACCTTGAAGATGTCTGCTGTTGAATAAAGAGACATCAGAGAGTCAACACGCTTCCTGTCATTTGTCAAGGATATTATACAACATAATTGGCGACGAGGATTACCGCTGTAACCCGCGTGGAACCATGCAAGGAGCGACACCACCACCGCCCTTCCTGCAAACTCCAGGTATACCCGCCATTCCATGGCCGCAATGGCAACCCTTGTTCACAACGTATGTAGAGGCCTTGGGCGGCGCAGGCTACTCTGCGGCGCAACGCAGGGCGATGTTACTTAATGCCCTAGGGGTGGAAGGACAGAGGGTGTTCGAAAGTCTTACCCCAGAGCCGGTGGCTGGTGACGACGTTTTCAAGGAGGCCGTAAGAAGGATTGTGAAAAGGTTCGCCAGCAAAGAGAATACCGTCCTACACAGAATCCGGTTTTATAGCCGCAAGCAGGAAGCCTCAGAACCCGTAGACAACTATATTACTAAGCTGCGTGAACTGGCGGCACTGTGCAACTTCGGTAACAATGCAGAGAGACTCATCTGCGACATGCTGGTGGTTCACACCAACAGCAGGAAAGTACAAGACAAGTTCATTTTGGAGAAGGAACTGATGCTGGATAAAGCGATTGAAATTGCGAGAGCGGTCGAGGAAACAGCCGGGAGAAGGAAAGAACTCGCAGGAGGCCACAGTTCCGCTGAAATACAAGCAGTGGCGTTCCGCCCGACGAAAGAGAGACAGGTATCCGACTTGAAAGAAGGGAAATGGGGAAAGAAAGAACCACTGAAATGCCACAGGTGCACAAGCACAAAACACCTGGCGTTCGACAGAGAGTGCCCAGCCAGAGACAAAGAGTGCTCGGTATGCAAAAGAATTGGTCATTTCTCGATTGTGTGTCAGTGGCGCAACAAGAAAATCACGAGCGTAAACACTGATCACAACACGGAAAGGGAATCGTCCTCTGAAGATGAAGGAAGACCTACAGTCATCATGGTGAACAGTCCACGGGCCAGAAGAGAAAAACCCCATTGTACCATCAAGATTAATGGGTTGGAAACAAGAGTTATGGCAGATTCAGGTTCCGATATCACCATACAACAACCCCCTGCGCACGTACAAAGAGATGATGGGGACAGAAAAAGTCTGAGTGCTCACTACACGGCACAAACCTACGGTTTTGGCGGGGCGTCAGTAGACCTATTGGGCTACATCAAAGGGAAAGTGGAGTTCAAAGGTAGAGAAACCATCACCAAAGTCTACTTCAGTCAAGAAGGCCCGGCGGTTTTAGGGTGGGACGACCAGGATAAGCTGAAAATCAGACTGGACCCCAGCACGGAAGATCAGGTACTGTCAGTCTGTGGGAGGAGTGGACCAGTAGTTAAAAGTGATTATCCAAAACTATTTTCGGAGGAGCCCGGGACATATCAAGGGCTTCATCCATAAAATATTGCTCAAAACCAACGCTGTCCCAGTCAAACATGGAGTAAGGCCGGTACCAGCAACGGCGAGAGACACACCCAGAAGTCAACTGGACAAAATGAAGATGGATGGTGTCATAGAAGAAATTGAAGCTTTAGAGTGGCTGAGCCCAGTTGTACTTATAAAGAAACCAAACTCACAAGAGCTAAGGGTTTGCACCGACCTTCGCAGCCTAAACCTGGAAGTTATCACAGACAGCTACCCACTGCCGAGCATCAATGAACTCATCCTCATGATGAAGGAAGCCAAAATATTCTCTAAACTGGACATGAGGAACGCGTACCACCAAATACAATTGCACAGAGTCCAAACCCCTCACCGCATTCATCACCCCGTTTGGAACCTACCAGTTCACCAAAATGCCATTCGGCTTATCGTCAGCTGCTTCAGCATTTCAACGCATGATGGATGCCCTACTACGGAACGTCAGAAACGTGGCCTATTTTCAGGATGACATCCTCGTTTATGCGGGGGATGAACAGACACACGATGCCACATTGAGAACAGTCCTCACCAAAGTGCAGGATGCGGGAGTGAGATTAAGACATGAAAAATGCGTATTCAAGGCGAAAGAAGTTGAGTATTTGGGGTACAGGATATCCGAGCAAGGGATAAGTCCCAAACAAAATGTAATGCAGGCCTTAATTAAAGCACCGGAACCCACCAGCAAAGATGAAGTGAGGTCATTCCTTGGGTTGGCAGAGTACTATGCCAAATTCGTCCCCAAATTCTCAGAAACCTCAGCCCCGCTCTGCGAACTCCTCAAAAAAGGATCCGAGTACACGTGGCAAGAACCCCAAAGGAAAGCGGTGGAGAGCATAAAACGGCATATAGTAGAAGCAACATGTTTGCAACCGTTCAACACCGAGTGGGGTACAGTCATCACTACGGACGCCAGTGCATATGGACTAGGAGCTGTCTTAACTCAAAAGAAAGGCGACACGGAACAGGTGGTAGCTTTTGCTTCGAAGGCCTTATCAGCCGAACAAAACTACTCCACCATAGAGAAGGAGATGCTAGCGTGTGCATGGGCCGTAGAACATTTCAGGACATATGTGTGGGGCACATAATTTAAGTTAGTGACGGACCATAAACCCCTTATCCACATGCTCAGCCCAGGGGGCACGAAGGTATCAACGCCCAGATTAGCACGCATAGCAGCCAAACTGCAGGAGTACACTTTTGAGGTGCAACACATCTCGGGATGGAAGAATTCGCAGGCGGACTGCATGTCAAGATTGCCAGAGGGCAAGGACAATCCCACCACCTTCCTGCAAGAAGAATGCATTGTAGCATCCATCACAGATCTCAAAGCGCCAGACTACCTAGAACTCAGTGAGAGACACTGGATGGAAGAAGATGGAAAGGATCCGACCATGGCGAGGATCAGAGAGTGGATCAGAAACGGATGGCCTAATGAGAAACCAATGCCAGAGGGTATGAGACCTTATTGGAAAGTGGCAGATGAGATCTCAGAGACCGACAGAATAATAATGAAGTTGGACCAGATAATCCCGCCCACGAGTATGAGAAAGACCATTCTCTGCAGAGCCCATGCGGGCCACCTGGGAAACACCATGACACGTCGAAGAGTGAGAGAAGCCTACTGGTGGCCGTCCATGGATCAAGAGATCCGCACCATGATCGAGAGATGCCATTGAGTGTCTACTCATGGCATCATGCCATCAGTGCCAACAGTGACAAACGCCTAAAGATCAGACAGGCGCCCCTGATCCCCACTAAGGTCCCAGAAGCGGTGTGGTCAAAAGTAGGTCTAGATTTTATAGGACCATTGGAGGCGATGGCGCCGGAACATCGGTATGGCATAGTGCTAGTGGACTACTTATCAAAATGGGTCGAGGCCGAGTTTGTTCCCAACATTACCACCGCGACAGTAGTAGAGGTCCTCACCGCCATCTTCAGAGGGAAGGACTCCCCAATGAGTTGGTGACGGACAACGGGGTACAACTGATTTCCAGGGACATGGAACTATTCCTGAAGAAACACCACATACACCAGAAGAAAGCAGCACTATATCATCCCCAAGCCAATGGGATTGTCGAGAGAGCCAACAGGTTCATCAAGGGAGCCATCCAATTAGCAACTGCTTCAGGGATGGACCTGCTCAAAACAACAAAGGAGGCCAAAGCGGCTCACAGGCTGACTCCCAACGGGATCACTCAAATATCCCCGTTTCGCATGTTGAGAGGGAGGAGAGCAGCCTCCACGCTAGTGCCACCATGGTTGGCCAAAGTAAGAGAAGATGAAGAAGTGGACATGTCGGAAGTGGTATGGAGAATAGAAAACAGCAAGGCACGAATGAAAATATGGAGTGACAAAAGAAGAAGGACCACACAAGGGTCAGATGTCAAAGAGGGAGACTGGATCAAAATACGACTACCGACCAAGGATCAAATCACAGGCTCATGGTTCAGCAGACCCGTAAAGGTGATTCACCGAGGAACCAACCATGTCCGCACCGAAGATGGACGCACATGGAACATGGAAAGAGTAGCCTTGTTTGGGAAGAGGCAAGAGAGAGAGAGAAGACCCTGGAAAGATCTGAAGCCGAAGGAGAAATGGACTATGAGAGAGGGGAAGAAACTGAGCCGGTGACCGAGGGTAGAGAAGGGGAAGAAACTGAGCTGGAAGCGGATGCACCCACGGTAGAGCGAGAAGATGAACAGCATGATGTGCACAGCGAGAAAGGCGATCGGCCAAGAAGGGAGCACAGAAGACCGGTGAGATACAATGACTATGTATTGCAATGAACTGCCTTTGCATTATCAGGGGGGGGTGTGTAGAGATATCGCGAGAGCCGCGAGATCTCATCTGTAGGCGGAATCCCGGCCCCCCGGCTCCGGCGAGACACACACAGAGCGAGGAGGGGACGTGCGAAGACGCGTCCTGAGCGCTCCTCATAAATATTAGGCCCCAGAGCCTAATCAAGGACAGAACTTCGTGGCACAAGCCAGCCACATGTTAAAGGGCCTGTTGTCCACCCATTATTCTTTGTGTGTGCAGTTACATACCCTGAAGATGTCTGCTGTTGAATAAAGAGACATCAGAGAGTCAACACGATTCCTGTCATTTGTCAAGGATATTATACAACAGTGTTGCAAGCCTTTTAGTCGGAGCACTCCTTTCAAGAAATAAACAGTGTGGTGCTGCGTTTATTTCTTTAAAAAAGCCCTCGACTGAAAGGCAACATGCAAAGCTAGGGCTGGCCATAACAGAGCCGATAAACACTGATCGACTTTTAATCGGATCTCCTATGGCCAGCGCTGCCTTTGCATTTTTCCTTTTCATCAGGGGTCTGCCTCCCATTCAGAAGTGTGCTACAGATAAACAAAGGAAACCGCACGGAAGAGTCCAAGCCGGTTACTTTATCTGCAGCACACTTATGAAAGAGAGGCAGGCGCTCTGTACGTCTGGCTGCAATTTATTTTGAGGTGAAATGGGCAGTCCTCTGATTTATTAAGTCCCAAGTAGAAGCAGTTTCTGGACTGCAAGTCGGCCAAAACTAATGCTTTTGTCAGATTGATTTTGTAGGTCATCCCAAGGACAGGAATGATATTTTCTGGAAATGTTATTTGATTTGGGCCGTGAGTGAGAAGTCGGTGTTTAATGAGAATCCAAAGTTTGTAACTTTTTTAGTAGGAATCTAGGGTGTTCGGCAAAAAGGGAACATTATTTCTGCAACTGGCATTCAGACAGAGCTAGTTAGTGGCCTCTATTCCTGAACCACGGTTGGTTAGTTTGATTGAGTTCTAAATTGAAAGCAATTCGTGAATGCTCTGCATCGTCTTAGTGTTGGGGTTTGATTCTGATTGGTTGGCAAGGCGATCCAAGTAGACATCCTTTCCTCTCCAGTCAACCACAAGACATGATTAAGAAGGACTGCTACGGGCCTTGAAGATATTTATTTATTTTCACAGCTCTAATAAATCCTCCTAAAGATCCACCCTACAATGGTGGTGAACACGTGTAGAAGTCTAAAGAAAATATACTTCAACGGTTTAAATAAATGGATTCAAACTGTCAAAATTGAAAAGTGTCTGTGGCATATATTACAGCAACCACAATTTTATATTACGTTTGACTTTTGGGCAGACACAAAAGTAGTGGATGTGAGATAGTGACAAGACGATACCCACATTTATTCAAGAATCATCACTTTGTGAGAGGAATTAATGCCTGCAATCTAAACTTAACTAGCCCCTTTTGAGCAGGGATCGACGTCATTTAGAGGTTGCCAGGGGTAGCACCTGCGACCCCCGAGGTCTCCCTTGCTACCCCTAAAAAAAGAAAAGAAAAACTTTATTTCTTTTTTTTAATTAAATTGAGGCTCCTGGGCTGCGGCCAGCAGCATGTGGCTCTTTGTTTCTGGAGTAGCTGGTTTTCTGATAGTTATAGCCATTAAGATAGCTCTATGGGTTGAGCGCTCGCTGCTGCAATGTGTATGTGATCTGCAGGTTCCACTCCTGGCAAGGTCAACTCAGCCTTTCATCCTGCTGGGGTTGATGTATTTTGTTGATAAATGAGTACCAACACAGGTTGGGTAATATTGTATGTATATTTGTTCTATATAAAGTGCTTAATCGTAAGTGCTATGTAATAACACATCATTATCGTTTGGCCTTGGACGTCTACTTGCATTCACAGTAATTTGGCAAAATGGGCCTATACGCGCTGATATTAATGATACATATGGTGATCCATTCTTGTATAAAAGTATATCACTTTTTTAAATTTAAAATGTTTATTGGTTTAAACTTTTCTAAGCTATACGTTAACTCAACAAGTTATTTTAACCATTTACATATAGTTAATATCCCCTCCTCCCATTCAGCAGAAAAACAGTTCACTGATTTCTTGATTTTCTCTTGGTTCTTTTTCTTACTAGTCAAGATCAAGAGTTTTGGACTGTGGAAAAGAGTTAGGGGGGAAAAAATGGAAGCTGCGAGGCAAAATGGTCCTTGTTCACTAGGTTCAAGCTGTCCATAACAAATAGATTAGGATTCTTTTGTTTTTGCTAAAATATCGTGCATAAATTTGAGTATTTCTAGAATAGTACTCTCTCCCATTAGGATCCAGTCCCACCAGTTTATTCAAGTCTATGTTGGAGATTTTATTATGTTTCTTAAAATGGATGGTGCGTAACACTGAGAAGCAAGGGCAAGTAGTTACCCAATGATAGAGGGTTTCTATCCCACCATTTGGTCCACAAAATCTGCAATATACTTCATCCGGAGATATTAACTTTCTCTCCACTGCAGCCTCCCTTGTATGGACAATGTTCAGTTTTGCTCTCAGCAAATGGGGAGGGAAACACCTGCAAGTATATTGGAAGCTGATGTATTCCTCTTTTTCCATTGTCATTAGCCAATATTCTCAAATTTAAATTTCTTAGGCGAATTGTTTCAATCCAATCTAGTTCTGACAATTTCCTCTTGATTTTCATCAGATTAGCAAGTAGTTCATTTTCATCTAGATCAGATTCTTTCAATGTTTTAGCAATCTTCACCCACCATTTTTGCAGTGTCAGGTCGGTTGTTCCTTCTTCACATTTAAATATTTCCATGGGGGATTTAGCTTCTGCCGGTTTGGTTTTTCGATATAGGGTGATGGTCTTCCACAGCACTATGCTCTCTAATGACTAATCTGAGCTCTTGCGTATCACTGATATTGAAAGGTCATTGGGTAGTTGTAAGCACTTCCGCCAGAATGCCCTTCGTGGATGGACCAAGATAGACATAATAGGCCTTCTGAGCCATATGCCAAAATAGGGACTACTTTATGATGGTAGAAGAACAAGAGGAGTGATGGAGTATCTGCCAGATTTCTGCAGAATTCTTATACCTTCTGCTGCTAAGCATTTAGTTTTAGTTCGTAGTACGCTATAATGGGCACTCTCATCACAGTTCTTATTAAGACGCCTAGATATTTCATTGTCTCTACAAATTCCATCTTCCCATTACTCAACCACCAGGTTTGATCTGCTCGCAGTGACTTTCATACTGATGTCATATTCAGTAGTTTAGGTTTTGGGGCGTTGATTTTCATGTCATTATCTTCAAGGTATTGTATAAAGCAGTTGAGTCTTCTTTGTAGACCCACTGGGGTTAAATCCATGAAGACAATGCCGTCAACATAGAGTTACTCATGGTGTAATTTTCCCATTTATTTTTGGGGGAAATGCTCTTACTTTTTCTTGTGATACTATAGTCCTATATCAGCTATATATAAACTGAACAGAAAAGCGGCTAGGACGCAGCCCTGTTTTAGCTCTCTATATGTCTGGATTTTCCTAGAGAGCTCCTGCACCAGCTAGCCTTATCTGGACAGAGGTGTTTGTGTAAAGTGTTTGAATTGCCGCGAGCAAATCATAGGGCAATTCCATTTTTTTTGTTTTGCCCACAGTTTTGTTCCATTTACACAGTCAAACGCTTTTTCTAAATCCAGAAAGGATGTAGATTCCAGATCTTGATTTTAACGCTCTTAATCTTAGAAGGCCAATTATAAAGATGTACAAACACCTTTAATAAAACCAGTTTGATGGGAGTCCAAGATTCTCCCGAGCTCAGTTCGTCCTCCAGCATGCATTTACCAATATCACCGTTTCTTGTTTGCTCTTACTTTTCCTTTGCAAGTAAAGAACTTGCTTATATGAGTTTGGGATTTTATGTGCGATTACTTTGTAGTCTGAATCAACCTTCACTGAAGTCAATAACCCCAAAAAAGGTCTTCCCAGGGCTCCTGCCAACTATCATTTTACAGTGATATCCTAACCATATTTTTTGTAGTGTACCTAGAAACAATGCTATGTGGTGCCATCGACTGTTTTGTCAGAGGGTGAAAAGTTGTGTTCCATCGATACCTGTGATGTCCCTTTGGGGCTGGGTCAAATAATATCACTTCCTGTGCGGTCAAGGGTCATGTGATGTCACTTCCGCTACCCCCGGCATTTTGGTGAAATGACATCCCTACTTTTGAGTAAGATGTGCCTGTTTTTCCATACATGCCAGGTGTGCATGGACTTATCAATCCTGTGACATTTCATAGTTAAAGATATGAAGGGCTGTGTTTTAGCTGGTGATGAGCGAGAGGGAGAGAGAGACAGGCAGTGCAACAATGCCACCAGGTGCAGCAAGGTCAGGGCACGCATTGCCTGGAGGTGTATATCTATATTCTTATAATGTAGCAAATAATCAAGTTTTAACAACTTTTTTGAAGGAAAGGTAGTTCTCAGTGTAGCAGACGTACAGAGGAAGTGTGTTCCAGATGGCAGGAGCTAGGATAGAGAAGGCAGAGCCGGCAACTCTGGTGGAGCAGTCAGGGGGAATAGCGAGGAGGAAAGCAGAGCAGAGTATAGCACAGGGGCAATGCACTGGTCTTGAAAGCAAGACCACGCAGAGCAAGAGGTTCGAATCATAGATCCACGCTTAGAAACCAAAATAAGGTACAGTATTAGGCGTGTTATAAAAACACAATTAAATAAATCAGTTTTCTGTGGGTTGGTAGTGGATGATTGTGTTGTGAAGTAACTCAGGCCCTGTATTATGGAGTGCATTATGTGATGCACATGGCATTGAAGGTCACTCTTAGGCTAACAAGGAGCCAGTGCAGTACTCAGAGTGATATGTTCTCTGTACAAGAGGGCAAGGAACAGTCTGGTTGCTGTGTTTTGGATTTTTTGCATTTCCCCAAACTGGCGTGCTGAGACGCCAAGATAGAGGGAGTTGGCGTAGTCTAAGCGGGAGATGATGATGATGACAAGCATTACCGAGAACGAGGAGAGGCAAGGGAAGATTTGTTTTAGGATGTGTAAGTGGAAGTGGCATGTACTGGATACAGAGTTGATGTGTTCTGAAAGAGATAGGTCTGTGTACATGATGCATACAAGATGTTTCACCGAGGTGGAGGTGACGGTGGGGCTCCCAGGTCCATTGGACATGGTAAACAGAGAAACAGAACAGTTTTGCTGCATATTAGGATTTCCGTTTTGCCCAGGTTGATTAGGGGATTGGTTGTCATCCATAGGTCAATATCCAAGGGATAAGAGGGGTTTTTAAGTGGTGAGGCTGGAGTCTTGGGTATTTTGAAAATGATCTGGGTGTCGTCTGCATGATTGTAGCAGGTTAAGGTTGTGAGAGCAGATGAGAGCTGGCAGTGGGCTGAGGTTGAAGAGTAGGTGTGAGAGGGTGGCTCCTTGTGGTACCCCTTTTGTGACGGGGCGAACGAGAAAGGTGGGAGAATGATTTGCGAGTGAAATTAAATAATGAATCAGCAGTGGTTTTTTAGGTGGTCCCAGATTGAGACCAGCAAGGATTCCATTCAATAGAGTGGTCAGAACCCCAATTCGGCTAGGTTGAGGAGTCTGTTGGTGTCTGTGAAGAGGCCAAGTTGCTTATATGCCGCACAGTCAATTAGTTTATCAATGAAGCAGGTGTTGGAGATTGGGCGGTAGCATGATGGCGAAAGCGGGTTGAGGCAGGTTTTTTTTTAGTAGCAGTTTGACACACGAGGTTTTGAAAGCCTCTGGGAAGGCGCCAGATGAGGGATGTATTTATGATGGAGCAGGCTATGCTACCAGCACAAGTGGAGGTAACAATCTTATTTTTACATTTTTTTAAGAAGGGGTGGTGGCCAAGGATCTCGGGTCAGCACAAGGATTGGCTAAGAGAAAGTAAATCAAATATTGAAATATCACTTTCAGGGGATGAACGATACAGTGGGAAAGTGTTATCAGGACTGGCCCCGAGAGGGAACATTTCAAAAGGATATAATCAACAGTATGTATTCATATTTGCTAGCAACATATCAAGGTGCAAAGCTTAAAAAGAGACAGGACATTTTAGGTCTCCGGAAACTTTATGAAGAAACTAATCTAGAGAAAAAGAAGGGAGAAAGGGAAGAGGAGAAGGCTAGTGCTCCGCCCCCTCCTTATGGATCATTTCCATTATTAAAGCTGGCTACAGAATATACCAATCCTAGACGGGCATCTCCAGGGAGAAGATAAAGAATAATAAAGCACAGGATGGTACACCGTTATGTAAGTGGTTGGAAAGTTCATTGAAGAGAACTTGTAAATTAGGAGAGGGGTCAGGCAACTCAATCAAAGGATAAGAAACAGAAAGGGAATAAGAAATATTTATCAGACATCAAGGAAAACACACAACAGCAATTGGACTCAGTGTTTAGAGAAGCGGAAAAGGTAATGTGGAAAAAAGGGAAGTATCAGGGAAAAGGCGAGGACCAGCAGGGATGGACAGCAGGACATATACAATTTAAAATGGATAACTGGAGTCAGAACATGGAAGAGGACGAGCCAGACACGACAGAAGGAGATAATACTGCATCAGACTGGAAGGACAGAAGTGGTAATGACAGTAGGGATGACAAATTCGACCCTTGTGATTTAACAATTTTGGGTTGAGGAGGCGGAGTAAAGAAGGGGAAGAAGAAAGAGGAACAAACAGGGAACTGGGGAAATAGGCTCCGAAGCAGAAAAGCAAGGATGGCAGTAGCAAAAAGACCACAATCGAGGAGGAGAGGGGTTAAGCACGGAGCACAAACTCAGTTGTAACTGCTACAAAAGGGGAAGTACATTGCGTAGCAGGCAGACAATGGATAGGGATAATGTGGTCAGTTGATCTTCTCTAATGGTAGGGGCCAGCAAGTGGATATATGTATTTGAGAAGGAGACAGCAGGGATCCCGTTGGCCATAGGGGACATCAAGAGTTTGTTGGCAGTTTTGGTAAGGGAACGAAGTGACATTGGGCAGCAAGCAGGGTATGCAGGAGTAAAATTAAGCAGTAACATACATGACACACCACCTTTTAACAATTTTTGAGCACATGTGTGGAATGCTCAGAGAGAGCTGTGTCTAGATAGGTCACATATGGGATCGATATTAGCACATAAAATGAAGGCAGATGAGGACTGTGCAGAATACATACGAGCAACACAAAAAATGTGGACGCAAGAGAATAAACAATCAAGGGATAATAAGATACCTTTATTCTTTCATTATCTAGTGAGAGGGCTCCCCACAGATGCGTAGGCTTCCCTAGAGAAAATCATAGGGATGGAAGCAAAACTGTGGCCTGAGATACACGCAACTTTTGTACATTATTGTAAAAGAAAACAGGAAAAAGACAAGGAAATATTAGATAATGCTGTAAAAGCAAAAAATAAACTAGCACTGAAAAAAAATTGCCAAAATAAGCATGTAAGGGGCTGTGCTCACAGGACCAGTAAGCATTTCACCCGCCGAACAGGGGGCGTGCTTCCAGTAACAACGGTAGTGCAGCAAGGGGGATGTACACAATCACCATATAACTCACAATGGGGAGTACAACGGTGCAACAGCAGCCTGGGTTTGCACAAGCAGGGGGAATAAAGCCGTACACGGGACAATGTCAGACAGGAAGGGGATGTTATCCAAGGGAAGGGGATTAGGATATAGGGGTATATGACCCCAGTTTGGAGGACAGTGTTTTTTACTGTGGAAATGTTGGTCACTATGCCCGAACATGCCCAATTATTCAACTAAAAGGACAGCAAGGAGGAGTGCAGCCACAGCAGCAATATATGCAGACATACACCCAACCTCAACAGATGCAAATAATACCGCAGCAACAGATGCAACTGCAACCTATACAGACACAGGCAATTCCAACACAGGGACAAGAATCAGCACACGGGGGAATGATATCTGGATGGCAAGGTACAGTAAGCATACTGTGGGCATCAGTACAGACATAAGCAGAAGAAATGGTGACAATAATGGGACAAAAGTGAGGTGCCCCATTACACTGGGGTCACAGTGGTGCGTGGAAATCCATTCTCATCTTCAATCAACACATTTTCCCAATAGGGATGCCCATAGGAAGTACGAGTGTGGCCTGTCCTAGCAGTAATTGAAGACCCCAAAGAGGAGCCAGAGGTAGCAGTTCAAATACGACATAGGGACTTCTCCTTTCTAATAGATACTGGAGCAACTAGATCCTGTATGAAAGAAGGGGAGGGTTCCCATCATCCAACAAGAAATGGGACACACAAGGCTTTTCAGGGACCATCCAAGTCATTCCGCGAACAAAATATTTACCACCAACAATAGGGGAGCAACATATTGTAGAGCCATTATTGTATTCAAAAGACACACCTATTAACATATTAGGAAGAGATTTGTTAAGCAAATTGAATGCCACAATTTCATTTTCAGAAAAAGGGATGGTGTGCACCATACCTGGATGTACCCAGCCAGGGTGGCAGTGTTTATACAATGGTACTATGCACACAGCACATTCAGAGGGATACTCACGCACACAGAGATGTTCTTGTGCGGAGTCCAAGTATTGCTAGGATGGGGACCAGAAAATGTCTTTCGATTGTCAAATGAATTTGTATTCAGACCACGGTGCCCGCCCCTCAGTCATCACACCAGGCACACACACTACAATACCTCAAGGAATTAGTAGTGAGAAAATATATGATTATACTGGTTGCTACAGATGACGATAACACGGAGTGGCGAATAATACTATCCATCAATCCCATGCGAACAACGACAGGAGTAACAGACAAAGATTTGTTCACTACAAAAAATGAAGTGGAGGGGGAGATAGTGTTTCAGTTGAGCATACCCTGTCCATTACAGAAAAAAAGAAAAGAGCAGTGCCCCAGATGACAATTGGTGAAAGAAGAGCCAAAATACACGCAGGAGAATTTGGGAAAGGTTCCAAAGGATTTATGGACCAAAGGACCCCATTACATGGCAAAATGGAAGGAGGGAGGTGCAGTGCACATTAAGATAAAGAAAGGAGCACTGCTGCTGCAAGTGAAGCAATACCCCCTCTCACGAGAAGCAGATGAGGGTATATATGAGACACTGCATGCTCAATGGCAGCAAGGTATCATACAGGAATCCACATCACCATGCAATACAGTGATTTACAACGAAAATCAACGGGTGGGGGCGTGGAGATTCATAGAGGATCTCCACCCTCTTAACCAGGTAATTGAAGCAGAATTTCCGCTAGCTCCAAATCCAGCGACAATTTTCTGCAGCATCCCAGCAGAGGCACGCTACTTCACAGTAGTGGATTTGAAGAATGCTTTCTTCTCCATTGCCCTGCGTCCAGACTCCAGGTATCGAACCATGCTCACATCTCGCAGGATGAGATTTGAACACATGAGAATGCTCCAAGGGTAATACAAATAGATTTGAGCAATTTGCAAGTAGCAAGTAGGGTGATACAATACGTGGAGGACCTTTTTAGTGTGTAGCACAACAGAAGATTAGTGCAGGGAGGACTCAGTGACACTACTAAATATTGCTGGCTGACATGGGGTACAATGTGTACAAAGAAAAATTGCAGTATTGTCAAACTGAAGTGGTTTAACTTGGGGCAGATTGTATAAGCAGATGGGAGAAAAATAACACCAGAAAGGGTTGAAGAAATGCATAAACACCCCGACCAAAGACAGTGAAAGAATTGGAGCAGTTCCTGGGTCTACGTAATTATTGCAGTGCATGGGTCTTTGATTACTCCACATACACCAGGTTACTCCTCCAGGCGCTCAAGGAAGCTCTGAAAAACAAAAGCAACATGGACATCTGAGATGAATGAGAATTTTGATGAGCTTAAAAAGTAGCTGGCACATGCACCGCTATTGGCCACACCCTTTTACAAAGAAATGTATAACTTGCTCCCACTCAGCCCGTAAAGTAATGACAGCTGTACTGACACAAAAGAAGGGACAAGGACATAAGCCACTGGCATATTACAGTGGGCCACTAGACACAGTGATGCCGGCACGCTTTCCTTGTGAGCAGGCACTGGCTGCCACTGCATTCGCAATTGAGAAGGCATCAACAATAATGAGATGCCTAGTAATTTTGTACGTGGAACATGCATTGTATGCAATACTAGAAAAGTCCAAATCAAATTATACCAACAAACCCTGCAATAGAAATTGTAAAATGCAGGACGATAAACCCAGCATAATTAATTTCAGAACAAATAGAGGAAGGAGATTATGTACATGATTGTGTTGCATGCGTGGGCAGGAACGAAGGGAACTCCCTGGTAAAAGAAGAAGTCATTGATGGGTGGGGGGACATTGTCTTTATTGATGGGTCTTCACGCATCAACTCATATTCAGGACAGAAGCATTGTGGTTCAGCAGTAGTAGGACACAAACATGGAATACACAAGGAAGGGTAATTAACAGTTTTTATTCCCAAACACGACTGCCAGCACACTACTCTGCACAAGTGGAAGAATTGGTGGCATTAATTGAGGCACTAAACATTCAGAAGGACATGCAGTAAATATATTTTCAGATTCTGCATACGTAACATTTACACTTCGTACGTAACATTTACAGTACATTCTGGACTATCAAGATGGGAAAGGAGAGGATTCAGGAGAAGCGATTGCACACAGGTACAACATGCTGCACTTTTGAGTACATTATTGAAAGTATTACCACTCCCAGTAGAATTGGCAATAATTAAGTGCAAAGTACACACTGGGGTACAAGACTATTCCATTGGGCAATGAAAGGGCAGACAGAGCAGCAAAAGAAGTTGCCTGGTGAGGAGAAAACACCACTTACAGCATTGATGAAAAATAAACAAGAGGCACTGCAACAGGGCTTTAATGCAATGTCTGTAGTTCAGATAATAGAATTACAGGGAGAAGCACCAAATGGTGAGAAAGTTCTTTGTAAGAAATGGGGGTGCCCTCCATCTCCAACCAATTTGTTGGCAAGACAGCACTGGCAAGGTGGTAATGCAAAGAAAATTGTTGAATGTGGCACTGGAACAACTTGTCTACCCTGCCCACGTATCGAAAGATCATGTGGCTGCAGGGATAAGTGGGGATTGGTTCATGCCAAATTTACATGAATAAGTGTCTGAATTTGTGAGCAATTGCATAACATGTCAAAACATTTTATGAGGTCACTCTTTTGAAAGTGGTACATGTAACTTTACCGCGACTGGAAGGGCCCTTCCGGCACTTGTATATAGACTATGTTGATATGCAAGACAGATGTACCTCCTATAGTTACATGCTTACTGTGGTATGTCTGTTTTACACTGGCTTGAGGGTGGTCCCCCATGCCCATAATGACGCCCGCTCAGCTGCAACATTTTTGGTGAGGGAGGCATTTCCCAGGTGGGGAATCCCAGATGAAATTCGCTCAGACAATGGTCAGCATTTTGCAAATGATTGGATTGGAGAAATAACTGCCCTTCTGGGAATACAATACAAGCTATGTACCATTTACTGCCTCACAGGCCACCAGTATGGCTGAATGAATAGCTTACTAAAAGAGCACTTGGTTAAGCTAACACTGACACTTGGTAAGACATGGTTTTATTAGTTACTTCTTGCTCATTGCTTTACAAATTTTGCCTGGAGGAGACCATAACCTCAGTCCTCATGAAATTGTTACTGGTCGGAGAATGGATGCACCTATTTCACCCGCACATACAATTTCTGATGCTAACTCCTATAACATCTTGGGGGAGGAGTTTCATATGTACCTCAGAGAACTTACAAGATCACTTGTCTATATATCTCTACAGACAAATCCAAGCATACGAAGTGAACAAGCAGGTGAAACAACCCGTGGAAAGCAGGCAAGGGAATTTCCACAAGTAGTTCTTCTCTATCCCGTTGTCAACATTTTTATAAGAAATCACATCAGAAAGTGGAAAGAAGAATGTTTTACTGGCCCGCATACTGTGATATACTCAACACCAACAGCAGTCAAGGTTGAAGGTCGCCAAGGATGGGTTCATCTAACCGACGTGTGCAGGGACAAGAGCAACAGCTCCCCCAGAGAAGAGGGACAAGGCACATCATGATGGGCAGTATACATCAGCTCTCATTCACATTTTTCTCAGCAGTAAGGTTCTATAGAAGACCAACAAGGGAAGAAGGATAGGGCGCCTTGCAGGACAATGTCCTTATAAACAGACTGCAGAAAAGGTCTATTGTATGTAGTGTACTAATATTCGTATAGGATTAGTATAGCATTAGTATAGGATTAATATTATTATGGTTTTTGCTCACAGAAAAGTGAATGAAAGGCTTGATTTCGACTGTTATAAAAGCAACAATACGTAACAAAATGATATAAAACAGACTTAATACCATAAAACAATAAAAATATACTTTGTGCCAGTACAGATAAAAACATCAATTCATCAAATCATCAATTCATTGTAAAATAGGCTTAAATATGATACATGCCTCCTTTCCAGACCAAAACAACACAACGGGCCTCATTACAAGTATGCCGGTCCATAAACAGCATTGCCGGTTGCACCGGAATGGCACCTCATTTGGGTCCTGCATAGTCCGAGTTGCAAGGCCGTAAACACTGTCACCAAATGTGACCTACCATATCTGACAACACAGTCACCGGAAAATGTGACAAGATGCGTCGGCCGTGCCTGAGACACCGGCATGGCGTTAATAAGTGCACATTTGTTGATCCACGTACACGGAAACACAGGCATGGGCATGCCAGTAGCACCATGAATTTCCACGCCAGACACACCAGCATTGCGGACCAGGCGTTAACCAGAGTCAGGTGTGCAGAAACAGCACACAGGTGCCCAAGATTAGCATAGTTGGCCCCAATGAGCATTGCAAAAGCACAAAAGGTACACTCCCACACCCCACACCCCTTCCCACACTACCATGCTAGCAGTAGCAGTACTGGAGCTGGAAGCCCTGCATGCAGGCATACTACTTGAGCAGGCAGAGGATGCAGCTGAGGCGCTGAGGAGAAGGATGGCTATCATGGCCCTGCAAAACAATGGCCAGCAGTTTGCAGCCCGAAAGCAGCCACCTATACTGCGCATAAGGGTCACACCCTTCAACCTGAGCCAAAGCCAGATCCACACCCTGTACCGGCTAGACAGGGAGTCCATCACTTCCATAGTGGACCCGATACAGAATGACCTGGTCAGCCTCATACAGATCCGTACATCCATCCGCCTCTTGCTCAAGGCAGTGTCTGTGCTACACTTCCTAGCCACGGGCACCTACCAGCACACTGTTGGTGAACTGCATGTGCTATCAGAACCCTGTTTCTCGCGTGTCCTGTGTCATGTCATCAATGCCCTCCTGCGTCACATTGGATATTACTTCGGCCTACCCAGAACAGCTGACCAGGTCAATGCCACTAAAATCGCTTTTCATGCCCTTGCAGGCATGCCCAATGTGATGGGTGCATTGGATTGCGCACATGTGGAGCTGGTGGCCAGGCATGCCATTGAGGCAGTATACCGGATCAGAAAACCATACCACTCACTGAATGTGCAGATGGTGTGTGTGAAGCCCACAACGTCATCACCCACTGCTGTGCCTGATTCCCCGGTGCAACCCACGACTCCATGGTGCTGTAGAACTCCACGCTGCCATGGGAACATGGCACATCACTGCGGAGAGCATACCTGGCTTTTGGGTGGGTGTATCTACCAGAACATGTGCACTGTTGAAATTTGGGCGGCGGGGGGAGGGTCAGAGGGGTGCATAAAATACCATAGCGTACCTGGCAGTTGGGTGAGTATCTACCAGAGCATGTGCACTGTTGAAATGGGGTTGGTGGGGGCATAAAACACCATACCGTACCTGGCAGTTGGGCGAGTATGTACCAGAGTGTGCACATTGTTGAAATTGTGGGGGGGGAGCATAAAACACAAGAGCATACCTGGCAGTTGGTTGAGTGTCTACCAGAGCATGTGCACTGTTCATAGGGAGTATGTACAACACCCATCAGCAGTGGATGTGTGAAATGCAATGTGCAACACAATATTGGCATGCCCGAGTACAAGGCCTTGACTGGTGTGCCTCAATTGACCAAACTGATCATGTGCATGCATAACATCAAATCTGTACAGCAACATCAAAAGCACACCACCTAATGCAGTCTGATAATACTTATGCTTAAGAACGCCCCACCAACATACCACTAATGTCCCGCACACAAGGCAGCCAGGTCCCCTGCTTGTTTGAAGCGCACATACACATATGCATGTGACCTGAAGTTCAAATTATTACCCACACATATCTAGGATTGTGTGACATGCCCATCATAGGGATATTGCATTTGAACACAATAATAACACACACCAGTCTCATTTGTGTGTGGTGGAGGGAAAGGGTCAGAGGTCATGGTGGCTGTGAATGGGCTATGTCGAAGAGACTGCACGACTGCATCTCACACACACACACACACACACACTATTTGCTTCATGTCAATCATTAGGCTGTCGCCGCCTTCTCCATCCAGCCAATTACTTGTATGGTATCTTTGTGAATATGTAAACATCCATAATTTTTCAATAATCAGTGAAGCTGTTCAATCACTCCCATGCAGCACGTCATGTACCTTAGAATGCAAGTATGCCTTCAGGCATGTACAGATTTCAAATAAATTTAGAGGCACATATCAATGCAGATTAACGTCCTTAAACGTGCCAGCCATGCCTACTAGGTCTGCGGCACCCAGGTACACCGGCTATGTCAGACCGAAGACTATTTTCCTGGCTGTTAAACAATGCCACCTGGTGATGGCACCCGCACACTTACACCCGGACAAGCAACAATTGCATTTAACACTTGTCATTACATTGACATTGATGACTGCAGACATATCCCTGACCCTACTCAAAATGGGCCATACAATGCATAGACATCTCATCCCACTGACAATGCGCATTTCAACTAGCCAATATAGGACATATGCTACATAACCAGCAATAAGCATGTGTAAATGTGCATTATTTAGTGAACACTGTACAGACTGTACCAACATGATACGAGCACAAGTATGACATTCTACACGTTCTGTTGCTCCCATGCAGGTGATGCTGGATATTCTCTGATGCCATGGCTGATGACCCCCGTGAGGCAACCACACAACCAGCACAAGTAGGGATACAACCGTGCCCATGTCCATACTCGTTGCACAATAGAACAGATATTTGGCCTAATAAAGGCAATGTTCTGCTACCTGAGTCAATCGGGGGCGCACTTATGTACAGCCCTGTGAAGGTGGGAAAGATAGTCCTTGTCTGTGCCATGTTGCACAGCATGTGTATCAGGCACAACTTCCCACGGACATGCACCCACTGGAGGCGGAGGAGGAAGAGAGTGATGGTGAACTGCCAATTGCGCATCGCCCTGATGGCATGGATGGCCGTGTTGCATGAGAGGAACTTATTCACCACCTACACACACACACACACACACACACACACACACACACCCCCCCCCCCAATCTTTTTTACAAAGATCGAGTGTTCACAGATACCAATGCATCAGGTCATGATAACCCCCTACTCAAAAGAAGGGCGAATAACAATGTAGTTTATCAAAAAATATACATATTTTAATTTTTTCAACAACACATTGTACTCAACATTATTGTACTAAAAACAATTATACAACACCACCATTTGGAATTAATTCCTCTGTTTATATATGACTTGTCTATCTGGACTAGGAATTCATATACCAAAATCCTTACTGTACCCCACTAAGGGGTCTGTGTGTTAACCCTCAATGATATTATTTATGCCCTTCCTAATTTTACATGGGCAAGGAGAGTGTGCCAACACTGTGTTCATGTGTTTCTAGGACCAGCATAAATCTAAATTGCTACAGAAATATATATACGGAATCATCCCCAATACATATTCTGCTGGTTCTGTCTTCAGGGCACTTGTATTTTTCAGTGTATCACATGTAACATTACGTGCTACCAGCCATAGTTCCAATAATTCTAAAAAAAACAAGAAAATAAAAACAAACGTTCTAAAAAACATGGTAATGTAACTTAAAACATGACATTTCATACATTGGATCTGTATCAACTTCATCGCTATTTTCGAATACCAGTGAAAGGATATATTACATAATGGTATCTTCGTACACCACTCACATCTCATTTCTTTAACATGCGGTCTCTTTGTATTTCGCATATCTCAGTCTTTCTCTGAGTATTTTCATATATGTCACTTATAGCCAATGTGATTGTTATATCAACATTTCTCAAAGTTTACATCCTTTCCTCAACCATTGTCGTTGAATGTTCTGAACACAGGGTAACTCGTGATTCAAACTTCATCAAAGTTTACCTAGACATGGCTTCATTCGCCAAAATGTTAGGCGGTCTTTACACTACATCCACCCTCTGCGAGAGGCATTCCTCTCTGTATCACCAAAATGGCTGTTCTTGCTGTCTGACTTCGGCCTTCAGCCGTGTAATTCTAAGAAAAAGGAAATACATTTCCCCAAGTTTAATCATTATCACTTAATGAGATTAGGACACTGCATAATATCTTTCACCCGCCTTATCGGTTTAGGAGTTTTCAAGATTTACCTTGGTGTAACTGGCTGCGCGCGGGAGACTCCACTTTCCCACTGAGTTCTCACTCTACGTGTGCCGGTAGTTCTAATGCCTACTGGATCAGAAAGGGGAAAGGATTCAGAGACGTATGATCGTCCGTGTCTTGCGACTACCAAGCTTCTCTTTCATTGTTCTTACCTAATGCGGGAAACGCGTGCTCGCAATATACTGTCCATCAGTGGGTTCACATCAATCGTCTCCAGCGCTATGCGACTGTAAGACTCCATACTCGGGTTTAAATGGTATACAGCATCACGTCACGTGCGACACACGTACGTGTGCGTGCAAGGTCACCTGACTTACGGCTCTCCGCCATCTTGGAACGGGGAGCAAAACATGCCACTTGTGTATCGGCATCCGGACAACCCCATGAAGGGGGCAAACCCGATGTCAAGAAAGACCAAATCTAGTAGTATTTACTGAATACCTAAATGGAGTCCTATTGGCACATAATGCCAAAAAAACCATAAGGGGGTTTTAATGGCGAGATAAAACATTTTTTTAACCCAATCAACCAAAATTGCTATTGGCAATAGTGGGTGGGCCAAATTGTCGGCCCACACACTATTGCTTATATTAGGTGCCCAAAAAAATCATTATATAGGTGCATATAGCCCGGCAGTCACGGCGCATGGAGCATTACCTTGACACGGATCAATATAAATGCCCATAGTCAAACTTCTACGTTTTTTTGTGTCGTACAGAAAATAGGCATCTCTTCTCCTCCATATGTCCCACTGGCTATGGGCCTGTTATTTTTTAGAATGAATAAACAGAGCCCACTCAATGGAAATATCCAAACCAGCTTTGACCGTATCTAGTGAAAAAATCCATTTCTGTTCGGCCTGCCTAAGTTTGAGATCTCTATCTCCCCCTCTCGGTTGTGGAAGAATCACTTCAATAATGAACCAATGTATATCGTCCGCATTATGGTGAGCACCTTTAAAGTGTGTCACCAAAGGTTTTTCAGGAACCTGATTTTTTACACAGGACCTGTGTTCACAGATCCTCTGTCGTATCGGCCTCTTAGTTTTCCTGATATACAAAAGACCACATGGGCACCTTATTCCATATACCACCCATTTCGAGTTGCAGTTGGTGAAATTTCTGAGTTCCCACTTTCTACCTTTGAGATCTACATATTTCATATTAGATGTAAGTTTACATACCGAACAGTTACCGCAGGCATAATGGCCCACTACTGGTGGCAATTGCCATAGTGTCGACTGTGTCGTCATCCCAGTCTCCTTAGATTTTTTGTAGGTATGGACCAACTTATCTCTCAGATTTGGCATTTAATTGTCCTCACCCACCCAGCCCCTAAAAAGAGGACTATCTGTAGCTCATAAGGACAGATCTACACGACTCCTGTCATCTTCTGCAAGGATCACTTGTACAAGTCACAGACAGGGCACATGTGTGTCCTGGGCCTATTTACGTCCCCTTTTCGGTTCAGGCGTGCGGCTGTGTGCCGAACAGGACAGCCGCATTGAAGACCGCCTTGGGCTGCTCTGCACAGAACTAGCAGGCGTTGTACTGGTGGATGGTGCATGATGGATTTCTGAGGGCCATTGGTCTAAGAAGGCCTGGAGGAACATAACCAGTCTCGGCTATAGATGACATTATGATGTTCCCCTCCCATACCCTCCTGGACAGCTGTACTATTACTCGTGTACACCTGCCGAGTGCACAAGCACTACGACATCCACTAGCCTGGACGCTCTCACGCATCAGCTGCACCTCCTGGAGGTGCTGCTGCACCAGGACTGTTAAGGCATCCTGGCGTTGTACTATGGGGCAGGGTCTGCCATCAATTTCCCTCACACTGGGGAAGGGTGGGCATTGTGGGCTAATAGGGCCCATCGGCGCTGTGGTTGTTGGTCTCCCCCCGTGTGCACTCCACCGTCAGCTATGTCCTCGACAATGTACATATGTGCACATGCACGTGCATGTGGCTGCGGTGGTGGTGGTGGTGGTGGTGGTGGTGGTAGTGGCGGTGGTGGTACTGCTGCAGTTGCCTGGGTGGGTGCAGCTTGTGGGACCGGTGGTGGCTCAATGGGTTGAGCTTGTGGGAACAGTAGTGGCTCAATGGGTTGAGCTTGTGGGACCAGTGGTGGCTCAATGGGATGAGCTTGTGGGACCGGTGGTGGCTCAATGGGTTGCGCTTGTGGGACCGGTGGTGGCTCAATGGGTGCAGCTGGGGTGGCAGTGGCAGTTGTGCCTGTGGAGCCTGTGGAGTCCTGTGTGGAGGTGGTGGTGGTCGCCGTCCGTTGGGTCTCGCGGCGTCGGCGGCTGGTGCCCCATTGAGGTACTTGGATGGGCCTCTTCATTGTCAGATGATGTGTCCAAGGGAGTCAGTAAGGCAGGTTGTCGGTGAACAGTGTGGATTGATGAGGCAGAGATTCATGCATTATCTTGCTTGTGCCTGTGCTGTGTCGGCAACATGGCATTGTGCACACATACTTGTGTTGTGTGTACTGTGTGGGTGGATGTGTGATGTCCGTACATGGTAGGGTGTTGTGCCGGTGATTCTGTCATGGTATACTGACAATTGCTTGGGTATGGTGTTAAGGGTGTGGCCTTCAGGCTGTGTGATGTAGGGTTGGGGAGGGGTGTGCCATGGATGTGGTCGGCATGTGCCTGCTGAATACAGCCCTTAAAGGGAGAGGTGACCGTTTCTGTTCATACGTCAGGCTGGCTGCGACGAGGGAGTTACACGTTTCCTTTGTGTGCGACGCTGGTCATTTGAGGATAGAGAAGCGGCTTAGCACTGATGTGACTTTGTGCCAGGGGAATCACGGCGGGCACACGCAAATTAAACTGTGGCAGGGGGACATGTTCTGTTGGCAGTAAAGGGTGCCTTTACTGTGTTCTAGGTGTATTAGTGGTATGAGTGATGTTTTGGGGGAGGGTGTATGTCGGTGTGTGCCCCAGGTTACTGGTCCCTTGAGGGACGAGGCAAGGGGGGATTGCAGGGCTTTATTGGTGTTTTGGTGCCTTGGCTCTGACCTCAGCAGCACCTACCCCTTCAATGGCCTCAAGGTGCTGCACACTGATGCAGGTCTCCTCCCAGGGCAGCAGGTAGCGTATTTGGGATGTGCTGCCTCCACCTGTGGCCATGCCCGGTTTGCGCTGGTCCAGGAGGAGGCTGCGCACCCTCAAGTGCAGGTTGTCCCACCACTTGTGGCAGTCTCGCACTGTTCGGAGGGTTGTGCTGACTGCAGGCACTTTCTGGGCAACCTCTTCCAAGATGCTCCTTTTACGCGACTGGTCCCGCCTGCGCTGGTTATTTGCAAAGACTTCTTCAGCATGCTGGACTATGGTGTCCAATAACATGTTGAGTTCTGCCTAACTGAAGTGTGGCTTGCGCCTCCGGGTCTCACAGACTCTTGATGCCATGGTAAGGGATGAGTTTCTGTGCTCAGGAGTGGTGGAAGTGAAATGTGCTATCAGGATTACAATGGATTGTGTTTTAGTAATGGCCACTGGACGATTTCCTGTTCTGCTGATCACAGTATTTGCGGCACCGATATTACCGGTGCCGGTGGCTCCAGGATCGTGTTGCCAGAATCGGAGTCACTGGTCCTGTGAACAACAGTGCTGTCATTTTGGGGGGATTTTGATGGTGTTTCCGGCATGCCAGTACCGCTGTTTCTCGCATGCCAGGATGCGCGTGCACATACACCGAGAATCTGACGAGATTACAGCATCACGGGTTGCCGGACACAGTGGCACCAGCATGCCGGTAAATCAATTTTCCTAACAGCATACTTGCAATGAGGCCCAATGTCTTTCCAACAGAGCTATGGCTGATCGGTTTCTTTGAACGGATCCTCCATACCCACTTATGGTAGCTACTTGTTGTAAAAACCACAGGAACCTCAGCTAAGTATAGGCACAGTGTCATGGCTTCCCTAACAGTCCTACAGCCACAATTTACGAAAACCGACTTCAATAAACATTTCCTTAATGGCTTTGTGACAGGGCACAAGAACATTTAATGACCACAAAACTGATGGGTGGAAGGTTTCGAATGAATCTAAACCACTGGCAATTGCTCTGGGCAACCTTCCACACCACCGTTTTTTAGCCCGTCTGCGCCATTGCAAAAGGCGACCAGCCATGTGCAAATCAGTCAGCAGCTGCTGCCACCGAAGGTAGCAGCCCAGCCCGAACTGCTAGGCCAGGTCCCGTCTGCACAGAAAACCAAGCAACCCCAGACATGTTTCGGCCTTGTTGGACCTCCTCAGTGAGGTGCAGCCTGGTTCCCTGTGGCGCAGCGAGCAAGAGACCCACGTCTGGGCATACCCTCTCTCACAAGGAGAAACAAACTGATCAAAAAAGTGATGGGTGGAAGGTTTCGAATGAATCTAAACCACTGGCAATTGCTCTGGGCAACCTTCCACACCACCATTTTTTAGCCCGTCTGCGCCATTGCAAAAGGGGACCAGCCATGTTTGCTCGCTGGTGGATGACCAAAGCATCTTAACGTTTGCAGAGCTGCATGAGACCTCGGGACTACCAACAGGGCAGTTCCTACTCCACTGAGCGGTGGTAAAAAAGCTCACGAACAGATGGCCAGAGGCAGAGAACCTCGAAACTGGGCACAAAGCCATTGAAAACATGCTGAACGCCACCGAGGGAGGGCATGAAACCTCAAGGCTACTACGAGTACTGTGTTAGTCTATTGTGTCTGATGTGTCTGCAGGTGTCCGCAGGGGAAGCCAATGAAGCCAGCAACTAAAAGACACCACCAAAACCGTGAGTGTGGTATGGGTGGAGAGTAGAGCAATCACTCCACTGCAGAAAGCCCATGCCACTCTATCTTACCTCCAAATAACACAGACTGCCATAATGTTAGCATGTCCACTCTTAGATGGAATTGTGTAAGTTAGCATGTCCACTCTTAGATGGAATTGTGAAAGTTAGCATGTCCACTCTTAGATGGAATTGTGAAAGTTAGCATGTCCACTCTTAGATGGAATTGTGTAAGTTAGCATGTCCACTCTTAGATGGAATTGTGTAAGTTAGCATGTCCACTCTTAGATGGAATTGTGAAAGTTAGCATGTCCACTCTTAGATGGAATTGTGAAAGTTAGCATGTCCACTCTTAGATGGAATTGTGAAAGTTAGCATGTCCACTCTTAGATGGAATTATGAATATTGACCTGCGTCGCATCTAGATGGAACTGTGAATGTTAGCATGCGAAAGTTGCATTCACAAAGTGTCCCCTACAGCCTCTCCGTCAAGTCTAGAAATGTGCCCAATAGCCTCTCGGGTAAATGGAATTTAGAAGTGTGCCCAAGATCCCCGGTGAAAGTTGCATTTAGAAGTGCTACCACCTGTGAAAGTTGATTTTAGAAGTGTGCCCAATAGCCTCTCTGGAAAATTGAATTTAGAAATGTGCCCAGTAGACGCTCTGTGAAAATTGCATTTAGAAGTGTGCCCAATAGACACTCTGGAAAGTTGCATATAGAAGTGTGCCCAATAGCCTCTCTGGAAAATTGAATTTAGAAATATGCCCAGTATAGACGCTCTGTGAAAATTGCATTTAGAAATGTGCCCAATAGACACTCTGGAAAGTTGCATATAGAAGTTTGCCCAATAGCCTCTCTGGAAAATTGAATTTAGAAATATGCCCAGTAGACGCTCTGTGAAAATTGCATTTAGAAATGTGCCCAATAGACACTCTGGAAAGTTGCACTTCGAAATGTACCCAATAACCTCGCTGTGAGATTTAGAAGTGTACCCATTAGCCCCTGTGAAAGCTGCATCTAGAAGCGCTACCAATGGCTCATGTGAAAGTTGATTTTAGAAGTGTATCCAATAGACACTCTGGAAAATTGCATTTAGAAGTGTGCCCAGTAGACGCTCTGTGAAAGTTGCATTTAGAAGTGTGCCCAATAGCATCTCTGGTAAATTGAATTTAGAAGTGTTCCCAATAGCCTCGCTGGAAAAATGAATTTAGAAGTATTCCCAATAGCCTCGCTGGAAAATTGATTTTATAGTGCGCCCAGTAGCCTCTCTGTAGAAAATTGAATCTAGATACGAGTCCAATATCCTCTGTGAAAGCTGCATTTAGAAGTGCTACCAATAGCATCTGTGAAAGTTGATTTTAGAAGTGTATCCAATAGACACTCTGGAAAGTTGCATATAGAAGTTTGCCCAATAGCCTCTCTGGAAAACTGAAGTTAGAGTGCCCAGTTGACGCTCTATGGAAATCGCGTTTAGAAGTGTACCCAATAGCCTCTGCGAGAGTTACACTTGAAGTGTGCCAATACCCTCTCTGATGAAATGAATTTAGAAGTGTTCCCAATAGACTCTGTATGGAAAATTGTACTTAGAAGTTCGCCCAGTTCCCTCTCTGGGAAAGTTGCATTTAGAAGTTTGCACACTGAAAGAGCATATAACCCATCACACCACACCCCACCCCACGCTTACTCTCTCCTTTACATCACCACTCAACTAGAACACAGAGATACTATGACACCATTCGGTATAACTGTTCTCATACGAACATCCACCGCTTACTCCACATCATTCTATGTAAACACTGCTGGTCCCACACCCTCAGCCAGGCGTTTTCCTCAGGCCTAACGCAGCCACATCCGTTCCGGATAAATCCTGCCAGAACGAACACATTCTCCTGATCTCTCAACCACCACACCTACCGATAAGAAGCAGCTATTACACGTGTACCGCACAAGCTGCACACATATCCGGTGCTCACACGCACCTTTTGACTCTCCCTACTGTCTCTACTGATCTGAACTTCGGTTCCCAAGGGCGTTCAACCTACCAGCGCCTTCAGACCATACCAATGGTATATAAGGCGCTATATAAGTGCAAAATAACAATAACAATAACAAAAGGCTATACGAGACATTGCTAGGCAGCACAACCAAGAAAGACCTCAAGTGCAAAGAGAAATGGCAACAGGAGTTGGGCCTGCAATTCGAAGACAAAGAATGGGAATCCATAACACACTATCACAAAAAAAGTATCCAGAAATGCCCGACTGCAATTTATGCAGTTTTACATTATTAACAGAGCATACCTCACACCTGAAGTCATCTCCAAATTTAAAGGGGCAAGAGCCATAGAATGCCCACAAATGCCATGAACCCCGTGCAGGGATGACCCACATGTTTTGGGGGTGCCGGTCGCTACAATCCTTCTGGTCACAAATTTCTACAAAAGGTGGCCACCGCAGACATCACCTTGGACATACAGTCACCCAAGGCGTGCATCCTGGGCAGATAAAAAAAAAACAAGAACAAACCTCTGAACAGGCTCAAGGACTTGATGTACATTCTGGCGAAAAGACGCATTGCTATGGCGTGGAAAAGCCCCAATATCCCCTGTGTAACATTGTGGTGGGAAGACCTCCGTAAATGGTCGGCAGCAGAAACTGGAGCGTGGGAGAACATGCAGCTAGAGCAGAAACTGGACATTAGCAAAGACCTACAACAATGGGTGGCCCTCACAGTGTCACTGTTCCATCCAAGAGAGGAAGTCTCCTCCAATGACGACACAAGCAGCCCATGATGGTCATCCGGCGAGGCTTAACTGAAGACGTGAATAAGTGGTCTTGTAGGAGTTGGGAGAGGGGGGTTATTAAATTGTGATACCTTTATTGAAGCATTAGCGATAATAACTGTTATATTGTTAAATAACCTAATAAAAATATTTAAATAAAAAGAGATAACAATGGGCATGCTGATAAAAAGGCCACAGATAGCAAAAAAACATCTTGCAAGAAATGACTGGATTGAAACACAAAACAGGAATAACCTCTACAAATCAACGCTAAAATGTGACGGCAAAGCAAAAGCTCTCAACATACTCCCGCACTACCTGAGCTTATTTCCTGACCGACACATCAGAGACACGTTCTTAAGGTTCAGACTGAATTTATTGCATACTCGAGAGATCCTGGAGAAAAGTTGTCCCAACAAGGGAATTACAAAATCGTGCAGATTCTGCCAAAAAGAAGAAACAATAGAAACAATTAAACACATTGTCATGGAATGCGAAGCACTGAACAATGAACGAATTGCTTTTAGTCAAAAGTACTCCAGTTCCCCGACAGAATTAGAAAAATCTGAACGCTGGTCAGAGATATTGATTGGAAACAACAGACGCATGGTCACAACCATTGTGCATTTCTAGACAACCATATCTGTGGATGGATATGTGGCTGAAGGATGAATTGCACATAGTTTGACGGAAATCCAGTTGTTTGTTGACTCATGAAATAACTGCCATCCCAATGTTCTCGGACATGTGTGTAGACAGAAATTAATGCAATAATTAATGTAAATACAGAAATCTGATAATATCTTTTCATTATGTAAATTCATATATGTAAGGATTAAGATATAAACCGTAAACATTTAATTAAAAAGAAAAATTGATGTATTCTCTAGATACAAAAAAAACATTGATTGACAGCCCGTTCCTCTTACAGAAGTCAAAGATTTTGTACTGCTTACGAGCACCGGCAGGTGTCAGGGATAGGAGCACTGCGTCATCCACAAATAGCAAGGCTGGGAGCTTAACTCCCGCCAGGGATGGGGCTTCAGTTTGGGCATTCAAAACCTCCTTAATGCGTCTATTACTGAAAATACAGAACAATTTCAGGGCCAGGACACACCGCCGTCTACACTCTTATTGTCTATAATACTGCTGGTGCTCCCGTCAGTTCCCCACCGGACAACACAGTGTTACCAGTGTATAGGCTCTGAATAGCAGTTAGAAGAGCCTCTGGGAAGCACAAGTCCCTTAACATCTCCCAAAACCGGTGCCTTGGTACGGTGTCAAAGGCGGTACATAGTTCTAAAAAATGTGCATATACACTGACCTTCCTGAAGACCGAGTATTTATCACATAGAGAGCGTATCCTGTTCAAGACTCTCACTATCACCCATAGATGCCTTTCCCAATCTGCTCCCACCTATCTAAATGAACAAATACAACAAGTGCAGTCACTTAGACCAAAACGGGACACGTACACACACCAACTCTCAATTCCTACCTTCAACAGAACCAAAGCCGGCAGGTCGAGTTTTGAAGTTCTAGCACCAAAATCCTGGAACTCACTGCCACCTAAACTGAGATCGGAAACATCACTCATGGCCTTCAGAAAGGCACTGAAAACCAGCTTATTTAAGTAAACATATACCTGCCACACTGTTTCCATGTAACCTGGAACACGAGCAATGTCTGTAACCAACCTTCTACTGTGTCCGCATATTGTACCTACGTCAAGTGAGCTTTCTGTAACAGCACCTCGATGCCCGAGGGCAGTTGTGCGCTTTAAAAATGCAAATAAAATTTAAAAAACAAAAAATAAAAAAAACATACTAACCACAGGCAGAGGTTTTGATCTATCATAATCAAGCCATCACAAAATCCTGCCTGCCGGTGGTCAATGATCCCATTGTTCTTAGCCCAATCATCTAGATGGAATAGTGGTCTGGCAAATATTTTCCCTCCTGCATCTATTAATGAAATCGGTCTGTAATTTGCAGGATCATCAAAACTGCCCTTTTTTATAAATAGGGACAATTTCTGCTGTGGTCCAGGACACAGGCACCTGGTTTTTACTCAGTGTCATTAAACAATTTTTTCAAATAAGGAACCCAAACAACAAGTTTGTTTCTTTAAAAATCTATCGGGACACAATTTTTGATTCAGGAGTGCTCGCTCTACCTCATTATTTGCAAGTACCAGCGGGGAACAGTTGTGTACACCCCAAGAGCCAACACCCACTTTGGAGTAGCTCATTTCCAGTGGTACTGCCCCATCAACCTGACAAAGATTACCATAGTGTTCTACCAAACGCTGTTCCGGGATACTACCTTGCAAAAGATTGGGCCCTGTTCTTTCAGTCACCCTCCCCCCCCCCCGATCATAGCCCAGAAACCCTTTGAGTCCCCCACTTCCTATTGTTTGCATTCGGGTTTCCCAAACATCTTTATGCGTCGCCTTCATTTTGTCCTTCAGCGTCTTCCGGCACTCCCTTCTTGCCAGCCTAACTTCAGCACCTATACATGTTCGGGGACCCTTCGCGACAGCTATAAGCCGCCCCTTGCCCTGCGTACAGTCCTTATCGTACCAGGGAGTAACTGTTTATGCAAGATTACAAACAGCCTTTGCTGGTTTAGAAAATCACTGATGTGCTCATATATATGGGTATTAGAGAGACAGCATCACACAGGTCCGCCATTGTGTGGTCCTCCAGGGATTCAATGATGTCACCATAGACCAATGGCAATATCACTGCTAAATCAACCCCCTCGTCCTCCATCTAATATTTCTCCTGGCATGGCCCACAATTTCCAAATGGACTGCCCCTTTCCCTAGGCCAGCCAGCCCTCCTCTGTGTGCTCCCCAGAGCTCTCCCACAACTCCAGAAGGAGAGGATTATGATCACTAATTTCCCTCATGAACAGAGAAGGTCTTCACTAGATTTCAGGCCTCCAAATTCACAAAGATGTAGTAAATTTTGCTTACAGCAAAGGTGATTATCAAAGGTAGGAGCTGCTGGGGAGTCACGCGAGAAGCGGCCATTGCATGCCCTCAGGTTAGAAGACATAAGAAGAACAGCTGCGTCTTCTGCATATTTATGTTAACGCTCTTCAGCCATGTCCACTAAATGAAGAAGAGGCTCAATCTGGAGATTGAGGTCCCCCATGATTAAAATCTCAAAGGGTCAGTCATGGGTGACCCGTCTCCATTCAGCACTTTATTAGTGATCCTCTCTATAAGATGCAAGCTCCTGCCCGATGAAACCCTGTTGTAAAAATGTATCAAAAAAATTAGTGAATGGTCCCACAATTTTAAGCGAGTCACTAATACATCTTGCGAGTCCATATCTGAGTGACAAGGCAACATTAACCCAAGTCACCAAACCCCCACTCAGGCGTCCTCTCGCCCACTTACTTGCTGTTTTAAAAAGGGCGACATACCCTTCAATGTGCAGGGGTTCCAGAGCCCAAGATTCCTGGAGACAAATCACCCCGAAATCCCAAACAAAAGTAAGCCAATCAGTATCAGAGAGGTACCTTTCTGCCCCAGCAATGTTCCACGATAGAACCCCCGCCCCAGGAAAAGTGAGAGCCAAACTATTACTTGAGACTTCAAAGTTGCTCGCAGCACCCCGCAATCCATCACCAGGGTGAGAGCAGTTGGAACATGACTCTTCCCATGCCCAGGCCTTCAGTTCCTGAGGATCAACTATGCACCACCACTAAGATGTAACAGTCTGTGCTGGATTCCTTCCCTACTGGGATAGTGCATCTCTGGGCCCACTCTACAGCTGGGGCAGCCTTATAGTTTTGGTCCTTATACTAGTCCAGTTGTGAGAAGGTAAGGAGGGCTGATGTTGCACTCTCATGCCACCATATGGCGTACCACCCTGGCCATGCATGTGCCCCATACTCACTTTCCGCGGTGCAACATTCGGGAGGGGTTATCTTAATCATTATGGACAACTCCTTAAAAGGCATGGGTCACTGGTCCATTTCTAAAATACCCTATACATGCCTGGACTCTTTCAAGACAATTTTTATTGCGTCCTTGCCTCGGGGCCCCATCAATCTTTTACATGACGAAATGTCACTATGGATTACTGAGAGGCAACCTCTCCCTGACCTTAACCAATGGGCAACCTTGTTTACCAAGCAATCTCCACTCTACTGTCCTGACTTTTTGGGACATTCACAAGATAAAAGCACTCCTGGGGTTGGTTGTCATGATCAATGTCAGACAAAAGGGAGGGTTGAAAGGACTGGACATCGTCCCCAACCACCACATCAACCACTTGCTCGCCCATAAATGACCGGACAGAGGAGAAGTTGGGTGGCAGTACGATCTGTGCCAATGAGCCTGTTGCAGAACTGGACCCTCCATTGTTACCCACTCCATCCAAAACTGCCCTCTCAGCCAACACATGCAACCCTACCCCCGGTGAAAGCGGTACCCGAGGCATCAGGTCCTTAACCAACTTTGCCAACCTACGAATGTCGCTTTTGAGTTCCTCATTTTCTTTCCGCATCTGCACCAACAATTGTAAAGCGCACCTACAAGCAATACAACCCACTGTGCCTGGAGCCCCAGTATTACCTGGGCCTCGATCTTGGCTGCCCCACCTCCCCCCTTAGGGATTGAGTGCGGTGCTGCACATAGGAATAGTTACAGCCAAGTAAGGAATTATGGGAGATGGCAGGTCAATGCCAAGAGTAGGAGTAACCAATGCCTCAAACATATCAACAGGAACCCCTGGTGGATAAAATACAATTTCCCCTGGCAGGTCACCCTTCCCAACAGTCACAAGAATCTAGTCACCCTCCCTGGGCTCCTCGGCTAAAGGAGCTGCAACTTCTACAGGGATTTTATAGTGCAACCCTTCAGATCCACCTCCTAAACCCTTACTTGTGGGAGCAATTTCGCTCAAGAACCCTGCTATTTCCTCCATCATAGCATTAGCTTCATCAATCCTTGCCACAAACTTAGATGTACGCTTTCTGGCAGAACCATTGGGTAAAGGGCTCAAGGCCTTCCTTTTATACATATTAGGGAACAATTCTCGTCCCACACCTATGAACCCAATAAACAAGCACAATATGATAACATAAAACAAATAAAATAAAATTTGCACAGTCCATCAGAATAAAAACGGTTGCAAACAATTTTCCAATACAAAGTCCATCCGTAAGCTTCCTCTAAGGCCAAATACAGGGCTGATCGCTAGAAGCGGGCATAGCCTGTGGGTTTAGATACATGTAGTACAAACTGATGTAGACACGTTTGCATGTATTGAGTAAAATGCGTTATAACCACAAAAATAGCTGCAAGGTGTCAAAACACTGAAGCCTACAGGCCAAGTTTCAGGTATCAAACTTTGGAAATAAAAACAGTGGAACAATGTCCGTGGCCACCTAAAACACAGGCAAAAGTTCTTTGGAACAATCTAACAGGGTATAATAAGAATAGAAAACTGTCCCAGATAGCGGAGGCACACCCGAACAGCTGAGGGGGCACCCAGAGTCCGACTCACACCCCTCCACCACTACTCTGATTAAATACACCAGCGGAGCTTCAGACTTTAGAAACATTAAATTGCTAGCACCGGTAGAAGTCTCAAGTCAGCAGAAACGCGTTAAGAGTCTTATATGATTGGCTGAAAACTATAAAAGGTGTAAAAGCTGTACCATGTAGACTTCCCCCTTGACAGCCCGGGAACAGTGAGCAAGCCAAGCACTAGTGTCCACGTTCTGCTCCGCTATAATCTGGTGTAACAGCTGTTGCAGTATTCCAGGTTGAACACTGTGCCGAGCCGATGTTAGTCGTTCACAATCTCCACAGGCGGATGACTACTACAGTACCTTTCAGCAGACTGGCCACATGACCACGCGAAGAACAGCGGCAAATAGCATCCCAGGCTTGGCCTGACTGGCTGCGCCACAAGAGTGTGGGCCAGCCCCTTTTAAAGCTTGTGCTGGATCTTCCACTTTCTCTTAAAGGAATATACACAGCATGCACAGAAAAGGCCCCGGGGCAGCAGCGACAAACAGCATCCCGGCCTTGGCCTGATGGGCTTAAAGAAAAGTGGCACACATTCAAATATTAGAGTAAACCGAGCAAAAGGAAGTGTTAAATAAAGAGGCGTTCCATCATGACACTGAAAAGGGGTGGGATACAACCTCCGGAAGCGTTTGGCATGATGAAATGTTACGTGTGGGACGAGAAAGGGCGAACAGCACATGGTACATCTACTCACTCATCCCACACGTAATAGGAGCACCCAAGCTTTTCCTACTTCAGGCTGTGTAATATGAAGAAGCAGGGTGCCTAATGCAGTTATCCCTCTGCAAAACTGGTGGTCTATTTCAAGAAATAAGTGTTTCTGTCCAGTGGGTAGATCAAGGAGAACCGGTTTACACAGATAATGATGTGCAAATTAACAGGATGGCCAAAAAAAGAGAAAGCAAAAAGATGATAGTAGAATATATAACAGAAGGCTCCAAAAAGGAGGGAGCAAATGATTAGTGAACACAAACAACTGCAGTGTGTAGATAAAGAGGGACGTAGTATTCCCTAGTGTCACACAAGGCCATTCATGAGAATAAAAGGGGCAGTGTGGTATGTTGGCCAATGGGAGGGAAGAATAATGCAATGCTGAGCTGAAGGATTGGTGGGATTTGAACAAAATGTGGTGTCCAAAGTAAACAATAGCTGCAAGGCAGTTTGGGGAAGTATGTAAATGCATTGACTTGGATAGGTGAAACTCAATCAACCAGTTTACAAAAAGAGCTTTACACGATTTCCTCTATGTTTTAGGTCCAGTGGGTCAGTCCATTTGGGAACTAACAATGGTTGCGCTAAAGTGATGAGGAGTGCAGTGCGGATGCCATTATGGACCTGGGGCGGGCATGTGGATCGAAGGCCTACACCCAGCTTCCTCCGGATTGTAGTGGGGTTTGTGCATTTGTTACACTGCACAGCCCTGCCTTGGTGTTGGCTCGAAGCAACAATAACATGTAGCTTTCGTTAAAGGAGCAGACAATCGTGCTGAAGAAGAAAGGTAGTGCAGCAAGACAAGGAGCAAACAATGCGAGGAGTGTTAAACAGAAAAAGGAGACCAAATAACTATTGGCACGAGAAGAGTGCAAAACATCTGGCAGCAATTGCTACTGAGTTTTGACTGTTTTCCAAGGCAACTATTTTTTTCTGGTCTTTACTGCTCCCTGGTGTGCAAACTGCAGCTAATGCTAAGTGGCTACAACTCACCAAGTAGGAGTAACTGCGACTGGCTAATTCAACAGCAAAGGGCCTAAACACAGTAAAGGAAGAGCTGAGGGCACTACGTTTGTTGGCACTCCAGAATAGGTATGTGTTGAATCTTCTCACTGCCATAGTGGGAGGAGTTTATGCCAAGATAGAGAGCAGCTGTTGTACTGTAGTGCCCGATGGAGAAGCACTGAATGCAACATTGAGAGCAGCTATCAATGAAATACAGACACTCCATGAGACTATGACAAATTAAGCTAATGGAGTGCAATCGAACAATTGGTTGGACACCCTTTTTGACTAGGTGCCGGCTCGGCTCTCAGGAGAATTTAATGTGACTGTTCCATGCTGGTCCTCATGCTAGTCACCTTCTGTATTGGCAACACTACTTTGAGACTCTATACTAACAAAAGGAGAGGAAAATGTATGTCGCCCCTGAATGTTGATGGGGTAAATGATAAAAATAAGCCCATTAACAAACTAACCAAGGGTGTAGGAGTCCCTAAAAAGAGAACTGCAGTGTGGGGACTGGGAGAAAGAAGAATTAGTTATTGAGGGATCCACAAAGGGGAGTGGGATAGTGTGGTAAAAATCCAAGTTCAGCCTGGTAAAAGGGTACAAACGTATCAGCTGCAGGAATAGCCCATTAAAAAGGGAGAGGGCTTTGTTGATAGCATACACAGTACTATGCACTAGGCTGGAGAATGCCCCAAATAATCGTGTTTCAAGCAAATAACATAGGCGATAAAGGAGTTACAGGTAAGTATAAAGGGCTTAACATTAGACCAAGGCACGGTAAACAGGCCTCAGAGCATGCTTTTCACTAAAAACAAATTCACATTTTTAACTTGCTTAGTAGCCGCAGCACATCATTAATTACATGTTCCCAGGATGATACAGTAAGAAATTAACAGCTTTCGATCGAGGTCAGGAAGCAGAGCTCATGGGTGCTGGAGAAAGGCAGTGGATGCACAATCATTTTTATAATTAGGCATATTAATTTATGAAACTGGTCTACTGGCCGTTTCCAATAGCCCCTTTGCACATGTGACCCGAGGAAGATGTTTTAAGAATCCCTAAGATGCAACATTAAAATGGTTAACTGGTCAATGGTGCAAGGCTCCTCCAGTGTCATGATCGGTTGCATTCCCATGAGAAACGGATGGAGGTGACCAGCGGCAGATGAATAAAGATCTGCTGGTCATCTTAAATGCCTCAATGTTTTGGCACTATGATGTGGGAATTGGGGGTTGGACTGTGACATCAGAGGTGGTCAAGGTTGGTGTGGCAAGGTTTGCAGGACCCAATCACTTCACAATAATGTATGTCCCCACTATAGGGGACTGACGTAGCTCTATCAATTAGCCTCACCTAGAGGACTGACCTAATGTTGCAAAAAGGTTTGATACTAATTACTTTGTATGCTCATAAAAACTTGTTTTAGGGGCGTTTAACAGCACCTTTGATGCAGTTCTGTTCCGCATTGTGTGTGAATTTTGCTTTCCCAGCTGTGTCTGGGCCCAAAATAAATTGCATGACTTTTTGCTTGGTGTACACTCCTTTTTGGATTACGTTTGAAATTTTTATTGGCAAAGTGTTCTTCAAGTGTTTAGTTGTGTGTACTCCCTGCTGGTGAAAGCCCTGCTACTTGCTGCCCTGGAGAGGCTCAGGACGCTGTCCCTTTAACAACCTCTGCTTCAAAAACAATTGCAAGAATACAAAGTGTTCTGTTGTGCTCGGGAGTTGGACAGCGACTCCCTCCAGTGCAGACACACAGATCTGTAGCTTTTAATTGATTGGTGATGTCGAACGATTGCAGACAGGGATAAGGACTGCTATTTCTGCTTTTGAAGGCAAGTCATCGTAAGAGAACACTTTACCACTTGCTTGATTGAACGAGCGGATAACTCTGGATATTGCTGGTTCTTTGGGAGAGAGGGAGTGCGGTTCAAGAACCCTGCGGTCCGATCCATAGTGCTCCTCTCTGGTTTTCATCTGCTCCAGTGCACGTAGTGGCAAAGTTTACTTCCGTTGGACTGGATATAGACTTCAGCTGTGCAAGCTGCACTAAAACCAGATTGGGAAAGAAATGAGGGATAATCTCCCACTACTAGAAAGTGGAGGAAAATATCATGCATTTGAGGAGTGGGTCTACTTTACAGATGAACTTAAGTCTTTAGTCACTCACCAATATCAGATCAAGAGATCTTGCAGGCTGTAATGCTTCCTCTACCGCAGTCGCCAATCTCACCAGAGTGTGTGCTGATGGGCATTGTGTTGAATGAATTGCAGGCAGCACGCCAGGTGGAAGTACCACCTAGCACTGCGGTGGCGAAGCCCGTTAAACAAGGGGAAACTAATAGTTTTCGCCCCCCCCCTGCTAGCCCAATCTCAAAAAGCCCATTGCACAATGGGTGTGTGTAGATGGTAATGTACACCGGGAATCAGCACTGAGTGATCGAGACACTGAACTCTTCCTCAAATACGGTAATAATACACCCAGATGTCCACAGGGAAGCATCACGCGATCTGGATTCCTCATTTTCTTCAACTTCCACATTTGCCCCACGAGACGGATGTCCACAGCCTTTAAGCACTCTAATGGCTCTGATGACTTCTCGGTCCCTGAAGCCCTTGGGGAAATAAATCAAGTGTTATTGTGTTAGTCTGCTTATATGAGGCACTAAAAGCAAAAACAAAGATCCATTCTGTTTTACTGGAGTCGCTCCCATTTAAATTCAAAAACATGAAGCTCTGTTCCACAGCGAATGATTTCCCCCGGAGATGTGGTCAAGTGGAGAGGGCAGACAAAGTGGAAATGGTCTCACTCATGAAGTCCATCAGACACCCTCAGACTTGGTTATTGATGCACAAGAGCTCTCCACAAGTTTTCTAAGGACGGTGAACACACAGGGGGTCAATAGTCATTGGTCTCCATTGAGCATGTCACATATACCTGAACCATCAAAAGGGACAATTAATATCTCCGGTCCTGAATTCTCTACCTCAGCCAATATTAGCTCCAGCAACCGTTGATCTGACTGTGGGGGTGCATAGAAATGAGGGGGGTGGAGGGTGGGAAGAATAATTCCATCTTGGGGCAATCAACCCCCAGGGAATGTCGAGTTGACAACCACTGCTGCTGGGAAGGTTGCCTTGCCTCATGTTAGGCGAAAATCTGGTAAACTACGGAAGACGAAAAATACTGTGATGCCAAATAAGAACAGACAGGCATCAAAAAAACTCTTCTGTGCTTTGTTGAAAAATTCCAGAGGCTTAACCCAAACGGAGATCTAATGATCTGCATTTTAACTCTGCTGTGGTCCAGGTCACTACTTCTGGAAGTGTAACGCTCCAGGGAGACTACTCGGCTAGAGGAATCTGATGCAACTCTCTTGCCCAAGAGGGGACCCTTCTGTTACATCCAGCTAAACCTTTGATCACTACCCATCCTCCAGCTACACTCAGTGGTTGGGAGTTTGCTGTGGGCAGGATCCAGATCAACACACTGCAGCTCACCTCTTGCAGACAAACCCCCAACTCACACAGGAATTACTCTGACAAAGTTACTCCACATCAGGGTGAAGTGGGGAGGGGGTGGTAAGGAAACCAGAAGAGCTTGTGGGGGCTCCCTGCCCCCCCTTTCCAGGGGGCTACCAATAGTTACCAAGTACGGGATGTTATTTAAGCATGCAACATATTTTCACTTAACCAAGGAGTGACACAGAGCAAATCTTCACTATCTTTGAGCCTCTTGCCGCTTCATCAGTAGCTGCTCCTGGCTCATCGAAATCACACCATATGATGTCCCATGCTTCTAATACATCTTTAAATGCACAACCTCCCATTCTCCCCACAACCCAGAGTAGGTTGTGGGGCGCCGAGATCGAGAGCACCTATTGGCCCATTTCAATAAAGTAAACTGATCAGTGAGAAGAGGCAGGGGGTTGACTTTCATCCCCAGAGCAGACAGCTGGAGGGTCATTCTGAGGGACTGGTGGTCTTGCTTGAAAGTGTCCTTCCATAAAACAAAGATATTGGGCCTCATTATGACCCTGCCCATCCAGAAACAGTGGCAGTAAACCCGCCGCCACCGTTGTTTCTGGACCGGCACACTACGAGTTCTGCAGGCGGGTGGCCTTACTCCAGTCAGGTCTGACCTGGCGGGAGTAACGCCAGCCACCTGCAGACGGAAATGGAAACACTGGCACTGTTAATTTGCCGGTGTTTCCATGGTCCCCATCCCCATGGCGTCATATGGGACTCCATGGGAATGCGGAGTAACGTTATTCTGCCTCCGGAATTACCGTACCACTGGGGCTGTAATGCCCCGTTATATCCGGCAAGTCCGGAGGCGGAAATTCATTCCAGGTCCAGCAACAGCCTGCCAGTTTTTCCGACACAGTTACCGCCGGACTCGTAATGAGGCCCATTGTTTTGAATCTAACAAATGTTCTGTGGTTTTTGTGTTCTTTCCCCCTCTTGAAAGCGATTTTCAGCAGATATAGATGTAGTGTTCTTTGTGGGTCCTTACAGAACAGACCGAGTGATTCTATATCTTAAAACCAATAATATGCACAACCTCTTCTTTAGGGAATTGCACAAAATAAGGTCAATGGGATTTGAGCTCTCGCTGTATACCGAGCCAAGATCAACCCCCGAAAAATGTATTGGAGGACGAGAAGTCCTTTAAGGATATTGTAGCAACCCATCCAGGGAAAATGAACACTGACAAAACCAATATCCTCAGGGCACTGGTTTGATGGCACATTCTATAAGAGGCATGTCCCGGTTTTCAGGCTAGACAACAGCTAATAGAAATGCAAGTTCCCTTCTATATCCCCAATATCGATCTAAATGGTTTTCAGAGGTCTTTGCTTTCATGGAATACTAGGTGGCACAATGGGCCTCATTACAGGTCCGGCTGATAACCCTGCTGGTGCTACCGGCGCCTGACTTCGCAGTGCCACCGTCTCATTACAAGTCCAGCAGCCCAGGAAGTCAGGCGCCAGAAAATTGTAAGTCCCCATTCCCATAGAGTCCTATGGGACTCTGTGGAACAGAAGCACTGTTGCTAATGGCGCTGGTGCTTTCATGAAGGGTTTGCTTAATGTGGCTGCTGTGCCCGGCAGGGTCAGACCTGTCGGGCACAGCTGCCAAACAGTTTGCCGGTCCGGAAACAAAGGTGCCAGTGAGCTTACTGGCACACTTGTTTCCAGAACAGCAACCTTTTAATGTGGCCCAATGTATTGTTATCTAATCCTGAAGTTGGAAGAATGTTGGAGAAAAAAAAGGAGAAAAAAAGAATCACTGATTACCTTGCAAGAGACCTGGCCATTAGAGTGTCCAGTCCTTGATGGCTATGTAATCACTTCCCAATTGGCAAAACAAAAAGGTGTTGGGTAGGCCTTTATGGCAGACTATTGACAATGGTCATAATTTCAAGCCCTATATCCATTGTGAAATCGATCACACTAATGTTGGCCATTCACATCAGGCTAAGACTAGATATCCTTTGGGACATATTGGTATTAAATATCTACTGGCACAATAGTTTGGGTCCTCTAGACACCTTTATTGAAGAGAGTTTCCCCATGTTAACAATTGGCTGGAACAGGATGGTCAACTAATTTATTGGGGGATTTAAATTGTGGGATATATTTAATAAACTCAGCAGCACTTCCACAAGCTGTGCATCTGCAGTCACCAGCAAAATGGCTGCACTGGCTCCTGTGAGCACCATGGCCTCAAAACTGCGTTGTGCAGCGACAAAAAATGGCTGCACCATCTTGCCAAGCACATATTGGACAGCATGGAACAAAGGGGGCACACTGAGGGAGCTTGCCAGTGTGTTCTTACATCTACAAAAGAAAGTGAAAAAGCAGCACTGCTTTGCTGCCAACCCCAAAGTCCCCATTGAAAAGGGGGTATTTTACCTTAAAATGATGCTGCTCCGACGCTATTTTTATCTGTTCTTCCACAACCTACTGTTATTAATAAGGCCCTGCCATGCCCATTCATATCCCCATTGTGCTTCAGCAAAACCAAGTATGACCCCTGAATGACAGGCTCTGTCAAATCAAATCTGAGAAAAAACCAACAAAGAAACTTCATTTTCACCCACACAGGAAAAGCTTCACTTTTTAAGTTACCAAGTGTCAATGATCAGTAATTCAAAGAAACTCCAGCTCTGAGCTATATCAATTTCAGTGCATAGATGGTTCAGATAAACTACTGCCTTCAAGAAAATAACTATGGCTGCCAAACAGTGTGGGAATCCAGATGGAAAGTCAAAAAACTAATTTGAAAGCAAAGTGCTAGCAGCTTGCACCACATGTGTTAAAATGGGGCTTTTCAAACTAAAGCAGAAAAATGCTTGTTTGAAAGTACTATATCGAACAAAAACTTCGAAATATAATGTATGAAATGGTTCTATTCAGCAGGTTTTTTTCCAATTCAGAACAAAAATAAACACAATTAAATCAAACTTCTGTGGCTGCAGGGGGGGGGGGGGGGGGAGGGGAAGGTGTCAGCCAAAAACAGGTTTCTGCCGAGAGGATGACAGAAACAAAAGGGGCCCTCTCAGTAGATACTAACGCCCCAGTGATAATTACTACACATCTGGTGTAGTAATTACCTACAGGGTGGCCATCTTGAAACACTTTTCCGCCCACAGAAACCCCCAAGAGGCTCGCAATGCGGCCTACAATCTGCAGTGCGGGGAAGATCAGGCCCCACGAGAATTTGTGCAGGAGCTAAAACGTATCTTTGCACAAACCAGTTGGAGGGTGCGCACGGACAGCAGGGAGTTTATAACTACCTTCTTTCATGAGCTCCCAAAGTATTTTATGACACAGATGGTGAGGGACTTCCACGATAAAAGATCTTTGGACTGTGTCATAGAGCAGGCGACCCGCATTTACGAAGTCCAAAAACCTGCAGAAAACAAGAATCGGACCAAAAACCCCAAGCAAGCCAACACCCCTGCAGCTGCTAAGGTAGCGAGGTGAAGGTTGCCCCCATTTTAGACATAGAGATGGGGGGGGAGCCTAAAAATGGACCTACACAAAATCAGAGACCCAGAAGGCCTTCAGGCCAATCACAAACAGATGGCGCGGTGGGAGATTATCCCATCAATGGGTCCCCCCAACTCCCCTGATTAAGTCTAAGTCCCAGATACAAGGGCAACCGACCAATCTTGGGATATGTATGGACTCCCCTAGCCCAAGGGGGGGGGGGGTCCAATCAGGTAAATACCACCCCAGGAACTTCCCTCCTAACTTCCCTCAGGAGGGCAGTAATACCCCAAATGCTGGGTTAAGTTTATTTCCCTGGTACCCACAAAACCCCAACCTGCAGGACAACCCTCCTTTCTTTCCCAGCTTTCAGGAAACCAGACAACCCAATCTGGGAGAGGGGAGGCCAAGGGTGGAGGGTTACCAAAATTCACAATATCCAGGGTCCTACGGGAGAAGGGAAAGTTACCCTTCCTGTGAACCACCTAGACTTGAATAGAGACCCCCCCCGTACCAGCCAGAACGGGTGTCCCAACTGGAGCGCCAGGTCTAAAACCTTACCCAGGATATGGGTCGCATGTTGAGAGCTCAACAGAACCCTCAGATGAACATGGCGGCTCAGAACCCCACAAACCAAGGGTCTGGCACCCCAGAACAATGACGGGGAAGAGAACCCCAACAACTCACCGGTTCCAGAGGCGGCGGCACAGGGGGGTGTGGGGGAAGGCGGGTGTAAAGCCCTAGGGGAAGCTTCCTTCCTTACTCGTGAAAAGTCCCTGGACACCCAGGAACCGGAACAAAAATCTCTTGCCCCCATAAATCTGCAACCCAGGGAACAGAGGATGGGTAGGAGAAATAAAGACCACAAACGGGCCCATTTTGGGGAGAAAGTTTGTGTCCTCCCGTTTGAAGGGGAAGAATCCTTAGAAGATTCTGGGGAAAAAATAATCTTCTCCTTCAGGGACGGGGGAACTCCTCCCAAAGAAAAATGGGTCACAAGAGATCTAAATGAAGACTGTGGATGTGGGGACTGATTCAGAATCGCCCATCCTGGATCCCCAGAATGAGCATACAGGGAATCAACCATTAAAAGAGGATTCCCAAACTTCCCAAATCAATTCTGGTGGCTGCCTCCAAAAAGGGGGAGCAGCCCAGAAACAGAAAAAGGGGAGCCCAAAACTCCCCAAGTATCAGAATGTCACATTTTTCTTTCAGATTCCCAATTTCCAACACAGGATTATGCCCAAACTACCCCTGTGTCGGAGTCTAAAATAATAGAAATTGACCACCCAGATTGCCTGGAATGCACATTACCTTTGCCCATTGGAGGAGAAAGAGGGTAGATTTTATGCCCTGGTGCAAGAGCAATGTACATTTGCAGCGCTGGTGACACTGGATCCCAAGCCACTCTTCTGTCAAAAAGGGCCTTTGATCAGCTAAATTCAGACAGGGGGGGAGAGATACCAGATCCCCCTTACTCCTTTTCCTGGACAACTCCAAAACTCCAAATCCGCTCTCCCCTCGACAGAATGAAATTCCTGTCGAGGGGAGAGTGGGTTTGGAAACAAAGTTTGGGCGACACAAAGTGAAACACCCGGTCATAGTCTTGAATCCAGAGGGCACACCCGGTCTACTAGGGAACAAGATCCTGCGCAGGTTGTCCCCCCTAATAGACTGTGTGAATAAGGTGCTCTGGGCTCAGACTAACAGGCCAATAAAATTGAAACAGAGTGTCAACCATGTTAGTTTAAATGGCACATGCCACATGGTTGAACAAAATCCTGATCATATTGAGTTTCATTTCCAGAACAATCAAATACTTGACGTGACAGTAATTGGTGTAGGACAACAAACTGGTGATGGGAGCTCCTCTCCATTCTTGAGGAAATACTCTGAAATTGTATACCGATTCACAATCTGAAAATCCCAATTATAGTCAAAAGTGATGTGAAACCAGCTCAAAGTTTATCTGATATTCAGAAAATTAGAGTTGTTCATCCCTAATCAGTTAAATGAGGGGAAGGAATCTGTTCTCACCAGAGCGTGCGTGAACAACGGTAAGAGCTTCATCAGCAAAGCCATGTTCCGAAAGCTCCCAAAAGGGCCAGTCATTACCACATTTAAATTGATCGATAAGTGGGAAATGGGCCTTGAAACTCCCAATTCCAAACATCTCCTGCCTAGCAGGTGTATGCTCAAAAATTGAGCGCCAGGGGACCACTGATAATGTTAAAGGACATTTGTACCGCGCACTAACACAGGTAACAAAAGTATAGAACATAATTTTTGGGTCGTGCGAGATGTCCCTGCTGCATTCTATTTAGGCAGTGACATTCTCAATCGGTTTGCCATTAATTTGGACCTGATCAATTACAAAGTATGGTCCCGACTACGGGGAAACCCCATGGACTTTGATGATGCAGAAAAAGCATGTCGATCAGCCCAGTTGCTGCCATATGCGGTTGAAGTTCAAATTGGAGAGGAGGTCACCACCCGACTATTCCCACTTGAATCAAAAAGACAGAAACTGCAAAATCCTGACCCATATGTACACCTCAACGCCCATCTCCAACAGCAGGGGTTGGGGTTAAACCCAACACCATTAGTCAATGTAGAATACAACACCATTCCAATATTGATGGATAACAGTGACCTTAGGAGTATCACTCTGGGCGCAGACACCATTATTGGAATGGCGGTTGATGAGCGATCTAGGAAGTGAACGGATAGGACCAATCCCTAATGACTGTTTTGACAATAGTGACAATGACTTGACACCAGATAGGATCTTCACATGGCAAGGGGGGAATTTCCAGGTGTACTCTTCCGGCCCCTATGGTGAGTAAGAGGTGACCTGTGACATCAGGCAGGATGAGGTGATCTTCCAGATCCACAATGGCAGCATCTCCTACCTGAAACCCTCTATCCAGGTCAATACTCTAACCAGGGACCTCGCCACCCAGCTCGAGGAGGCCGCTGAGATAGCAAAACCTGAAGTCTTTCCAGCCTTCCGGCAAATGGTTGAAGAGCGGGTCAACCTAGCTGATGCCTGTGAGACTCCGGAGCAAAAGTTGAAACAGGCGTTCTTAGATTTTCAAGATCTCTTTGCGGTGGACTCGTACGACTGTGGTCGCACCGAAATCCACACTACAATTCCCACGGACCATGGAATGACTCGTGTTTGTAAAGCAATACCGCTTGCCTTATTGCATCCATAGAGTCCCTGACAGAAATCATCAAAAACCTTGAGTCCCGTGGGATAATTTGTTCAGTCCACAGCACCTTTAATAATCCGGTGCTGGGGAGTTTAAAACCGCACGGCCAGTGGAGACTCTGTGCTGACCTGAGGGAGCTGAATAAACGGGTCCACATGTCCTGATGGCCTCTCCCCTACATTGACCAGGGGCTGGCCCAGATCCAGAGGTCTAAAGTATACACTGCATTTGACCTAACCAATGGGTACTGGACCGTGCCTGTCCATAGGGAGGACCAATACAAGCTGGCCTTTACCTTCGGGGGGGCAGCAGTACACCTGGACCCAGACTCCCTTCGGATACATCAACTTGGGCAACTAATTCAACATCTTCCTACATAAGGCCATGCCCGACCTGGGTGAAAGGGGTAACCTGGCCTATGTGGATGATGTCCTGATAAAAAGCTCAACTGTGGAGGAACACATAGCGGAAATCCATTATGTTCTGACACAGTTGAGGGTTGCCGGAGCAAAACTAGCCTTCCAAAAGGCGCAGTGGTGCAGAACCCTCGTCAACTTCCTGGGGCATGAAATAACTCCTGAGGGTCTCTGTCCCCAGGAGAAGAAAGTGGAAGCACTCCTAAAACTTAAAGACCCCACAACTCTGCAGGAGCCAAGAAGCCTCCATGGACTGACTAATTACAGTAGGAAGTTAAATGAGGATTACCCAGAGATCATAACACCCCTGATCCATCTGTTGAAGGGGGTGGGGGGGTCAAGTGGGAGTGGGGACCAGATCAAGCCAAGGCAGTAAAGCAACTCAAAGAAGCCTCTCACAAGCGCCTTGTCTAGCTTAACCTGTCAGAAACAAGAAGTTCTGGGGGCGTGGGGGTGTTGCCTGCGCACGTAATGGTCACCGGACTTTATAGCTCCTCTCCGGCTATCATAATGTTTGGAAAAAATATCCTACTTGGGGCCACACAGAAAGCACACGCTGTATCATTAAGCATCAAGACTTCTCAGAGGGCATCTGTCGAAAATTTGGAAGTAATCTGTTGAGTTTTGTCCGAGATCTCAACTGGTTCAGATTCGGTGTCTGTGTCGGGAAGTGAGGGCTGACGTCAAAAACCATGGAAATGTAACTTCAGCCCACAGGCTACTGAACACCTGAAGGCCGCAGGTAGGGAGGAGCCTAAAACACCCGCCTGAAGCCACGTGCAGTGCTACACGTGCATACACATCGCCCGCTCCTGGAGGTCCCCCTAGCCGCCGCTGGACTGCTGCCGACTGGAGCTGCACTACCAAGCTACAGACCCCGACACTACTCGCCTGCGGTACTGGCCGTGGCCGGTGGCTCCATCGAGGTGCGACGAGACACGGGCTGCTACATGACGATGTCTTCTTTGGGTTGGCCGCTTGCATGCATGGTCCCAACAGTGGGAAGGACCCGCTTGTTGTGCCCTGAACTGCTGGCTGTGGAGGTGTGGAAGCAACGCAGACTGAGACCCATACCCGTGGTAGCGATCACCACACAGGGCTCACAACGCACCCAATCTGGCTGGCGGCTGCAGTGGAAGGTTGGCCGCTGGGCTGGACTGTGTACAGCGGGGTGCAGAGTGGTGCTCCTTCAAGCAGAACTGTGCAACTGCGACCAGCATAAGGCTGATAGGCGGCACCAGGCAACAGCAGGAGATGACTGCGGCCGCAGACTCCAGCCATAGCACACCACGCCAGCGACACGTGGGAGTAGGTGAATAGCAGAACCCCAAGGTTGGTGGCCTTCCCCATGCCGGGCAGCGTACCCGATCGATCGTTTTGGGGTAAAAACAGAGACACCTGGCAAAGTGTTCTAGGCCCACATACATCACATTACAATAGATCCTAATAAAATGGAGAGGGCTTGTACAAATTGAGGGGTGTGCCAGCATTTGACTTTGCCACATAGGGAGAGCTCCAGACGGGTCGCAGGGGTAGACTACGTGAGACAAACTGAGTACAAACTATCTGAATGGAATAAATATAAAACAATGCCCAGGCGAGCCACTACGACCTATATCAGGCGCTGAAGAACGGCCCATATATCCTATACGCCGCTCATCGCACATGAAGACACAATCCTTGGAATCTGGAGCCCCTATCATTTCTGCAACGTACTGAGAGGGCAACAACCAAATTTGGGCTGCAACACCAGACCCCTACACAAAGGCACAGGGGTGGGCTCCTGAGATGTGCTATGTGTGGGCTGCCTAATAAAGTGTGTAGACTATTGGCAATTCTGAAGGCAACATAGACTGTATGGTGGTGCGGGCTGGTGCTATCGCACAGGAAGAGCGACTGAAACGTTACTAGCGCTTGGAACCCTGCGTAACCCCTGGGTCTGCCCTGCAACATAGAAATCTGTTACAATGAACTGGCGCAGCACGGTGACCGCGAACTGGTGATACTCCTCTAGAATATATAGTGCGGGTACGGGATGATTGCCCATCTGCCTTGCGGCTAACACCCACGAACAACTGAAGCGATTATCCACGGGAAACAGGTGGAACTGTGACACGTGGGAGGACAGTCCATCCAAACAAGCCAGTGATATCCACAAACTGCGGATGGTACGAGGAATGGGGCGACATATGCAGCTGTATGGCCTTCAGGCCAGCTCACACCCCCCTGCCTGTGGTACGCACAAAAGGAAACCAAAAATCACAAACGCCCATCGCTTTTCATCATGCCACGGCACAGGTTGTACAGATAGAGGTGGCCCCGTGTGCACTCGACTGTAACCACTGCGGACAACAGGCACAGACATGCACCAACTGACGCCTGAGCGTGTGCTGGGTACCACAACCACCTAATACTTGACCCCGGGGAGGCCTTCACCACACAGAATCTTTTGGATGAACGGACGCCAAAGTGCAGGTACACACAGACACCAGCTCTGTAGAAAGATTGAGTACTGGTGGTTGCTGGGCACTGCAGCACTTGCTAGACTGCATCGAACATCGGGTCAGCCGCCGACTCCGTTAGGCACTGTCAGGCGATGCCAAGGGGAACCAGCGCGAAGAAGAAAACTGGTCCAATGGACTCCTTCACGAACAGCCAGGCATCGAACAACAGGTCTCCGACTGAGAAAAGTCCCATACGCTCTGATATTCCCGGCAAAGTTGCGAATCCAGCATGGGGGCCGTGCACACTTTTTTGAACACCCCACGGCAGCCATGAACTATATTGAATCTACGATCCTGCTCCTCCCGGGGGCCTGATCAAAATGGTCTCCTGCAACCAGTTGACGACGGGAGCGGTTCAGACGATTGACTGGATGATGCACAATATCCTTTTCAGATTGATATATTGAAAAACGGGTGCATGGGTGGCACCAACTTAGATTTGTTACATGCGGGATGAGTGGTTCCTGGTTACGCCGACCACTGTCGTAACACAAGCACCTCCAGAAATGTTCACAAGTTCATGAAGGGTTTCATCATCATGTTGGGGTTGATGGTGCGGGTGGGTGTGGGGCGCGAAAGTACGTTACATCTGGCACTAGGCCAGGTTTTGTTGGGAATGTTAAATGTTTAAAATCAAGTGAGTTGTATCGCAGTGGACACTGCTTGCTGGGGGAGCACACACCAGAGCACTTTGAACGATGCAGATATAAATGACGACCACGACACAGGTTGATAGTGGATTTACGATCAAGTTACTCTCCTGGAATGTTCGGGGCCTCAATAACCCAGTCAAAGTCAGGAAAATTGCAGCCTACGTCACCAGGCACGGTCCACAGATTCTTCTATTGCAAGAGACACATGCTATTAAAAGTGTCAACACTAACTTCACCCGCGCTGGGGACCCCTCAGATATTACACAAGAGTATTCAGCCTAGACCGCTCCTCAGTATCTCCACGGGGGCTCACGAGCAGCAGCTGCCGTAGGTCAAATAATGTTGCAAACATCCCTGATCGATATATGGCACGCACTACACGCACAAGAAAAGCGGTTTACATTTTACTCATCTGTGCATGACTCAGTCGCATATAGATTACTGGCTCATCAGCTCGTCCCCCTCGGACGCAGCTTCTAGCTGTGAGATCCACCCCTGTACCCCCTCAGATCACTCCCCAATATCACTTACCATTACTCTGCGAGATACTGTATCACATACTAGACTATGGAGGATGTCCCCTAACATGCTTAGAGATCACCATGTATGAGAGTCACTCCATATAGAGATAGAATAATTATTCGATTTAAACAAGGGATCAGTAAATAACCAAGCCACCCTATGGGAGACATTCAAGGAGTGGGTGCTGGGGGCCATCATGGCAAAGTCCACTGGGTTGCTGAAAACAGTAAGAAAGGAGTTAAGTGTAAGGAAAGCAAAGCTAGATATGCTTGAAATAGAGTATATCATCACTCATAGTAAGGAAACCCTCTCAGATATCCATACAACATTGGAGGAGTTTATTAGGCTGGCAGACAGAGAAATCCTATATATGGCCACACCTGCCCGAGCCCATAGATACGGAGAAAGCAATAAAGCTGGTAAATTCTTAATCAATATGCTAAAGGCTGAAAGTTATCACAGTCCAATAGCCAGCAGTCAGAAGACAGGCGGGAAGACAGTGAACCGAGAACAAGACATTAACGCCACATTCACTGATTTTTACAAATCCCTATATTACAACCACAATGGCCAATCTATTGAGGAGATAACGAAATATCTTCAGGAACTTGACCTCCCGACCCTCACAACACACTAGATAAACCCATCACATGTGAAGAAATTTCCTCTGCAATAAAGGCCCTAACTTCCGGTAGAGCCCCTGGTTCAGACGGTCTGGGTGTCAAACTATACAAAGAATTCCACGATAAGTTGGCCCTGGTACTACTGAGGGTTTGGGAGGAGAAAATGGATCGAGGCACACTCCCCGATTCTCTGTGTGAGGCAGTTATAACAGTTCTCCTTAAACCCTGATACCCTGCACACGACATATCCTCTAATAGACCCCGCTCCCTGACCAATACAGATGCAAAAATCTTTGCGAAAATCCTGGCAACCAGGCTCTTGCCATACATGCCTATCCTGGTCCATCCAGACCAGGCTGGTTTCATCACGACCCGATCCACAGCCTTGAATCTACGACTCTTTGGGGTAATGGCGTAAATTGACCCAAAAGCAAATGCAGCTATCGCAGCGTTAGATGCCGAAAAGGCTTTTGATTCAGTCTCCTGGTCCTATCTGTTTCTAGTCGTCGAACGGTTCGGCCTGGGCTACTACTTTAAGTGTGTCCGACTGCTCTATACCAACCCGGGAGCAAGAGTCCTGACTAACCATACTATGTACGCTCTTTTCAACCTCAACAGGGGCACAAGGCAAGGATGTCCCTTCTCTCCCATTTTATTTTCATTGACTGTAGAGCCCATGGCAGAATTTGTGCGGAAAAATCATGCACAGAGGCTTAAGAATGACTTGACCCCCGCAGATACTATTTTTACGCAGATCACACACTACTATATTTTCGTAATCCAAAGGATAATCTGGAACCCATCATGGTTGACATCCAAACTTTCTCTGAATACAATATTAATGTTTCAAAATCCGAACTGTTCCCATTGACACCCAACACTAGGGATCTGTCGGATGCCAACAGGTTTAAGTGGTCCCCTACACATGTCTGCTACCTGAGGGGAGTCATATCTAGAGACAAACGCGCACTGTACGCGGAAAACCACAGGGAATTCTTGCAGACCCCACCGCTGAACTACAAATATGGACTAGGCTTCCCATCTCCCTGTATGGCCCAACAGCCCTTCTTAAAATGGTGGTCCTCCCCAAACTGCTGTACTATTTCATTAATATTCCAGTCTGGCCAGGAAAAGTCTTCTTTACAAGGCTTCAATCACTCACCACCTCCTTTGTGTGTTTTTTGGGGGGGAGGAGGTGGAAGACAGCCAGATTGGCCCATTTCCAACTGGTGGAACCATTCTCCAAAGGCGGCATCTCAGCCCCCGACTTTGAATTAGATTTAGTGTCCCAGGCGCAATTCGCTAAACACTGGTTTGATTCCAATGATAGCCCCACACATCCCCTTGGAAAAATATGTTGCTTCCCCTGCCGAAGTCCGGTCAATAATTTTCTGCACAGAGACACGTGTGAATTCGATCTAGTTAGTACTACTGCACATGCATGGTCCAAAATAGATCAGAGGATTGGGTTGACAACCCTATATGGCCTTGAAATCCCTTATGGAACTTCCCCAACATTGCACCCACGTTTGACAAAGCCCTGCAAAGGTCGTGGGACCCGAATAAACAGCTAAAAATGTGCAATATGTTCCCGGGGAGTACATACTGTGAACTGGGGGACATTGTTGGAATGGTGGGAGATGGACAGCTTAAACTATTTCAATTTCACCGAATGAAGGCTGCTCAGTTCGCTTGCCTGCGCCCAGTCGGCCCGCCATATTTCTTTTTGTTGCAAAATTTGGATTTTCATGTAACGTTGCTAGCTTGATGTCAAAATCGTCAAGACCACCTTCGCAACGGCTGATCCACAGTGACACAATGTCGTTCTTGTTACCCGAAGTGGCACTGTGCAAAATTTCAAACTGTGGGATTTTCTTTACAGACCTTGTTTTTCAAAAAAGTGACAGCAGGTTCCAACAAATCCTTGCATGCATTGAAATCAGCGATAGTTCATACCGTATACATGCTGTCGACGTGCCCTTTGGCAGTCCCAACACTTTCGTCCAGAAGATGTTTTTGAGTGTTGACCACCGCTCACGTGAACATCCAAGTGTGTTTTCAGCTCTGTAGGTAAAAACCGGAATGACTTTGTTGATAGATGTTGACCACCGGTTTCAAAGAACTTTCCAAATGTATTAAGGACAAACGCTTGGCATGCAAGTTGTCTGCACTTTCTAATCCACGGGCCATCATAGATACTTGCACTTAGTTGCATTCCGAGATATCTGGCACTGGTTGATATTCAAGGATTCCTGCCCCAATGACCAAGAAAGAACACTTACGTGTGGTGTGCCTTCATTGTTTTGAGGTTGTGTAGTAAAAAGATCTTGCATTTTTTTATGGTAATGTGTAAATAGTCTGTTTTCCCATAGGCTTCCACTGCATCTAATTTTCTTTGTAGACCTATTGGAGTAACATCCAACAGGATCAAATCATCAGCATACAAGAGCCAACTGAGATGTGACCTGTGGATTCTAGGTGGAAACGATTTCACAGCATCTAAGGCAGCTCCAATATCAGAGAGAAAGAGACTGAATATCACTGCGGCCAACGGGCAACCTCATTTTACTCCCCTAAAGGTTTTAATCTCTGCAGTGTGTGTGCCAGTTTGGTCTTGCCGTATTCTGGTAGTTGTGTCCGTGTGCAACTCCGATTGCCGCAACAAACTAGCTGGACAACCCCAGGACGTCAATTTGTACCATAGTAAACCACGGTCGAGGCTGTCAAAAGTGTGAGAAAAGTCTATGAATGCAAGAGAAACCTTCGTGTTTGTTCTCAGTGCCACCACCTTGATCAAATTTAACAACAGAAGGTTTAGCGCACATCCAACGTTCTTTACAAAACCACATGCTTAGATTTTGTCGCCCAGTCAACCAGCTTACATTGTATCAAATTTGCATAGATCTTTCCCAAAACGTCTAATAAAGCTATTGGGCGGTAATCTTTAGGGCTGCCTCCAATAACTTTTTTAAAGATTGGAACGATTACCACACTTTGCCATGACTTAGGATCAATCGGCAATGTTGCACGCCTTTCTAACAAGGCTAAACAAATAAATATCAGACTAAATTTCCAGATGCTGTTTTATGGTGTAATTTGTTAGCCCATCTGGACATGGGGCTCTAGATCCTTTTGCTTTGTTAATCACGCCCACAATGTCCTCTCTTGAGAAAGTTTGCACCCAACACGTTAGTCCGGCTAAAAGGCACTATACATGTGGATTCACATTTCTTGTATAACTCAGTAAAATGTGAAATCCATCCAGCCTCGGTCACCAAGCTGCTTTGTAGCACCATTAGTGGCGATTGTGTGTTATTGATTAGCTGCCAAAATTCACCAGAGTTTTTATTTTGCAAGCTGTCAAGCATTGATTCAGCATCCTTTTGCAGCATTGAGTGTTTATATGCTTCTAACTAATGTTTGTATTTTTGCCTCGCAGCCCTTTTTTTTTTATTTTACGTGCTTGTGCATTTAGGTCTGAAATCTTGCGAATCATGCAACGCATCACATCACACGCTTCCTTTTCAGTATTTCAAGATCGAAGCTGTTTTTGTAAGCAAAGTTTGGGTGTCTCGAGCCAGCTTCTTTTGTCTTAAACTGGGTTAAAAAATGGCAATACTCGACAGATGAGCTCTCCATGCAGTACTGGTTTGAGATCTGAGAAACTGCAAGTTCGTTCAGTCTTAGTCTTACTGATGTTCGAATACACTGAAACGTTGTGGTTCCATATAGTGCTTTTCAAGGCACCACTAATCATCAGTTCCATACGTAACATGTCTTGGTCACTGTTGTCCCTTTGAACCACCTTCATGCTTTTCACTCTAGCGTGGACGTCGGAGACAAATATATAATCAATCATTGATTTATGCTCCGATTGTCACCATGTTGCTGCAGCCGGTATATCACCAAGAAGGTTTCCATTTAGCATATGCAACTTTAGGTCCATCTCTAAGCACCATTCTTTTGCCATTTTAGTCATTAGGGTATTGTTAAAACAATCAATGTTTAGATCTCCACACGCGATTAGGCTAGCACACTTACGCAGCTTCTTGTAAGGAATCCAATATTGTGGATACTTGATCTAAAAAGAATTGCTTGCCCACTCCACTGTGGTTCCAAAACAGGTTGACTACCGCCAGTTGGTCAGTAAAAGTGCCAGGCTTTCCTATAGAGGTCACTTGAATAAATGGAGTGGTTTGTGGTTTCTGGAATATGAAAAACGGATTTTCTTCTGATTAAGGTTACTAAACCGGCCATTGGACGACCTTTTTCTTTCGTTATGGCCGGATTAAATGCAAGTTCATATCCTTCAACAATCGTCAGTTGACATAGCCAGGTTTCCTGCAAGCACGCCATCTAACCAGTTTGCGTTAAGCAAATGCACAAATTGCCTTGTGTTCCAGGAACCAGTCAGGATCACATATGGAGTAATGTCCATCTGGTGTTACTTTGAAGATTTTGTGTTCAAGGACTTGGCCAATCATTGCCACTCGGGGGTGACCTTCAGATTGATTCACGACTGTGGGATCCTTTTCCTCAGCTTCATTCATGGAGTTCAAACTTTCTATTGTTATCCGGATTTGATCGTTAGCAACGTCCTTGGGTTGCTCCAGGGCAAACTTGACTTTTTCTTACCAGTGTTATTTATTTCACACACTCCAGGGTTTTGAGGTTGTCGTCTTTTCCTCTCGTGCGACAGAATCAAATCAAGCTGGATGGACGCTTTGAGCTGTGGCCTGGTTCTTCAGATCTGCATCTATCGTATGCAGGACTGGTGCACATGCCTGGCCAGAAGGTCGCACTTTAGAGATGGATATCGATTGTTTATAAAGTCAAAGCCCAGAGATAGAAGGGCAGCGCTTGCTTCTAAGATAATGTCAACAATGATATTCGACACTGGATGTAGCAAGACTGTCGTTTCGTTCCTCGCCAGGAAACAATTTTCACGTCGTCGGATCCAATAGCTTGTAGACTTGGAACATAGTAAAGTAGTTTCATCACATTGTTTCGATTCAGGATCAAGTTATCGCTGGAGTCCACCCGTTCCATCATGAGCTTGTAAATGGGGTAACTGTTGCTTTTTCTAAGGTCACACTCACTGTCTGTGTTATGTCGGTTGTTTGTGGAGTTCAACATTTTTCTGAACTGACAGTTATCGGTCATCAGCCAACATTCCTCCGACCCTGTCGTTTAGCGTAAGAAATAACGGACTCAAAGGGGCCATTTCTTTTGGAGGCAGGACACCTGCTGCTGGTACAATAGTACACAATCTTCCAAAGTTAGTGAGAACCAGAACACTCAGTGTTTCTCCGAGACTTTTGTTCAGGGGCTCATACGCCTCCAATGTGTTTTGGTAAGCTGCTACCTCACTTTCACAAGTTGATTTGACAGTGGCCTGTGACTCAATCACACTGCCTTCATACATTGACATGTCCAATAAGTCAACTGAAATGTCATCAATGCACACCTGCTCGCTCTCCTGACCCTTTTTTGGTTTTGAAACACACTCGAGTTTAAGGCATTCAATGGCCTTGACTGGGTACGTTCATTGTTATTTGCGATTACATGCACCACTTTTATATTGCGCAAACATTCTTGCACCGTTAGCCAGTGTGATCTTCCCAATTTGGTATTTGGGTTTCTTAGATGGAAACCGAGGAGATTTATCTTTCGAGCCCTTCACGGGGACATGAACACCTCTGTTGAAAATTGGAAAGACCCCAGGAGCGTTACACATGCTGGGTCTTCAAGGGTGATTACATCAGTCGTGTTAGCAACCAATTCACAGTTTTGACCACCTGAGGATGTAGGAACTTGGACATTAAGTTGGGCCAAGTGGTCTAGACTTCTAGACTGTTCAAAGGCTGTTGAATGAAATTTCAGCAATGTTATTCATTGGCGAATTACAAGACACGCCTGGTTCAGTTATCTTGCTCACATGAGCTTTCATGCTGCCGTACTGATCATGGAACTGGTTTCTGATAACCCAATCTGATCTTTGTGTTGATTTGATATTGAGTCATCATCATTCCCAGCGTTGTTTTGACGGGGACATTTACACTAAGCACTTCTTGTCATGGCTCTCTAAATGATTGTGCTTGAGTCTTGCGCTAGTAATATGCCCCTGTATTATTAGCAACTACACAAAGCCGGTTGAAGGCTGGTTCTCTTTCTTGGATCTGAAATTCGTTTTGAAATAGAGACATGGCACTTCAGCAAACCACTTCTTTTCCATGGGGTCATTTCGTTTTTGTTCAGTTAAGAATTTAATAGATACATCGAGCCTATTAATACACTCATTTTGTTCACTTTTGCTCCAGCTGAATAACTCAAGTTGTAAAAGGTTTGAGTTCATTAGTGCAACGAAGGTCGCCAGATCCTTTGTTTTATCATTAATAGTTTCATACAGTTTAGTGAATGGAACAAGTGAGATTGACGTCGAGGAAAGGAATAGTAGCTCATTTAATGATGCATGATCACGCTCAACTAAGCGTGGGTTTATAAAAGGCAATTTTCCTTAGTTTATTTGGACACTCAAGTTACACTCCTTAGCCCTCCTAATCTTGGGGAACGGACGTTCCATAAATGATGAGTCGGAGGTTGTGCTTTCTGAAGAGTCTGAACCACTGTCACCCAGCTGGATCGTCTTCCTAACAGACTATGTTCCCCCGCTCTGCGCACCCATCCTGACGAGGGTTTTTTCGAGTTAAGCTGAGAGCAAGCAATGTCAGGCAATGGGCTACATTCCATCCGCCTCAGTTTATACGTTTTGAAGTTGGTCATTCCTCTTCAGGTTGCACCTTTCCTCAGAACCTGTTTCAAGATTACTTAGAGGGGTACTTGGCTGGTGCTTCGAATTGCGTAACTTGTTGATCAGTGTCAGGTCTTGTAGTAATGCGTTCACCACCTCTAAGGAATTACGCCGATCAGCCCTTGAGGGGTCCGTTTCCAACTGTTCAGATGGGCTGTTCCCACCCAGCCTGACGCCAGAGGGCCAGGTGGGTCCGTCTACTTCAGACACACACAATACCTCATCAGCATTGGTAATTTTGCTAGTTTTGTCTAGGATCAACTTGTCTATGTTAACCATTGATAACGGATAGTCAAAATCAGCTTTCAATGGGGATTCCTGCGTTCTTATTGGTGACTTGTGCCCTACCAAATCATTCAAAGGAACAACGCGTCTGCACCAGGTTTTTAGTGCAGTCCTGTGGCTTCCCAAGTGCCTGGGTCGCTTCCACTGGGGGCCCACACCTACTACCGCTCGTGCCATCTTCATTGCAGTTGGCGCGTTTTTGCAAGTGCGCCACACAACGACGCACAGGATGGGAAACAAAACAGAGGGGCCCACAACCACAGCAGGCCATCTAGGGACCTCACCAACTGCAGACACCGACTCATTCAGAGGCATACCTTGCACCATCCATGGCACAACTGTGCTCCAACGCCCTTTCATTCAATTCAGTTTCCAAACCAATGTTCCCACTCTCAGCCGTTGGGTCTGGAATTCACCGCAAAGACCGAGGTCCTAAAGTAACAGTGGCTGTAGCCTCTCCGACCAACAACATAAGGGGCGAGTAGTCAGGTGCTGTTAATGTTGTGGACGTCGTGAACTCACTTCGTGCTCTAGCATCTTAAGAGTCAACATTGTCGAACAGCACAACAGGGGCAAATTCCAAAGACTCAGACGTGCAAGAGAAATGTTGACCCACTCCTCACAGCACTCTGGTTTGCTCTGATGAAATAACCTTCTCTAGCCGTTGAGTTTCCTTAGGCATTTCCTACTGACAGTGTATTGGCGCAAACAGCTGCACCTCGCCCTTTCGTCTGAGGGCTTACACCGCAAGGGCGTTGCAGGCGTGTTTTTGTAGTCAGCTGATCAGATGCTTCCGGCTACACCGCCTTACAAGATGTATAGGCACCACTCCGGTCTTGCTTGATTCCAACAGGATGGAGTGCTGCTTCAAAGTCACTGGGGTAACTCACCACAGCCAAACTGCTGTGCTTGGGCTCCATTTACCTGACCAGTGCCCCTCAGGCATGTGACCAGGGCCCCGCTTTGCATCTCTGCACACCTTATCAAACCACGAGTTAGATTTTGTTACCCTCCTGTCTTAGTCACCTTACTGGCATGGTCAGGGATTCTCCAAGTGACTCAAAGTGAGATAACTTGCACGTTTACTTTCAAGATGGGTGCTTGCCACACAGATGCACTCAAGATCCACTACAATTCTGCTGTACCAAACCGGAACAAGATCACCCAGGTTCAGGGTCGCCCATTTCATAGTGCGCCTAGCATTATCATGTACCATCACAGGCCCTGCCCTATCCATTGTCAGGTCCGACTCGGGAAAAGTCTTGTATTTGGAGAGGTATTGGTCTATGGTCACTCTCTTGGCACCCCAAGAACTCAAACCCTTCTATTGTGTGCCAGTCTGATCCTAACACTAGGGCATAATCTATTCTAGAGCGACCTCTTGGACCGCCATATGTATACTCTGCTGGTTGGTCAGTAGCAAACTGGCCAATGCAAGGTCTCAGTCGCGCATTATATAATGTCCCAACGGTCTGAGGAGGCTGGGTGTAATCTTGCCAGTGTATTGGTGATCTCTGGGATGCCCCGGGCCTCATCCTGGTCACCCCAAAGGCCTTCCAGCAATTTAAAGTCACTTAAAGACACTTTTTCCTGTGGGTAGCAGTCAAATGGGTTTGTGGCGATACCAGCAAGATTCCCGATATGGGAGTTTCCTTTCAGATTTGTTCAGTTTCAGGAGACAGTCGTCTAGCATTCCCATGCCCAGGTCGTGATTGAGATCTGCTGTCCTTGTCCAGGGTGGGGGAGGAGCACCCACTGCAATTCATATTTGGACCCTTTGGAGAAAGCTGCAATGTCGCTCGAGGCAGCCACTCCATACTGGAGACACATAGGTCTAGGTGGGCCCGATTATAGCTTGGGTGACTTCTCTTGTTCTGTAGAGGAATAGATCTACTCTTCAAAGTGGGTATAGTGCCGCCAATTGCTGCCCCCCCCAAACCCAATATGGTTTTTCCAGTTTAATTTTGCATTCATGGTTACTCCAAGGTAGGAGCTGCTGTGCTACTTTCCCAAGTTATTGCCTCTCCACTAAGGTGAATTGCTGGGTGTTTTCAGGTGGGGGCATGTTTTACTCGATTTCACTTGGGTGAGAATGCCAAACTCCAAGTTCTTCTCACCCATTGCTTTGAGCCCCTAAACAGTGGGGGGGGGGGGCACTTCCGAGTGGCGTTAGCCACCAGCCGCCCTAGGTCAGGCAACACCATTTCCATCATTTCTCACAGCATTCCCACCCCCTTTGAGATCTCAATTGCCCACACCGTTGCTGCCCACCCCCCCCCCCCTTTGTTTCACAGGGAGGACTCTGCGACCTTTCGTCTTCCTTAGGCTCCCCTTAGCACTTCCAATGGGGCGTGGGTTAACAAGCCGGCAGCATTTTTGTCCACTCTTACCAGGGCCTGCACTCGCAGGGTGGGGGAGGGGGAATCTCTGTCCCCATGCTATTTGCATTCCTTCCATAATTCCCCTTCGGCCCAATAGTTTCACTCTGGGCAGGCAAGGGGGCAAACCTGTGCAGTGGGCATCGATGAGCACACTGCAACCATCACGACCTCTTCATGTACAGTGCCACCCTCATTCCAGCTTGGTCAGTGTCAACAATCATGCCTCCAGCGTCATTGATTTTAGTTTGTGCTTATACTTTACTGATGTATCAGTCTCCAACGGGGCAGGTTTCATTGACAAGGAGCGTCAATGCCTTTAGTATATACATCTTGCCTTCTTGAAGGCCAGCTTTTTTTTAACATAAATTCAGCCAGAGATTATATCCTTAGTGTGGTTTCCCTGTGGCAGGATCCCCTTGCGCCGTCGCTATAGTGGCCTTAATTTAGGTTAAGACAATCTCAGAGATGTTGTCCTGCTCAATCACTGTCGTCCTGGATACAAACAACTCTCCCCACCCCCACCACCACCTCAATGTCATGTAGGGCATCCTTTATCGTGATCATAATGTTCACATCCTGTACTGGCTTAAAAAAAGTTTCTTCGAGCCTCCCGTTGTGATATTTTGGCAGTTGCTTTGCCCTTGGACAGGTTAACAATTAAATGCTAACTTGTGGTTAGTAAAAGACTTGGCTACGAACTACAGTGCCGGTCCTTATTAGCACTGTTTGCCACAAATTGCAGGGTCTGACTCATGCATGGTCAAATGTTTAAGTTTTAACAAAGTAAAAGGCTTATGCAAAAGTTTAAACCATGAGGCCCAACAACCCTGTCCGTTTTAAACGCAAGTGCAAAGTTGAAATTTGATACAGGGCTCCATGTTAATCTGATCAGCCTCATACTGCCTCAGTGTTTGGCTCTGGACTCAAATTGACCATAGGCAGGAAACCTCACTGTTGCCGGCTCTCTCCCTCAAACATGGAGAAACCGTCCACTAGGCCTGGTAATTGGGGACCTTTGGGCTAACCAAAGCACCCAAGGGGTGGGGGTGATCAGTGGGCAGCCTCTCAACCTGGCGACAGGCCACAACGGCATTGACCACAATATTGAACAGCTAGCAAAGCCTCAGTTGCAATGTTCAAGTGCAGCACAAACAGGCATGGTGCTAGAATTAAAAATCGCACCGAGCACGCTACCCACTGACCCATGGGTCAAAGAAACAGGTATAAGCACTGCTGCCGTCATCTGCTATTCCCACCCCGTGCTCGACCGGCTCCATGTGATCCGTACTATCCACCCGACAGCCTGCAGTTGACTACAGGGTGCAGTATGCATTCATTGCAGGCTGCGAGGGAAAGGACATGTAAGCTAGCTAGTAGCAGTTTTATGCAGTAGAACAGTTTGGGTCAGACTGAGAAACAGTCTTTTCTGTACAGACGTTTGCCACTAGGACACTTGCTCCTCCGGCTCGTCACTCATCAATCTAGAACAGCATTTTTCTTTTCCGGGGCCAGCCCATGGGGGAACACAGGAGAAACAGGGTCACCCAGCACTGCTAACATCCACCTAGAGGGGTGAGGGCAGGAGCCCCCCCCCCCCAGCCCAGCAGAGGATCCAGCCGAGGACCTAAGCGTGCTATCGGAACAGGGCCTGCCTGACCCTGTCCACATAAAGTGCCCGACTTGCCCATGCCGGGCGCTTCGCGGCACGAAATCAAGGCTGAACCTCGATTTCACCAGGAAGAACCGCCAGCAGGCGGATCGCCGGCCAGTCCGAAGGCCATACTAAGGCCTGTTGTGTGCCTGTTAGGAGCCAGGGGCCATGAACTCTGCCCGTTCTGCTCCAGGTAAGCTAGTGCTGCCACATGCACACCACCATCTGTTGACCAGAAACATCTAATTCACAGCGCATTACTTACGTTCCTGTCTATTTAACGTTGCCACCCCGCACGGCTGCACATGCCTATGCTGTCCTTGCCTATAACGTGCCACTCGGATACCTCGCATTTCATCTCCTGACTCAGACTGTAATGCCTGCCTAATACCATCTTGTATCTAGATGACCTTATACTGCGCCTAGTAAATTGTGTTGCGAAATGGCACAATTAGGCAGCCAGCAGCAGTGCATCTAGATGTCCTTGTACTGCGCCTATCCTCTTGCTAAATTCGAATCTAGGTACCCCTGAACCTATGCATTTAATTTGCATCCCATTGCATTGTTAATGTATCGATTCATGCTTGCATGATCTGATCTACACCCGTACCCACAATAACTACCATAGCTGTGTACACTTACTTAGACCCTAGTTCTCTGGGTGCTACTTATACCCAGGTGTTCATGGCTCACCTCAGTGTGTTGTGCCTTACGGTCGCTAACGGACCACTTCAACTGGGTTGTGCCTTATGGTCGCTAACGGGCCACCTTAACTGCGTTATGCCTTACGGTCGCTAACGGACCACTTTAACTGTTGTGCCTTATGGTCGCTAACGGGTCACTTTAACTGTGTTGTGCCTTACGGTCGCTAACGGACCACTTTAACTGTGTTGTGCCTTACGGTCGCTAACGGGCCACCTTGATTTGTAGTACCCTATCATCATTAACAGACCATGCACTCTAGCCCATACTGCGTTTCGTGAATATCATGCCCTTTATCACTAGGCGCAGCCCCAGCTTCAACTAGCCACCTGCACTACACTTTGCATCACCCTAGCCAGACATCTTAGCGAAACAAGGGAAGTAAATTCCATCAGCGGACCACACCAACTACCATGTGCAGAAACTTGACCTCCCTGACCCTCCTAGCTACAATCATGACCTTTGCTACCCTCAGCTCTCGCCCCCCCACAGATAGAAACCTGAGACTCAGGGCAAGGCTACCCTGCATATACGAACCTAAAAGAAACAGTACTAACAATACTGCTAGATTCCCATCTATACAGACACACATGGATAAGCAAACTCTAGCTACGACACCTTTAACTCCAACCCCAACTCCTACTCACCCCCACCAAAAGAAACGCCGGAGTCAAAATAAGCATACAGATACACTTGCAAGTCATCCTATTCCCAATAACACCCCAACTCTTACTGGATCCCTTATCAATGCCAGATCCATGGTAGCTCATGCAATTGAAATTGCTGACATACTAAACAGTAGCATTGACTTCCTTGCCGTAACTGAAACCTGGCTCCATGAGGCAGCAGGACCCTCACTGATGTTAGCCATACCCGACAACTACCAGATCCACAGAGTAGACAGACCCAATGCTAAAGGCGGTGGCCTAGCAATCATCGCGAAAACCACCTTGCCTATCCGACTCACCACCTCACACCCCTGTGCTTCCTGCGAAGTACTCGCAGCAAAAATGCAACTCTCCCAACAACCGCACGCTAGCCATTCACCTGATCTACAGGCCCCCAGGGAACCTTTGAAGATGACCTTACTACCCTCATAGCGAACAATACTCAAAAACACTCGCAAACGCTGCTGATGGGTGACTTCAACATCGGTTTCAATGAGCCAGGCAATAAAAATGCCCTTTCTATAACATCTATCCTAAATGACCATGGCCTTACCCAAAAAGTTCTCTCCCCCACACATGCTAAAGGCAGAACCCTTGATTGGGTCTCAGAACTCAACTGCAACAGTCATCACTGCCATCACGCCTCAACTATGGACGGACCACTTTCTAATAAATTTCACTGCCACACTTGACCTCCCCAGCCCCAAAACTATCAAAATGATACCACCACTCCCTACCAGAAGTAAAAAAGATATCACTACAGAAAAACTTATCCCCCTCCTCCTGCCCACTATTAACGGTCTGAAGGACAACACCGACCCAGACACACTAGTAGACACCTTTAACAAAGCTATGTCTCACGCACTAGACACCATTGCACCTGCAAAACTTCGCAAAGCTACGCAAGAAGCCCACCTCAATGCCTGGTTCACCCCCCAGCTTAAGGACCTTAGAAAGCAGAAACGAAAACTCCAAACCATCTGGCGTAATTCGCCCACCAACGACAACAAAGCCAAGCTAACCCAAGCTACAAAACATCACAAGTCTGAAATTATCAACACTAAAAAAAACATATTCAATGACAGAATTACCAATGCCAAATCGAATACCAAGGAACTATTTGCCATCCTCCGGGAAATGGAATCCCCTATCCAACCATCTGACACGGTCACAAAGGACAAGATATGGTGCACTAATATACAGAATGCCCTATCAAACAAAATCTCCACCCTCCAACTTAAAATAATGAATAAAAAAAGACACCCTCTCTCTTACTGATGAACAAGTGCCTCCAGTAACTGAACCTATCACTATCCCCCCTTTTAGCTTTAAACCCATCTCCATCATTGACACTGAAAAGGCTATCCTCTCACTGAAGCCCTGTAACTGTAAGGGCGACAGCTGCCCAGCTCAAATAATAAAGGACGCTGCCAGAGACTTTGCCCCTTTCATCTCGAAGCTTACCAACTCATCCTTCAAATCCAACACAGTGCCAGCCAACTTGAAAGAATCCTGGGTCCTCCCCCTTCTCAAAAAACAAACCCTCGATCCATCTATCCCGACTAACTATAGGCCTATCACCACGGTACCCACCCTACTAAAAATTATCGACAGAGTAGCCTATCTCCAAATTCAAGAGTACCTAGAAGCTAATCATCTTCTAGGCTTCCGCCCCCTCCATGGCACGGAAACAGCCCTGCTAGATCTCAAAACCAAAATGGAGGAATTTAAGGATAATGGGAAAACAGCGCTGCTACTCTTACTGGACTTGTCAGCAGCTTTTGATCTGGTGGACCATGCAGTCTTATGCAACCACCTCAAGCTGGCTGCCAACTTCACAGGAGACGCTATAGCATGGGTCCAATCCATTCTAGCCAACCGGACTATGAGAGTGTTCTCCTCTTCCACTTGTGCTGACCCTATCCAAATCACGTGGAGTCCCACAGGGTTCCTGTGTCTCACCCACTATGTACAATATCTTCACCAAGCCATTGTTCGACAAGTTGGACAGACTGGGCGTCACCTACACTAATTACGCAGATGACACCCAGATCCTCATACCCCTTTCGGGCAACTATGAAGTGGACTCGGCTCTGGTGAATAAAATTTACATCCTCATTCAAGCATGGATGGCCACACATGGCCTCTGCCTGAACGACGATAAAACTGAAATCCTGCTCCTCGGTTCAGACCTCAAATTATCCAAACTCACCCCGGACTATACCTCATTTAACATTGATAACAATACTATCAAGGTTATGCGCGAGGTCAAAACGTTGGGTTTTTACCTCGACTCAGCTCTCACCCTCAAAAAACAAGTGAACTCCCTTGCCTCCTCAACCACCTACACGTGTAAACTCATCCGTGCCGCCAGACCCTTGCTGTCCAGTGCCAGCTGCCTCACCTTGGCCAATGCCCTTGTCATGTCCAGACTGGACTATTGCAACGCCTTATACTCAGGTGCCAACAAGTCGGTCACTGACAAACTCCAGAGATTACAAAATAACGCTCTTAGAGCAGCTCTGAACATCCCACGCAGAGAACATATCCCCAAACACCAGACAGAAGCCCATTGGCTAAAAATAAAGGACAGAATCCTACTTAAAACTATTTCCCCTCACTTCTAAATGCCTCAACAATCAAGCACCACCCTACCTAGCGGAAAGAATCAACTGGAGACCCTCTAACCGACTGACGAGATCTGCCAACACCTTCCTACTGGAAGTCCCCAGATTCAAACTTACCACAGCGGGCGGTGCTAGCTTCCCAGTTAGAGCTGCACAATCATGGAACACACTCCCATCCGACCTTAGATGCCCTTTACCCTACACAAGATTCAGATCCTACGCTCTCAAATGGCTGCACAACAACGACATGCAACGACCCTCACCCTAGCGGAAACGGTACAACCTGTTAAAATGTTACTCTTATGCGCTTAACCCTGTTATTTTATATGCATTGTATCACCCACTGTAAGTGACCACTGTTAGCCTGTGTTAGGCATTGTAACTAAGTTTCGAGTCCTCTTGTACTGCTGCACCCAGATGCCCACAGGCTCGGAGCGCATTACCAAATAAATAAACTGCTCTGAAGCCAGCTCAGGAGCTACAGTAAAGGACATAACAGCATGGAGAGGCTGTGTCAAGCCACACCACAGCTACCCGGAGGCTGCTGCCAACATTTTTTTTACTATGCATGCATTGTTTTTTGAAAATGTGAAGTGACCAGGTTTGGGTTGATTTATTCCAGAGAGGGAGGGTGGCCAGGGTGGTTGCAGAGATGTTTGCTGGGAATGGAGGGGATGGCATGGTGTTGAATGAGCGGGCAAGAGTAGGGAGATAAGACCTGATGCGCAGAATAGTGCAGAGAGTGCGCACTGCAATTTGGGTCGGGTGGGAAAATCAGGTAGGCAAAGAGCTTCCAAATTATGAGGAAGCAGATCGTGGGGTTGGCAGGATCGTAGATATTGAAGTCTATCAAAGTGAGCGGTGGATTAGCCTGGTTGAGAGGGAGTTGCATAGAGTTAGTGAAATTTCAAGCATGGCCGGGAGATAGATATATCTATCTGAGGAAACTGGGTGACGGAAGGGCTAAGATAGAACTCAGCGTGAATAGATTAACTGTAATGACCCCTAAAATAATGACTTTGGGGTCATTACCAGCTTTGCCCTCCACCAAAAGCGGTTTATTGAAAACCAGTTGACTGGCTAAAGTCCATAACCCTTACAATGATGGAACTTACTCTTGCACGAGCTGGGAACGTGGCTGAACGCCAACATTGGTGAATTTGAGGACAGTTTAGGAAAACTCCATTTCTAGGCTCCTACATTTGCTGCAGCGTGGACCCCAGCCACAGGCAAGTGAAGGCATTCACAGCCTTTGAAGCTCTAAGCACCCAGACCGCCAAGAATTATTATCCCTTCTCTTCATGCCCTAACCCTCCACCACCTGCCTGCCCACCGTAGGCAGGGAAAAAGCATTTTTCTTGGGCCCCTCACAGGACAACAGACTAGGGCCCTCTTTACCCCACCAACCCTGGGACTCTGAACTGACAAATACGCGCTAATGTTTTGGGCACTGAGACTGAAATTCTGCCACACTTGCATACAGCCAATTGTCCCCGCCCTCCTAACAAGGCTTTTAAAAAAAAAAAACTTGCCCTCTTGAAGCTCAGAGTCTAACATTTTGCCACTTTTGTATTCTGTCATTAAGAGGTTTTCCCCACACTTGCATTTTGTCTTTGCCACTGAGATTTTACAGTATTTTTTTCCACGGTTCGTCCAACGAATTACTGCTCTTGCAACTGAAAATGTCGTACATCTTACCACCCTGAAATTTGCCCTTGAGGCTTCGCCAATGAAATTCTGCCATTCCTGTGCTCCGACACTTTTAAACTATTTGCCACACCAGCATTTTTCTACTTTTTTTACAGAGAATTTTTTGCCATTGTTTTATTCTGCCACTCTCCACTTTTAACACTTCTGCATTTTGCTTACTTGGCTTGGCCACTTAACTCTCCCGCTTCGAACTGTAACCCCTGTGGAGTTCCCACCATGAGGGCTTGTGATTGCGAGACCAGCAGCCGAGATGTGTACACCACTGAACTCGTTGCAGTTGAGACTGCCACCATACGTGCTGCTACAGCGACACGTTCGAATGTGAGGTTCCACTGTTACAAGGCCTTATATGTCCATGTGGTCCCGACAGTGAGGGCTGCCACTGAAACCTCACCATTACTGGGTTCACAGCTGTGACACCCCTGCCACAAGAAACCTCTGCACCAGCAGCCTTTACTTGACCCTGGGGCAATCTCGACTCCCAGATATCAGACCCTATAAATCCCTCTCCCCCAATGCTGAAATAGTTCAAACAAGCATAGCTGGCCGAGACACCAACTAATACAGGAAAAATAACCCATCACCCACAAAACCTATGCGATATCACAAGTCGAAACCCTGTGGCCAACCAGGCAACCCACGAAGACCTGAACCACCAACCTAATTGGAAAAACATACCCAAAACATGCGCAGCAAGTTAAAATTTAAAAAAAGCAACGCCAAAACAAAAATAAACCTGCATACCAGGAAATACCAACACAGGAAGCCAGATGTAAGAGAACCATCATCTCACCAGACTTAACTGCCTTCTTGAAGAGCCCCAATACCAGAAACAACCCAAAGTCACAACCTGTTGCGCTACCCATCAACCTACTTACACAACCAACCACCTAAAATGCCCTAAACACATACTCGTACTGAAAACACTAAATCCACAGCACAAGTACAATTGAACGAAACCAACTCAACGAACCGACCCCAAAAAAAAAAAAAGTCAAGACATACATCAGACCGACTACTCTCCAAATGCATTAAGCCAAAATGGAACCTTCCAGACATACTCCAAGAAATGGAAGCAACAAATCCAATGCAGAATCTAAAAGCTAAACTAACCAATATCAAATCTAATTGCAAACTCCACCTTCAAAAGGTCAAAGTAAACCCAGAATACAATTCGAGAAATATACCTACCACTCACTGAAAACTGGATAAAATCGCATGGTAGGCACAAATACCGAAACAAGCTAACAGGAAAGAAAAAAAAATATATAACACTAGGAGATATCTGGTTTGAAGAAACACCAACTCACCTAAAACACAACCAAATTAAACTATCAATGATGCAAATACAGCAATTGAAGGGAGTGGCCAACACAGCAGGGTGCAACATAAATGCAACCGGTGCCAACGAAACCTGGTCACAATTGCACCCCCCCCCCCAATTGCTTTTTCCACTTAGTGACCTAGTCGACAACAAGCAAAAATCCCAAAAATTACTCCAATTCAGAAAGAAGCTGGACATCCAAACAGTCTGGAGCTACACACCAGACTGGAATCCATTAAACCATCAATCACAGTCTGGGAATCAAACATAGAAGCAAGAAGTGATCAGCACATCAACCAAGAAATCAAAGAAAAAAAAAATCCAAAAGCTATGCAATGCCCTAGCAAAACTAAATCACAAGCATCCAGCAAGTAATCAAGAAATGCCAAAAAACCCAATACCACCCAATGCTGGAACCAAGACTACTTCCCATCAATTTTGACAGAAAAATTGGCCAGCCTAGTGAACAAGGGCAACAGTGCAGATCAGCAGCAGACCCTGGCCCACCAGACACGTAGAAGACTATACATATCCCAAAACACCCGCAGAATACTTCTGCAGCCCCTTTTAACCATTCATTGGCAAAAGGATGAGCACCACAAAGCTTTAAAACAGCATACATCAAACCACTCCATTAAGACCCCTCAGAGAAACAGAAGACCATAACTACAGACCAATATCGAACATCACATACACGCCAAAGCTATGTAATAAAAATGCTACAACATGCAGAAAACAACTGACTGGTAAACCAGGCACAAGTCTGAGGAACGAAAACCGCACTGCTATCCATATGGTGTGATCTAAAAACCAACGCCGACTCCATCAGCTTGACACATCAGCCGCATTCGATATAGTGCACAAAACCCTTGTCAAAAAGGAGAAATCTGAATCGGCAACACAGCCTGTGGTTAAAATCCTACCGACAAACAGAAACGTGGCTTACCCCCCCCTCCCCTCCTTTTTACAATTATATGCGGTACTTGCTGCACACAAAACCCTACTTTCAACCCATGCTTCTAAAAGAAGGCAAGTACGTTTAAAATGCCCATAAATCATGCCAACATCAGTAGATACTGATAACCAAGGCGACACTTTTGAAACATCCAAAGCACTCAAAGCTAAAGGGTTCAATGTGTTAACTAGTTCAAAACATAAATCCTACAAGGCTTGTAACTCGTTAAACTTAATTCCAAAGAGGTCAAAAACAGAAAAAGAGTACCACAACCCAACTTCCTTGTGCTATCCAGAATTGTGAAACGGGCGGGACCAATGCGTACCACTGACTTTTCAGTAAGTATCCAAAGAACGGGTTAAACATATTAGCATACAACATGAATTGTGATTAAGGGCTTCATGCTTCTACCCGTTTTTCAGCAGTCTGCTATAATCCCCCCAACCTGCAGCCATACTGCTTTGAGATCACATATGGTTTTAAAACAAACTTCCTTAGCAAACGTTCAAATGCAGCTACGACTACAGCAAATACGGTCTAGTGACTCACATAATCACTTCACACAAACACCTCTGCCATTAGAATACAGCAACAACCTACAACACATTTCGTTCTAGCTGGGTACATCTAGTCTCCTGCACCAGTACTTGGTTGAATCCTTCCTCAGCACCCATCCACATGCCTAGCCACTTCGGTTGCTTACTGGAGCCTAAACAGCCCATCTAAATCCTAATCTTGGCCAACCGCACACATGCATCTTAAACCTCCTCTGAGAACCTTTGCATACCCGGACTTAAGTCCCAGAGGGTGTTCCTACCACAAAGTGCTTTGAGGCCATACAAATGGGAAACTGCTATATAAATATGACAATACAACCAAGAAACACCAAAGATGTGCAATAAAACGATAAAATAGCCAATTCAAGGTTTAAAAATAATAAAGTCCACGAAGTATCTTCCTAAAAGGGTGACAGTGAATCAAATAGAAAAAGCAATGTATGGAATAAAGAACCTGCCCAATTCCTTTAGATTTTTTTTATTGAAAGTTCTAGCTGGAGCAGTTCTATTTCTTTTTCTCCACATCTGCATCTGCAGCCTCCTTAGCTCTCTTCGCCCGGATTCCAAAGAGACGGGCATTAGCACGAGCCATACGCAGGCTGGCGAAAGCCTTGAAGTTCTTCTCATCCTCAGAGATCACACGTGCCTTCTCTTTCTTGTACACCTGTATGGAAAGAAACAAGAACAAACGTTAGAGACCGAAACAGAAAAACATGTTGTGGTTACCAATATTTAGGATGACATGGATTACCACCGACAGCCATTAAATGAACAAGGCATCTATATAGCACTGGATGCCAGAGTCCTTACTCTTGTACATATTGTCTAATGGTACTCAACTGATCAACCTCCAAGATAGAAAGGTGGGCTGAGCTGATCGACAGTAAACAAAATGGGTAGGCATGCCCCAAAAACATGGGCCAAATATTTAAACGTGTATGAAGGTTATTCCAAAAAACATTTATATGTACCATCTTAATGAAATACACAATCTCAAACAATGAACATATCAAACAAACGGTATAATCAAATGTATTACCTTTTTGATTTTATTCAAGTGCAAAATAGTAGCAGCAAGAAAATCTCCTTAATAGTAGCAGCAAGAAAATCTCCTTAAATGCACAAATCAAATTCTGATCAATTTCCTGACCTAGTGAGTCACGAGTGTACTGGAAGAGAATTCCCTCATTGTCTTCGAAAGAGCTCGTAAATGCACACTAAATAGTGCCCCTTTTCTAGACCCTTTTGATAATGAGATTATACTGCCTAAGCGTTTGTTGACATGCAACTCAAAATTCTCTTTGGTTGGGATGACGCAGCAGAGCAAAACGCAAAAAGGGCAGTTTTACCTTAAGTACGATCCAACCTAACGTTTGCCACGTGCTTTTTTTAATATCACTACAGCACCAGCTTCTAGCCCCACCTTGTAGAAAGCTTCATTGTAGAAATCAGGCCTCATGTTGGGAATGGGACAGACCACTATGACAGTCTGATAATCGGCTTGTTGGGCGGGCTCAATGCTCATGAGAATTTGTTAAGGTCCATCTGCTCAAAAGAAACCTTTATCCCTGTCCCTTGGGTAAAGTTATCCCAGGAAACGCACCCTGAAAAGGCGTTTTACGTCTGCATTACATGGAAACACCATAGTGAAAGGGTGGTCAGCAAGGTAAAGAACTCTCTCCTGCGCCTCTCCAATGTTTGAAAACTGGGTAGAACAGACACCTTTACATTTCCTGCCCCACCACATTTAAAAATTGTGTTAGCGCAGTACATAATTTACTGCTATAATCCGTACTTCCATCTTCTCCCTTAAACTTGCATAGCAGGTTTTGTCGGTCTGCAATACTGCATCGCAACATATAGGAGGTCCCACGTGTGCAGTAAAACAAGGCTGTGTTAAGTACGATTGGGTTTCACCACTCCCTCCACAAATCTCTACCGAATTAATAAATTCTACAGAACACCCCCACCCTTCATGAAAGTAAAAGTCCTCGAGCATAACTAAACATGCCATTTCAGGTTTCATTTGCAGATACTTCTGCGTGTTAGAAAAACGCAGTTCAGCAATGCGCAGTCCACCATTGTGACATGGCCATCAAGCTATAGCAGCCTAGCGCATTTAAGAACCCCCCCTGAACCTTCCCCCATGTGATACCCCCTGGACCACAATAACCCTCCCTCTCCCCCACGCTAATCTGTCCCCACCCTTCTTGCTCTGGCCTTCCTAGACGCCATTGGTGTTCCTGGGGGTCTCCCAGAGCAGCAGCAAAACGTCCCTCGAGTTTGCCCGCCGCCTAAAACCAAATGCTACTCCAGGCTCCTGCAACAATCAGGCGTCCAAGGCTTTCGAGATAACTACCTAGGCACCCGCTTCCCCAATTCCGACTACTGTGGTGTCTTACTTGGCCTTCACATCTATGTCCCCATAAAGCGTATTGTATTAAAAGTCTACACTGGTGCCTCTCACCCAAGTATCCCCACCAAAGCACATGTTTAGGTTTTGTGCTCCATTATTAACTGCCATCTAGGGATCACAAGGAAAGTTACATTTTCCCCGATATCTTGCACAATATTGCATTTCAAATCTACATTCCTCTACACAATGGCAATCAATATCCCGATTGGGTTCGGAATTACTACATATTAAAACTAGGTACCCCCAAGATAATGCTTTTAATTGTCTCCAAAACAGGTGCATCTCGGCCTATTACAATAGGTCAAGGCATTTGTTTAGGGATGTGATCATCATAACATGTTCATACACCATTTCACAACCTAAGCATCCCCGAGAAACCTTACAGCATTATGCTAAACTGTGGTTTTCAACCAAGGATGGTCCAAATATTGTTGTGCCCTCCTCCATTCTCATTTAGGTCTCCTGAAGAAGCTCCCCTTGATGCCCAACCACGTCAACACAAACTGCTCGAGAAATTCTCCAAACTACACCTCTCAAAGCCACTTGCAAGCTCACAAACTGTCCCAAAAACCTTGACAGATTAAGCACCAGCGGCATCCCCAGCTGGAAACAAAACTGCTCTAGAGAACACACCAAAACCCACCTAAAACTCACCAGCAGAGGCGCCAGTTCAGTTGCTTCTGGTTCTACAGAGAACAAATTTGAACCCACTTCGCCCTTCAGATCCACGAGAGCACCAGAGACCACACAAATGGCATGATCCGATACTGGAAGGACAAGTTCTGCACCATGCGTCCACTTTGTGTCAGACGGTCATATGGTACAACCAGTTAAGCAACTTGTTCCAGGACGTGCGCTCTGCAGCATAAACCATTGTCTGGTAAGAAAGGTAGCTCCTGCCATCCACCCACGCCACCCCCCACTCTCGGGATGACATGCATTACTTACCGTAAAAGCATTTGATGATTGTATTGGCTTAGATTCACATGCTGTGCATAAGGTCCGACATCCAGTGGTAAACGTGGAGTATTGCATCTGGTCTTTCGGGGACCGAGAGGGGACGTCAGCACAGGAGTGTCTGAAACACTATCCCCATCGTGACGTGTGTAGTACCCAAAATCCCTCACGCGCCGAGGCCCCTCTGATTGTATTTTTTCTGCCACGAGGGAGCCCAAGGCTATGAGTACATGAAGAGAGAAAGTAGTAAGAAGTCTATGTTCCTTCCACCCCCGAGCGGGGAGGCAGGGAGGACGCATGTGAATCTAAGCAGATACCGAAAAAGCATTTCTGATGATTGTAAGTAAATGCATGTCTTCTGATGCTTGTTAATCTGCTTAGAATCACATGCTGTGCATAGACTAGTGAGCAGTACCCAGAGTTGGAGGTGGGTAGTGAAAAGGAACAGTAGAAAAAAAAGATGTCTTAGTATTGCTTGTTCCACCTGAGAATCAGACCTAGATGGAGTGTCTAGGCAATAGTGTTTTGTAAAGGTGTACACTTCAGGTTGCCGCTTTGCAAATGGACTCTAGGGGAACATTTGCCTTGAATGCTATGGATGCCCCAGTGCCTCGAGTAGAATGTGCTCTAGGCTTGAAGGGCAGTTCTCTCTTTGCAAGAGTGCAACAGTGTGATTCATTTGACAATCCACCTTGATATTGCTGATTTAGAGACAGGATCCTCTTCTCTACCAGCTGCCACTGAAACAAAGAATTGTTTAGTTTTCCTCAGTGGTTTAGTTCTATTGATGTAGAACATGACTGCCCTGCGCACATCTAGTGTGTGAAGGCTTCTTTCGGCCATGTTAGTAGGTCTCTGGAAGAGCACGGGTAGTTCGATTGACTGGTTCACATGGAACTTCGAAATACATTTCGGCGCAAATCTGGGATGTGTGCGCAGAACTACCTTATCTTTGTGGACTGTAACAAAGGGGTCCAAAATCGAACATGTTGGGATATCAGGAACATTTTGTGTTTGAGAGCCCATATCCAGATGTTTTGGGGCAGCTTGGATAACCCTGGAGAGTGAGTGCCCCCGTTTGTTCAGGTAATACATTGCTGTTGTGCTGTCGGTTAGGACCAGCACTGTCTTCCCTTGCAGTTGCTCCTGAAAGGCTTTCAATGCTTTGAACACTGCTAGTAGCTCCATTAGGTTTATATGTTTGGACGCTACCTGAGGGGACCACACTCCACGCGCTGTCTGTTGAAGCAGGTGAGCCCCCCACCCTGTGAGAGATGCGTCTGTCGTGAGAGTGGCTGCCACTGCAGGGGCGGTGAAGGTTTTCCCCTTCAAGAGGTTCTCCCTCGACCACCGCTGCAGAGAGAACAAGGGCTGGCGAGACAACTAACAGATCTTCCCATTGTCTGCTGGCCTGACACCACTGGCTGTTGAGCCACTCTTGCATGGGACGCAGCCACGCGTGGGGGACCAAGTATATGCATGATGCCATCATCCCTAGCAAACGCATAGCTTTGCGTACCGTCACCTCTCGACTTAGCAAACGCATAGCTTTGCGTACCGTCACCTCTCGACTGGCTACATCCTGAGGAACCTGAGAGAGCATGTTCTGAACCCTCTCGCAGGAAGGGAAAACAGTCTTCCGTACAAATTAGAGCCCCCAGGAACTGTTTTACTTGGCTGGGGACTAAGCTGGATTTCTTTTCGTTGAAAGAAAATCCCAGGCTGAACAGTAGGGCTACCGTTTGGGTGTTCGAATGAGTCCCCCGTTATGAGCCAATCGTCGAGTTAAGGGTAAACTGGGACTGAAAGTCTGCGCAGGTGCGCTGCTGCCAGGACCTTGGTAAACACCCTTGGCGCTGAGGCTATGCCGAAGGGGAGTACCTTGAACTGGTAAGTGTTTGTCCTGAATCACGAACCGTAGGAATTTTGTGCGCTGGCAGCATTGAAATATGAAAGTATGCATCTTTCATATCCAATGTTGTCACGAAGTCCCCCTGTTTTAGCAATGGGATCACCTCTTGCAGTGTTACCATGCGAAACTCCTGGGGCTTTATGAACTTGTTCGCTGGGCGCAGGTCTAGACCAGGACGCATGGTGAGATCCTTTTTGGGGTACAAGGAAGTACACTGAATAGATACCCTTGTTTACCTGAAGAATCGGGACGGCTTCTATGGCGTCCTTTCCCAGCAGAGCTTCCACCTCTTGGATCAGGATCTGCAGATGTTACGGTGAAAGGCGTCGATGTTTCGGCAGTCTGAACTGTGGAGGTCGGGCGAATTCCACAGTAACCGTGGGCGACCGTCTTTAAGACCCACTGGTCTGAAGTTAACCCCTCCCATGCCTTGAGGAAAGATGTTAATCGCCCCCCGACCGGGGAGACATGGAAGGGGACCTGGACTTGGTGGTCATTTCTGACCCGAAGTTGACGCTCCTCTGGAATTGGAGCCCCTGCCTCTATTCTTTCCACACTTCTGACCCCTCTGGGGGGTAGTAAGTGGGGCTTGCAGCAGGTTGACTTGAGTTGAAGTTGCCCGTGCCGAAATTGTTTTGAGCCGCGCAGGCTTGTCCTCGAAAGGACCGCCGAGAATTACTGCCCCTCTGAAGATAGTTTCTGGGAAATTTGGTGCAGCGACTTAATAGTCTCGTGCTCCTTCTTGGCTGTCTCCAACGCATCGTCTACCGCCTTCCCGAAGAGGTTGGCCTCTTCGATGGGTGTGTAGATAATGGATGCCTGGGTCTCAGGTCTGAAGCCTGACGTGCGCAGCCACGCGTGCCTCTTTAGGAAAGTGCCCTGTGCGAGAGACCGGCCTGCTGTCTCTTCGGTGTCCAGGGTATTCTTTACCACATTCTGATGGCGACAAGCTTGGCTCTGGTTGGTTCCGGATCCTCTTGAAGGTCTTCCGGGAGTCGGAACCTCTTGAAGGTCTTCCTGGAGTAGGTTCCATTGGGCGTCGACATAGCTTGCCAGTAACGTTGTGTTATTGGCAATGCGGGCAGTATAGGCTGCCGCCAACGTAACCCGTTTGCCTAAGGCATACAACCTTTTGGACTCCTTGTCCAGGGACGACTCTCCCGTGGCAAGGGGAACCCCTGCTCTCTTGCGAGTGTTGGTTACCACCAGCGAGTCTGGGATTGCGTGTCCTTTGATATAAAGCGGGTCGGAAAAGTTTTGATCCTTGGGTTCACCGCCCTAGTCTGAGCGGGTATGAGTAAGGAAGGGGCCAGCCGTCTCTTTACAGAGCTCGAGAGGGATAGACTGGCTTGCCGGAGGCTTTTCATGAATGTCCTCCGCGAAATCCTGTTCGGGCAAGGCTTCAAGCGTGGCAATTTTAAAGAATTCTGCTGCTTTTTTCAACATGTTGAAAGCCATTTGACCATCCACCAGGGAAGCTTGTCGAATCGGGGTGGGAGAGTCGAGGCAGACGATAGAGTTGTGATTGTCCTGCTAGGTGTCCTCCCAGTTGTCCAGAAAAGACTCCTTCTGTATAGATCTCTCTATACGTGTCCATCTGGACATCTTCTTGATAGTCAACTTGGTGTTGGACATCTAGGTGTTGGACATCTTGTGTTTGAGGGGTAGGGTCTACCCAAGCTTTTTTCGGCAGAGGTTGATCAGAAACCCTGAAAAACTGCTCCAGCCGATCCATACACCCCTCGGAGTCCTTTCCATAGCAGAAGGGAAGGGCGACCAGACCAAAAAGGAAAGCAGTGGAAAAGAGGAGACAAACCCCGAGCCCACTCTCCCCTCTGTGTAGGCCGGCCAGAAGGCCCGACCATGTGCAAGTTCGAACGCCGGATCTTAGGCGCCGGAACCCACAGCCGTAGATGATTCCCACATAGTCGAAGATGTTCTTGATGGGCGAAGTGACTTAACAGGGATTAACAGGAATTAAACCGTCAATTCAGTGAGAAACAATGTCTCATGAAGAGCTGCGCTATAGGGCGACCAGTTATCTGAGGGACCTCGGCGCGTGAGGGATTTTGGGTACTAAACACGTCACGATAGGGATAGTGTTTCAGACACACCTATGCCTACGTCCTCCTTCGGTCCCCGATGCAATACTCCGCGGTTACCACTGGATGTCGGACCATATGCACAGCATGTGATTCTAAGCGGATTAACAAGCATCAGAAAGATATACACCAAAGAAGTGGGCCCATCCTGCAGGCACACGGATTTCCCCCAAAAGCAATCTCCAGACATCACCCGATGTGTCCCTTCTGACATCAGCTCATACATGGTTCCTTTCCAAATAAGCCCAAATTGACAGTAAATCCTGCACAAGCCTTTAAAGACAAGGAAAAAGTGAGTCTCACTAGTTTAGCCCCATTACATGGCTTAAATTCACAGCCCCCAGAGTAGTTCCCGCCTTTTGTTTTTGGCAGAGTGGTTAGTTGAACAGCACCACCACACCCAAAGGAATCTACTTCCCCACCCCTGATCACTGTATTAAAGGGGCTAATTCAATGCCAAACAGAGGGGACGCACCTACCAACTGCGCAAGTAAAGGGGGACAGTGGCGGCAGATACACAGGAAATGACACATTCCAAGCCAGAGACACCCCATACAGAGGGCTTTATTGGGAATGGTAGGGGGTAATGATGTCAGTCACACTGACTCGTAATTAGCCAACGAAAGTGGAGGACAAAAATAGTGCCATCATGCATAGTGTGAAATAATCATTATGGCATGCTGGACCTGGAACTCTGATTTCACAGGCTTTGGGGAGGTGGCCAGTCTCCACAGTATCTGCTACAGAATTTGCAATGGTCATTATCCAACAGGTATCGCCTGAATGTCCCCTTTCCCACAAGCTGCAGGGCGTCTCATGTTCCACTCTCAATGGCAGTGTATCCAGTTCCGGCAGTCACCACAAATGGTACTTTAGTAATAAGTTGTTCCGGGGTGGGGTGTAAATAAATGTGGTACCACATCGGAAGGCATTGTAATGGCAAACTTTACTGTGTTTCAATTGCGTTTCACCAAACATAAAAATCGAGGTGGTGATGCCTACAAACCAATGAAATCCCAGGGAAACATAGAAACAGTGAATTCTACAACATGCAAATATTGCTGGATTTGACCATTGTATTTCTTCGTATAAAACGACTTTGTATTCCATTCAGATGACAGTCTTTCTATCAAAGCCTATCCAGTGTTCCTTTTGATTTGTGCTCACCCAGCTGTAATCTGCTTCTTGCCTGGCGTTTGCTCTACTTTGAGTATGTGCTCCAATTGATCTACCACCGACTACACCGCTGTGGCTCAACTATGGGGCCAGCCCAATCTACCTCCTCCCCGCCCTAATTATAGTACCATCATTATCATCGTCACATCAGCCATGGTGACATGCAGTAAACGTCCTGCCCCACAGGCCACAGTGGGATACTTCCAGAATGGACAAGCATACACCTTACCAGAACAATTAACGTGGAAGGGATACAACCTGCCAACATTACTTTAAGTCCTACTTTGTGTAAAATTCAATTTTAGCAGACATTCCAGACATCATTAAAACCATTATCCAAGTTCCACTTACGTTTCTGATGGGCATAACCGGTCCAGTCAACTGAGTTGCCAACTTCAGTTCCTCAGCCTTAAAAAAATGCAAAAGCAGTTATGATTAAAGGATGTCATAACGCATGTTACATGAAGACAGTTCAGTGTTCCAAACTATAGAGCACATTCAATGTTCAAAATTGCTTGACAGGGGAGTTTATATAGGTCTAGTCATCAGCTGGAAAAGGGTTCAAGTGGAAGTCATCAATTTAGTACAGAGATTCCGGAGAAAGTGTCATCATTTGACTGCAGACCCAACACTCCGGTCAACAAGGCATGAGATGGAAAACAATCTTTCATAAAACATGGCTGACCTGTGCCTTTGCTTGTTTTCGGCAAAAGCTACAGTCGTTTAGAACTATGTACTTATATTCAAGCCCTCATTAGTATGAATTAAAACGAAACCCATTCTTAAGGATTGTCCCCATCTCATACAGGTGAATTTTTGCAAACTTTATACTTGGTACCACCCACTAAACTAGTATTTTTCTTACCAATAATGGTTGGCCAATGAGTATTTCATCAGCGTCATATATTAGAAATAAAGTCCATACATCCCATACCTCCATGTTAGCATTTCATGGTCATTCCACTGTCATGAACGCCATTTCATACATGCATTTGCCACCAACAGCAAATCAGGCTATACTTAAATGTAAAAACTACATGGACAGTCCATTCTTGATAATGACAGAGGAAGCTAGTTCCCATCCCAAGAACGTTCTACACCTGGAAATACAGGATGGAAAAATTAAACGAACTTACTGAGCTGTCTCCCTTCTTAGGAACAGAGGCCTTCCTTGGGAAGATAATAAGTTTGGAGCGGTACTCCTTCAGTCTCTGAACGTTGCTTTGTAGAGACTCGGCGGACCTGTTACGGCGGCGTGGGTCGACAGAGATGCCAATCGTTCGTGCAACTTTTTTATTGATTCCAGCCAACTGAAAAATAAAGTCACAAGCTCTTCCTATGTATTTGCAGTGCACAATATCTCTGCAACAAGTCATCACATCACACGGACCACTTAACCTCAACGTTCATGTCTTGCTGCCACAGAACCCAGGACCGCTCCCGACCCCCCCCCCGCACCCATTGACTACAACACTAGCCACTCTCCACACCGACTGCCATCTTCTCCGAACCTCCCTGACATGCTAGGGCAGCAGCGTGGGGTTCCTAATCCAAGGAACCTCAGCACTACCCCTCTACTCCCATCCAGACAACAATGTCACCATCCAACTCTTCCTTCCTACCCCTCGCCATTGTGACTCTCCTTCCAGTATCAGACCATTCTCCCGGAGTAATGTCCCTCTGTAACCACCTGCCTTTAACTTAAATCCTTCCCATCTGTCCACTCACTCTTCACCCTCCATAACCAGTCTACCAACTCTGGTCAGAACTAGGGACCTTGTTTTGCTCTAATAAACGCCATTGTTCTCTTAAACATATTGGTTCCTCTGTATCCCTACCGCAATGACTAAAGTTCTCTCCAGTCTCTTCCCTCTGCACACTGCTACCATTGGTTGCTTTGCCCGACCTTTACAGAGCATTTATGACTCCATTTACCCACACTATTCTGCTCGCACACTCACAACGCCCTATCCCAGCAGGAAAAAGGATAGCTCCTGATCCGTCGGAAACCTGGAATGCTAGGGCGGGAGCTGGGCAGGCCCCATGTTAGGATGGCACACATGGAGAATGGAGTTCCGAGAAGCCAGAAGCCGCAGTGGACCACTATGTCGTGAAACTAAAGGGGCAACGACAGTGTCTACAATGAAGGATGGGACCCCTTGAGTTTACTTTATGTGAGGACCCTGCTTCAGTCTACACCCTATTCATGCCCGTCATTGACGGTGCTTTCTCAGACTGTTATATGGCAAAGAAGGGTAGGATTGCGCTTGACAACATTATAATAGAACAACCAGCAATCAAGGTACAGTATTTTAATGAGGTAGATTGAGAAATAGCCGACACGTGTTTCGACACTCAGGTCTTTTTCAAGGCCCTCAAAATTGTGAACAGCTCAATAGTGGTATCCTATTAAGTATTAATTAATGGGTTCCCATCAGTCAGGGTATATTGCGAATAAGTAAAACAATGTCAAAGGCCACAAATGGCCGGCACGGATATATTGCTCGACAAATCGAGAGATTCTCTCTACAAGAGCCTCCAGCTTATGCAAAATAAGGCTGCAAGCAAGACATATCCTTGGCCCAGGGACAGTATCTTCCCAGCCCTAAAAATCTCCCCGCTGGCGACAAGGATCAAATCCAAGACCTACTGCGTCATCCTCAAGGCTTTCTGGGGCCTGGGAGCAAGCCATCTACAACTTTGCCTCCCCAGATACTCACCCTGCTAGAGCCCTACAGATTTGAGCTGGACACCCCTTTCCCTTCCATACTAATCACCCCACCGTCGCTGTGACTGGCGGCCTGATCCTCACAGGATCAGGCCCTTCCTCCCAGTCATTACCAGCATGCCCACCCTCACTGCAGTGCCCTGTGGGCTCGTGGCTCCTAACACCACCCTTGAGAGCTGCCGGTAATAGCACTTGAGGTTCTCCTGCTGGCTCCCCTTAGCACTTCACTCTAGGGCCATCCGTTCCAGCACTTGCATGGCAGAATGACACACGACCCATTAGGACCACGACTGTACATACAATATTGCTGCTTTTTGTTTTCTTGCCACTTATTTCCCCCGTACCCTTCCCATGTAGCCTTGTGGCGCATTTGAACAATTACGTTGTATAAATCGCCTTTCAAATTATCAATAAATAAAGTATGTGGCACCAGTGACAGTCATCAGATATAAAGGGTTCAGTGTATCATCACGAAAATACAGCGATTCCGGAGTTTATCATCACATGACTGCAAAAGTAGCATTGCGGAAGGACCACAATGAAAGTCCGAAATGAACCAAGTACTTGTGTATTAAAATGAGGGGGGCAAACTCACAAAGCCAACATTTTAAGCCATCTACCGACCAGAGAGTGACACAAAACATGTTCATGTACAATTTACAACCCAAAACTCACCTTCAGTTCTTCCAAACTGAACCCTCTACCAGCACGGACTTTAGTATGGTATCGGATTGTGGGACACCGCACCATGGGTCTAATGGGCCCGGAGATGGGACGAGGCGCAATCCGCCGAGCCTTAGCCTGGCGTGCCTTTCGCCTAGTTGAATGAAATTAAACAAATTTAGTAATTCGGTGGCACGGAAAGAAAATCCTCGTTTTAGCATTCATGGAAACATTGGCCTATGCGAACTGTATAAACTCTCAAGTACAGCATTTCGCTGTTATCAAATGCATAGTATGGGTCTCAAGTATATTCATAACAGACAGGCGGGGATTAATGTACAGAGAAGAAGCTTTTGCCCAGCAGCTAAAAAAGGTATGTGCATTATAATTAAGGATCTGAGTTTTATGATATACGTTTAGCCTCTTTAGTTTACAAGCATCTTCCATCTTGTGTGGCTGATTTAAAAATGACTCCCACCAAAATAGCAAGGTCACGATAAGTTTTAACATACATTTTATCAATCTTAAAATAGAGTGGGAAGTACGAGTTTAGAACCACCGGGTGTACCCAAGCACTGCCTGATGTGAACCACAATTACAATTTCAGAAGGCAATACAATTATAGCAGTTCATACTAAAGAAGACCACAAATTATTGGTCGTTGGAAAAATTACGATTGGAACATGTGAGCCTTCAGTCATCAGCGCAAAAGGGTTCAAAATGTGACTCATCAAGGACGTACAGCGATTCCGGAGAAAGTGTCATCATGTGACTGTAGGCCCACTGTACACAAGAGTTTGTTCCAGACAAACATATCTATAACTACAGAAGAAACAAGGGCCTGCAACTTCAGCATTGTACCGATGTGACTCTTATACCTTCGGATCTTCCTGGCAGGTTGGTTGAACCAAGTAGCGACTCGTCTCTGCCAGTCTTTGTGGAAATGGGGTTTCAATATCATGCCATTTCGACTGGGCGCCATGGCTGCTTATTTCCCTGAAATAAAAAAAAATGTAATTAAACTCAGGGGCAGTTCTATAAGATAAAAAAATAAAACAGACAACGTAACAGGGCTACAGTCAGCTGGAAAAGGGCTCAACATTAAATCATCAACACTGTACAGAGATTCCGGAGAAGTTGTCATCATTTGACTGTAGACCATAAGCAGGGAAGGGAGATTTTACATGTGTGGGCGATATTCCAACGCAATGTCCGAGGCTTGATAGCATGGGAACTTTTGTTTTATATTTTTAAACAATCAAGTGAGTAGTTTATATAATCATTCAGTGCATGGGGCACATTAACACTAGCATTTGAAAACCGAAAACGCAAGATCTACTCCAACCACAACACTATAAAGACTTGAAAAAGCATCACAAAAAAAAGCAGGCAAAACTGTACACTTAGTTGCTGGAACAGCACACTGCAACCGAGCTTTACATTCACGCGATATCATGTTTGTGAACGGAACCGGATATGTTGCAGTTTGGATCTAGTAGTTATTGCATCCGACAGAATGGTGGCGGGGAAGCCCGAGTGAATGGACAGAAGACGAACATTAAATTGGGTGGACCTTTGAAAGTTCAAGTAAAGGACAACACTGCGGATTCCGATCAACTTCACATGAACGAAAACAGGAGCTCCTAGTGTTTCTAATGACGAGACGTTTCACGGCAGCCTCCACGAGGTTCACCCAGAGTTCCATATGAAAAAAAAGGTTTTTACAATACATAAAGCGGTTTATAATAAACCAACAGTAAAAAGGCTTTAAAATGCAGTTTGGCCTACTCTTACGTGATTTTGGTTGGTCTGCTCTACCACCGATAAACCGGGGCTGAACGTAAACAATTTTGTTAGCGCTGCCATACCCGACATACCTTCTTTGTTCAGGCGACATATTCACGCCCTCACGTCTCTGCGCGTGAGGGGGCGAGCGACCACGGGAAGCCTCTTCCAGGTCACACCAACGTATAGACGTGTCACCACGTTGGACATCAACGAAAAAAATATCCCTTGCTATTCCATCCCTGGTAGTCACCCATGATCATGTCAACGTCCTGCCTGTTGCCGACAGGATAAAGCACACTTCGGGACACCCACATAGCGTCCTCAACTATAAAGAGTATTAGGGCCGCCAACAGGGGTTGTCACGCACGGATCGGGCATGAAACCCTGGCTTCGGGTACTCGTGGATTGGCAACAGCACAAATATCGCAGGTCGCGATAAACAACATCTGAAAGCCGCCCCATCAGTGTACTGGCCCCCCCTCGACAAACGGTAACGAAGGATGACGGTGGATGCTACGGCTGAGACACAATATTAGCCAAACTTACCCAGGGAAGGGAAAATGGCCGAAAAGGAAGTGGCAGAAAGGTGAATTGTGGGATATGAAAGCTTTGGTCCAATCAGAGGCAGAACTATTGAAAACCAATCAAAATGAGGAAAGGTGGTGACGTCAAAACATGGAAAGAAAGAAAAGACGAAGACTAGACCGCCCAAATAAATAATCACCCGGAAGAGAAGAAATTAAACTGTCGTAAAGGTTTAATGATTGCGGTGGTCTTAAAAAACAAAATAGAAAATGTTGATTTTTGCTTTCCGAAGAAGAAAATGTGTTTGTTTTAGCCTTGTAACATTTTATTCAATGCAAATCAATCACTTTACATGGCGGCGGACTGTTGACATGTATGCCCCTCCAATGACCAAATCCTAAATTTGTAAAACGGCATTGTATGGCTCCTTACCAGTTTATGAGGCGAACTCGAGCGACAGAAGTTTGATCATCTTTACTTCTAGTCCTACACTTCCTCTTTACAGTGTTTACTTTCGAGGCAATCGCCTACAGAACAGAAATAAATAGCAAAGCTTTTACTATGCATACATGCCAACATTCAGACACAGCTGGGAAGGAGATTTCCAAAGGGAAATCAGGAGACCAACCTTTCCCCCTAGGAATGCATTGGGGCTACAGCTATTTCAGGCGGGAGACAGTGAAAAATAGCCTGATTTTTTGCTGAAAAATCGGGAGTCTCCCGCCTAAATCGGGAGGGTTGGCATGTATGCTACCGGTATGAGGCTAGCATGCCCCTGCCCTATTCCTGGGAGTATACAATACTGATTTCCATACTAGCTTATAGAAAGTCAAGATTCTATTAAAGACACAGAGGCTAAGGATTATTCTTTCTTTACTCATAACTTGAGCAGCATATAACAGTTACAACTCATAAACGAATAAAAAAACATCCAAAAATATTCTCTTTTTTTATTGTTCGGACGTCAAGATTTCAATAAAATATACTTTGCAAAAAAAAGATGGGCATTAGAAGTAGTGCCTGTAAATGGCTGGAATCTTTCCTTACAAACCGAGCATAATTGGTACCCATGCCACCTTTTTGCTCCTCTCAGAAACCAATCACATGTGGAGTCCTTTAGGGCTCTTCACTTAGTCCATTACTATTCAATCGATACGGGAGACCTTTTGCTGAACTAATTCACAGAGCAGGGATAGTTTCCTTTATGTATGCTGATGACACCCAACTGATTCTTTGTCTAGGTAATTCAGAATAATCGGTTATGAAGAGATTTAAAAGTTGAATGGTCAAAAGCTCGAGGACGCCAATTGTTTTAAGTTAAACATCCAGAAAACAGATATTTTAATCTGTTCCAGTAAAGCAGGATAAACTTTTTATGCTGAATCTGGGTCATCATATGTCATTATTAATAGAGAGCAGGTTTGGCAAGATGCCTATTGGCCTGCCACATTTGGCCCCTGTCCAGAACTAGCCAAATCGGTATGCACCGTAGGTATTTGCTTGGAGTCCGATCTCTCCATGATTTCTCAGATCAGCAAACTCACCAGCAGCTGCTTATTCTAGTTGAAAATAATGTTAGACTACTTTGAATTTCCTGCAATGGAGGAATGATAAATGTGTTTGTGACTAGTCAGTAGACTATTGTGATGCAGTCTACCTGGGCCTCCCAAAACAAATCTTTAATAAAAATGTCAGTTTATCCAGAAAGCAGCAGCCAGGATTATCTTTAATTTGAAATGGTACAATCATATCTGCCAGGCATTGCGTGATTTGCATTGGCTCTCGGTAATAAAGTGCATTGAAATTTAAAGCCCCATTGTAGGACAAAGATAGGAGTCAGACAACTGGACACTTTTGATTCAAGACTTGTTTTTATTAAACCTTATGAAAATCCTCACCTGCCCTATTTCTATGGTAGAGGTTCCCTATTCTACGAAACAACACACAGTACTTGTCAGGATGTCATACAAATGCAAACTAGTGCTCTGTCCAAACCTATCCTTATCTAACTGGCCCTTCCACTAAATGACAGACACTCAAACTTGGCCTAGAGAAGTGGTTCTCCTTCCCTTTTCTTGGCTTCTGCTGGCTGGTGCGCGACCCCTCACCAAAAAGGGTCTCTTGCGATAAGCCTCTTTTGTGCTCCAAGGTTCTTGGCTATGGATATAGTTCAAACAAAAATAGTGTGTTGTAAGGTTGCAGAATGAAGGCTCGGACACAAATGTGATATAGTTATGATCATAAACTTTTATTAACCAGTAAAAGGGTTTTGAAAAAATGACCTCTCTGTCCCTAAAGCTAAGAGGGGTTTCCCTGCCTCAAAGAAATATTAGGAAAACATCAGGATGTCAAATAATTAGTCGGTCACTGTTGTGTCCAAAAACCCTAATTCCGACCCTAATACAACTTAAATCTAATATACAAGGATGCTATATTCTCAGCTAAACCTATGATTAAAGTTATTTGCCAACAGAAAGTTTGCAATGGATAGGGTTTTCAATAAACAAATCAAATGTTCCCTTTCCACAATGTGATGTTCCAATGACCAGGGATTAGCTCCGTTCCCCTGTATTCCATCTTGTTCTACTTCACAAGTTAGGTGGTTTCCTTGACTTTGTAAAATAACACAACAGAAAATGTCTTTAGGCCATGGGAAGTATTTCTCAGACCCTGGCTACTTCTGGGCCTTCACAGGTTACAACACAATGTCCAGTCAGCCAGGGCACATGTCCACAAGTAGTTTGTGGTGGGCAGGGAGCCCATCCAACTACACTGACACCAACCCGCGAAGGAGGTATCGACAATGGCACTGGTTGTTAGGAGGGACACCGGACTGTAACACGAAAGCGACGTAAGAAACTGTTGAAGAGACGCCAATGGATAAGACAACTACAAAAGAGAAGCCAAGCAGGAAAGAAGGTCCCGCGCTACCACAGGGCCCAAAGACGTTCCCCCATGAAGAGAGAGGTAACTGGGAGAACGGAAGGACCGGAAAGCCAAAAGGGAATCATTATACAAGTGGAGAAACTGGTCCCAGTGAAATTGCACTGATGTCCCGCTGCTTGGAAGACACAAACCAAGCACAAAGGTACACAGGCAGACTGAGAGGGGCTAGAGGTACGGGGAAGCCGAGGAATGAGCACGAAGAGCAAAATGAGAGTGTCTGAGAGCCACAGAATAAGAGGATCTGGGACCCTGAGGGAAAAAGAGACATTTCCCTGGACTTTGTAAACTTTCCCAATGACGCACAATAAAAAGATCCAAGGTTTCCCATGAACACTTGTTCTTTGTTAATGGAGGGCTTATGTCTGGTCCACTCTCCTGCCAAACATACCCCAGGAAATTATAACTGATAGTCTTTGCTTATCTCTTCCTTTTATTTTATCTCCTTGGGTCTCAGACCCCTTGCTTTCTTGAATGAGTTTCCCCTTATTCTTAAACTTTCATATAGGCGCGGGTCCCAGACTGGCAGTGATGTATTATACCAGGTTGGTGTACTCTTCTGCCAAGCATATGTTTCTTTCTTGTCTGTCTCTTTGGCTCTCAGGGTCCCAGACCCTCTGATTTTCTGGCTCTCATATGGTTGCAGGTCACAGACTCACAATGCTTTATCACAACAGCTTGTTACTCTCCTGCCAAGCATATGTCTCTTTCTTGACTGTCTCTTTTTCTCTCAGTGTCCCAGATCCTCTTATTCTCTGACTCTCAGGGTTTCAGACACTCTCATTCTGCTCTTTGTGCTCATTCCTCAGCTTCCCCGGACCTGTAGGCCCTCTCGGTCTGTCCGTGTACCATTGTGCTTGGTTTGTGTCTTCTGAGCAGCGGGACATCAGTGCAATTTCACTGGGACCAGTTTCTCTGCTCATATAACGATTCCCTTTTGGCTTCCTGTCCTTCCGTTCTCCCCATTACCTCCCTCTTCATGGGGCAACGTTTTTGGGGCCTGTGGTCGCTCGGGACCTTCTTTCCTGCTTGGCTTTTGTGGTTGTCTTATCTGTTGGCGTCCCTTCAACAGTTTCTTGCATCTCTTTCGTGTTACAGTCCAGCGTCCCTTCTAACAACCAGTGCCATTGTGGATACCTCCTTTGCGGGTTGGTGTCAGCGTAGTTAGTTGGGCTCCCTGCCCACCACAAACTACTTGTGGTCATGCTACCAGCTGGTTTCAGGTTCTCAGACTCTCGGTTTGTCACTGAATCAGTACACTGTCTTCCCAGCATCTTCACGCTAGTCCAGAGTCATTCTGAATTTGCAGGCTCTGCGGCTCTCGTTGGCTCCGCCTCCTGCTTGCATTATGCTACCAGGCGGCCTCCCTTGCTGCCTTATGATTCTCTCGCTGCTCAATCTCAGCGTGTCAATCTCCTTAAACGTCCTCATCACAGTGAAGGCGAGGTTTGTCCCTAAAGAGATAGTTTCTTTTCTCTGATACTCATAGTGTCACCCCTTTCTATCCCTCTCACCACTCCTCTCTCCTGGAGTGATCACTTTCTCCTTTCCTCCCAGCTCACCCTCTCCACCCCTCAGGTCAAGCCAACTCCAGCACTGCCACCTACCTTCTCGGTTATCCGACCCATGAAGCATGTGTCAGCTGAGGCTTTCGCCGCCACTTTATCACCCCCGCATCCTCCTTTGGTTGACTCACACCCTGACACATCCCTCTCCATGCTCCACTCTGCTATCTCTGATACTCTTGATGTTCTTGCACCTTTCACGAGGATCCGCTTGAAGCCCAAAGCCAGGTGCAACTCCTGGTATGACTCAGACCTTGCCACCCTTAAACGCAAGTGCAGGGTGGCTGAGAGAAACTGGCATGCTTCTGGTACATCCTCTGACAAACTGGCCTGCTGCCTGCTCCAAAGTCAATACCGGCTCTCTGTCCACACCAAGAATAGAGCCCACATCCAAGTCTGCATCTCTGCGGCATCTAACAATTTCGGCCAAACTCTTTAAAATCTGCAAGGGACTAGCCAATCCTGCTGCAGTCTCTACCTCTCCTGTCCCCTCCCAGGCTTTCTGCATGGCCCTGGCTTCTCATTTCATCTCTAAAACTCAGGGCATCCTGTCCTCTCTCTCTTCCTCTCACCTTTCCCCCCTCAAATCCCTACTCTTCCTCCGGCCCTTCTTCGGCCACCTCTCCTCCCTCCTTCTCTTCCTTTCTCCTGTTCTCCCCAGACAAGGTTTCTAGACAAGTCCGATCTATGAAAATTCATCAAAACAGGTGCACCCCTGTTCCTCCAAAACCATCAAGGACCATATTGACACCTTGGCCCCTGCTCTGGCTGGTTGCAGGTTAAAGCATTGAATACAAAGTTTCGAAATGCAATACTTTCGAAACAAAAGGACCGGAAAAAAAATCGAGTGCATTTTTTTTGGGGTGGAGGGGTCCAAACCCCAAACCCCTGTTTTTTGGCCAAACACCACTAATGTTACCTATACTAAAACCAAAAAAAAGACATTTAAAAAAAGGCATTTGGTCTTTTTTTTCAGTCCTTTTGATTCAAATGTATTGCATTCAATCCTTTGGAATTCGAAATAATGACCGGATACCCTCTGGCTGACTTCTGCAACCACTCCTTCGCCACTGGGGTCTTCCCTTCCCCCCTGAAAAACTTCCTTGTGCACCCTCTTCTTAAGAAACCCTTTGCTGACCCATCCTGCCCTGCTAACTATCGCCCAATCTCCATCACTCCTTTCCTGGGCAAACTCCTGGAAAAGCTGGCCGTCTCCCAGCTTAATCTTCACACTGAATCTGTTGTCTGTCTCCATGACCCCCAGTCTGGCATCAGAGCCGCCAGAAGCACGGAAACTGCTCTCCTGAACATCCGTGAAGACCTGCTCTCCAACCTTGATTCCAACACCCCCTGAGGCCTCATCTTACTTGATCTCTCTTCAGCCTTTGACACAGTCAACCATGCCATCCTGCTTAACCGTCTCTGTGATAACCTGGGTATCACTGATCAGGCCCTGGCTTGTCTGACCTCTTTCCTCTCCGATCGGCCCTCCCAGGTCCAACTTGGGTCCTTCCTTTCCTCTATTTCACCCTCTACCTGTGGTGTTCCCCAGGGGTCTATCCTCTCTCCCTGGCTGTTCAACCAATAACTGGCACTTCTTGGCCACCGCATTGCCGCTCACTGCCCCAACTTTCAGTGCTATGTGGATGACACTCGACTCATTTTCAGGATCCCCTCTGCCACTTCTTCTCCATCTCTCATCTCTGACTGTCTGCTATCCAGGAGTGGTGTGCCGCCAATGATCTCTGCCTTAATGCCAGTAAGACTGAGATTCTCCTCATCAGCACACCTGCGCCCTCTTTTCCTGTTGCTCTCTGGCCGGCCTCTCTTGGCCCTCTTCCTGCTCCCATCCGTGAGGCTAAAAACATCTTCAACTCCACACTCTCCTTCTCTCCTCACATCTCTGACGTCCCTAAGAAATCACACTACCACCTGCACCTCCTCAGAGGTAGTCTTCCTTCCCTCTCCTTCCCCCAGAAGCACACTGTCTCCAGAGCTCTGGTTCGCTCTAGGCTGGACTACTGTAACAGCCTCTTTTTAAATCTGCCTGCTTCTACTCTCCGCCCTCTGCAACTCATGCAGAACAGGATTGCAAGCGCAGGGATCGTATCTCTCCAGGACTGAAATCTCTGCATTGGCTCCCAGTGCTGCGAGGATTAAGTTCAAGACCCTGTGCATTGTCCACAAGGCCTACTGGGGCCTTGGGCCTCAATACCTTCAAAGCTCTCTTCCTAAATATCTTCCTTCTCAAGCTCTTCGCTCATCCGCCTCCAACTTCCTCAGGGTCAGTCGCTTCTCCAAGCAACAAGTTGGTGGTAGATCTCTGTCTTCGGCCGGGGCCTCCCTCTGGAACAGCCTCACTGCCCCCCTGAAATTTGAGGAGAACCTTCTTCGGTTACGGAAGCACCTCAAAACCTTCCTCTTTGCTTCTGCTTTCTCTCCTCCTCTCTCCTGCTGAACTCCTGGCTGTAATTGAAACTGCACTGGTCACCCTCGGATCTTGAGCCCAGGTCCCCTCCCCCGCCAGTTGCACACCGCACTGCCTCCCTGGCAAACCCCGCACTTGTGGACTGTTTCTGTATCCCTACAGCCCACTACCTGCACTTGACACCTGATGTTTGCACTCACCCTTGCACTTGCCACCAGCTGGCCGCACCTTTTACTTATGGCTCTATTTATTCCACTGTTGATCTCATATACTGCACTGACCCCTCCTCTTCCCCCCAGCACTTTTCCCCTTTCCCCTCCCCCTGCACTTGCGCAATCTCAATGTCACCTGGCCTAGTAAGACCATTGTCTCTGTCTTCCCTCTGTTCCCCCTACCTTGCCTCGTCGCGCCTTGAAACACTTGTGTATAGGCGCGTTATACATGCCATATCATATCATATCATATCATAGTGCATGTTAACGTTGTCCTCAGCCCGGTGTTGTTTTTTTATTGCTGTTAAGCATCTCAGGCAGTCCCTTGTATGCCATCATGGGAGAGGGGTTAGGGAGTTCTTTAGAGGAACAGGGGTCCTTATCCTCCAAGTGGGGTCTCTCCCAGTGAGGTCCCACTTGCCCAGACTCCTAGGGAGGTTCTTGCTGAATGGGCTCACCCCTGCAGCCTCAAAGTAGGAGGCTCCCACTTGGGTAGAAATGACGAATTCCCTCGATTCATCACATACCCTTCCTCTTAACTTTGTGGCTCCTGTGAGGGGTCAAAAATGAGAGGTGGACACAAAGTGGTAATATTTTCGGTATCAGGTAATATTATCGCCACCAAAAATATCGCGTACATATGGTCGTCGGGAACGGCCATAGGTGATATTTTTGATGGGGATCATTTATGGGGTAAATGGATGGGGGTTTGCGAGGGTGTCCCCCGCTCCCTTTTAAAATATATGGGGGTTGCAGGGGTGTCCCCCGCAGGTTCCATGGGGTAATATCGCCGCAAAAATATGGCAAAGATTTTGTCCGGTGATATTTTTGCGGCGATATTATCACATGGAACCATATTTTCAACATCAGACATCTTTATTAAAGAAAAGGGGTTTGATAAAGGCCTCTCTGTCCCTATCCTAACAAGAGTTTCCCTTCCTAGGAAACTTATACTAAAGATCAGTCTGTGTCTTGTTGTCAAAACTATAACAACTGTCCTTGTGTCGAAAACATATCTGACCCTCACACTAAAATGCACAGCTAAAAGGTGTAAGGAAAAGTGTCCCTGACGTGTTTTCTCAACATATTTGAAAGTGAAAACATATAAGTAAGTGTAACAAAAATGGTTTCTTCAAAAGAGAAGTCCTTAGATACCGAGGGTGATTCCCCCCACCCACACCCCGATTACTTCAGGAAGGATGACACGACACAATTAATATTTACTTAAAGAGGGTTAAAATTTCTCTTCCAAGTAACATTTTCTCAAAGTTAGTAAAAATGTCTCTTTCACATAACTGTTGTGTCAAGGATGGCCCAAGTGTCTCTGCCATACGACTGCACCACAGATGGTAAAGTTTCTCTTTTGCATAACTGTTGTTTCAAAAGATGGAAAAAATGTCTCTTCCATACAACTCTCCACGAAGGGCAAATAGTCTCTTTTATACAGCTGCATTAAAGATGGCAAAGTCTCTTTTTCATACTGCTGTGTTAAAGATGACTATCAGGTATTCCCTTGCAAGAAAGTCCTCAGTGGTTTCCTCAGATCCCCTGGTATACGCTCCTGCCAGGTATCCCCTTCTGGGTTTCATAGACCCCCTGCTATACTCTCCTGGCAGGTATTGTTGCTCCCCAAAAGGCTCCCTCCATGATGTGTTCCCTTTATTAGGTCTTCTTTCAATATTCTCTTTACTTTTCTTTATCTTCTAGCATAGCACAGTATCACTCTTGTACTGTCTATATTTCCTTGACTTTGGATTTCACTTGGATTTCACTTGCCTCAAGCTCTCGCATATGAACTTCTCACATATGAAGACTTGTTCAAGTTCAACTTCTCGCTTTCACTTGTCCAAAGCTCCCCCATATGGACCTCTCACATATGAAGACTTGTTCAAATTCCACTTCTCAATTTCTTCATCAACACTTATTTGCTTAGGACAATGCTTGCTTCAACTTTTCCTTGTATGACCTCTTCATGCATGGAGACCTGTGCAAATCTTGTCTTTCAACTTCTTCCTTAATATTAATTAGCTTATAATCACATTTGCTCCAGCTTTCCCATGTTGACATTTCAGGCATGAGGGATTGTGCAAATTCAGTCTTTTAAAAGTACTTGGTCGGTATTCAAACGGCAATTTTAACTGTTTGTGTGCTTGTCGGTATATCCTGGGGTTCCCACTGTCTTTGGGCCAACTCACCAGTGTTTCATTGCGTCCTGACCTCCTGCACATTGCTGTGGTGAAGTCTCAATACAAGAATTGCGTCCCCCGCTTGACAGACCTGTTTCCAGCTCTTTTCTCGGTCTGGCGTTCACTTGCGGCTAACATGGCTACTTCCCCTCTTCATCGCTGCTAATGGTTTTCTCACGGCTTCTCCCTGGAGCCTGCCACGCTCCTCTGGGTCTCTCCTCACGCTGGTGCCAAAGACTGATGAATGGCAACCCATGAGTACCTGCCTGCGTCAGCGTGGTCTGCTCCAGCATGTCTGCCTTTTCCTGCTGCTCTGCCCTTCACTCCGCCCGTACTGCGCCTTCTCTCTCTCCAACTCTATACACAATGTCCGATTGCCAGTGAAAGTCATCTTTAAAGGTCCCACGCAGCAGATTCATCCTTCAACAACTAGTCTACACGTTGTGCTGCTTAGGGCTTCTATCAATCCACATTAACTCACACCCCTCTTCTTCGTATCAGTACCTGAGGCACTATGGGAGTTGGAGTCCATAAGATTAACAGAGATTTTAAGGAGATTCTGGTAGGGATTCTTTCCTGATACAATATCAACATGAACAGGAGATGTGATTTGTGTTTTAGGTACTTGTGAGGTATGAATAAAATCCTGTATGGGGTATTTTACAAGAAAAGGTTTTGGGATTTTGCAATTGGAGGCATGTGCATAATGACAATAGGCCATCAGGGATTTTGGAATTAGAGGGTCTTCCTCACATTAAAAAGAAGAATACAGCGTCCCAACTGAGGAAATCACCACACCTCTCCAACAGCCATCTCCTCCCATGTGATCCTCCCTCATAATGCCAACCCCGGGATCGTTGGTTCCACCTCCCTCCTGCTTGTGTTACGCTAACAGGGAGTCTCCCTTGCTGTCATATTAGACTTTTTCTCCTCAGTCTCAGTGTGTCCTCCTCATTAAACGTTTTCGTCATAATGAAGTCGAGGTTTGTCCTTAAAGAGACAGCTTCGTTTCTCTGATACTCATGGTGCATGTTAACATTGTCTTCAGCCCAGTCTTGGTTTTAATTCCTATTAAGCATTTCAGGCAGTCCCATATATGCCATTATGGGAGAGCGGTTAGGAATTTCCTTAGAGGAACAGAGTCCTAGTCCCCTAAGGGGGAGTCTCTCCAAGTGAGGTCCGACTTGTGCAGATCATGAGGGAGGTTCTTGTGGAGCAGGATCACCACCCTAGCCTCACATGTCTCACAGAGCTTAGTTGCCCTCCTTTTGCCCATGTACCAGTGTTCTCACGGGGCCCATTACCGGGGAGGCCGTTGATCTTTCTGGCTAGACCCTCTGCTTTTCGGTTTGTCTACTTTCTTTGCCTTAGCTCGGGCACTGCAGTTAGGTCCCGTTCGTCTACCGTTTCGGTTGCAATGCAATCCCTCTCTCGCTGAGACCTCGGGGATGAACATTTCCAGCATTGCTGGAATCTGCAGAGTTGGGCAGGCTCTCTGCCCAACATGTATGCTTTGTGGTTACCTCCCAGGTGAGCTTTGCTTCCTGCAGCAGCAGTGGCTCCTGCTCTGCACAGTCTCTCTGCAGATGGCCCCTTTTTGTCAGTCATCCTCTTCCGCCGCGCCTCCTCTCCTCCTCTAGGTAAGAGGCTGATTATTTATATGGACCACCGGGAACTAGAGGCAGAGTTCCCTTGGTCATGGATTTTCAGCTTCATGGAGGGGTCAGCAACCAAACCCAGCATTTTTAAAGGGCCCACTTCTTTAACAATGGAATCAACTTGCATATATGCAATAACCGTGTTGGACATGGGGTTTAAGGGAGATGGTATAGATTTCTTCACATGAGAGTCCTTGTCTCCTAAGGGGGAGGGGTCACCCCCAGTGAGATCCCACTTGCCCAATCTCCTAGTAAGTTTTTTTGCACTGCAGGTTCACCTACCTAGTCTCAAAGGGGTGGCTCCTCATTGGTTCATAATGCCTATCATCACAAAGGACCTTCCTTTTTCACGAGGCACTTTATACACTATGGGGCTCATTCTGAGTCTGGCGGTCTGGTAAAAATTTGCTGGTATCTGCAGATACCAGCACTTTACTGGACTCCCCGACTATGGGTTTGCCAGTGGGGCACCTTGGCTAACCTCCAGCTAAAAGCTGGAGGTAACCGAGGCACCCTACTAGCAATAAAAGCTTGCATTACTGCCACTGGCATTGCCGGTGGTGGTAATGACAGCAAATCCCCTCATGGAGTCCAATGGGACTCCATGAATGGGAATTTACAATGCACCACCGGCACTCGTAATCCGGCGGCAACACTGCCGGACTGAATGCCGTAAACAATAACAGCCTTTGCCGGTATCCTGGCAGCTCTACTGCCAGGATATCGGCAAGGTTGTAATGAGGCCCTATGTTCCTGAACATCATCTTAAATATGTCTTTGCTGGTCTACTGACAGTCCCTAAATTTAGACTTCAGAAGTGGGGCGGACGTGCCTTTTCTGTGCAGGCTGCAACGCTATGGAATGCCTTGCCTCCACCTTATCTTTTGTTGGAAGATAATCTGGTCTTTAGGAAAACTCTGAAAACATGTCTTTTTCCAAGGTAAATGTAAATGTCTACGTTGTTTGGTATCTGAGCTATGCCTGTATGTCCTTCAATATTCTGCGCCTTAATGCCCTGTTCGTGGTGAGATGTTGCTGTGTTTTATTCATCTATTAAATACATATACATACAGAACTCCTTCGACAACCTAGTCACCAGATTCCCATTCTCTGTTTCCTCCTCCCAAGGATCCTGCACTGCCCGATGGCCACCCTTGGGGTGCTTGACGTTGAAACAGGCACTTCCAAATGAAACCACTTAAAAACTGCACCTCCTGTTTCACTTCCCAAGAAGTGGACAGAAAAACCCTGCTCAACCGATCCGCCACCAAGGTTTTCTTCTTTTATGTGGACTGGGTGAGAAACCTGAAGGTGTCTCCCTAACTAGTGCCCGGGGATCTGTTATCCAGGTGGCTAGGTCACGGCCATCGCTATAGGATTCAGTTCCTGGGGGTGGACCAGTGCAGGAGGATCAAGTGGATGGGGGGGTCCTCAGGGAGTGGAAGCAGGACACTGACGGGTCAGATGCAGTGTCCCCCTTCTTCTAATGCCTTTTCCCCAGCCTACCACGTAGGATACTCAGAAACTCTACCGCCACACCCTTTTCCGACACGAACACTTTCGCACAGTACGAAAGACAATGGACTTAAACCAGAGCCGTTTACCTGACATGTCCCAACACAAGGGTCAGGGAAAGTCAGGCAATTGACCAGAATCACACACACCTGACAGCCTTTTCCCTTCCCCACGGGGATAAAAGGTGGAGCACAATAACACACTACGAGCAAGACAGACGGCACGATGAGACAGCTAGCCAAACATAGCAGTTCAAGAGGAGGAGAACGGCAGCGAGAATCGAGAGGGTTATAAGGACAGAAGCAGCCTTGCCCTTTCCACCCAGACCCGCAAAGCCTCTGTGGAAAGAATCGTAACACTGCAAACAATAGCCAGAGTGTGCTGCAGCAGATGTCAACAGTACACGGAGCATGCCTACGCTGATAAGCAGGACAGAGAAAGACGCCAGCTACCGTGGTAGTATCCCTGATACGAGAAAAGCCAAGCAGTAAATCACAGCCGGTGAGTCGAGGGGAGAAACCAAACTGTGTTGAAAGAAAGTCGCAAAGCGGCACATTAAGAAAAGTTCAAAGAACTGTGAACATTAAGGGGAAACCAACTGTATATGGGTCCGACACCACATCGGTGCTTACTTGAGAGAGTCTGGTTGATCCCGCGTTTGTTGAAACTACCAAAACCAGAAGGCCCAAGGAGAGGCACAAGGAAAAGGTCAAAGTGGTCATTCAGGGGTCTAGCAAACCCGCTGTACAGTCGAAGTCTTTGACCTGCATGTATGTGGATAGCTAGGGGAGATGAATTCTGCATAGTGAATTCAAGAGAAAGAACTGTATAATTGGCAAAGAATTGGCAAGTGTGAACCCGACGGAGGGATGCCGCTAGAATGGAGCGAAGCCGGAAGTCCCAATGAACAGTGTGTTTACAAGAGTGAACCCGACAGAGGGATGTCCAAAGTGAACTGTTTAAAAAGACGTTAAGAATCGTCAATGCCACAGGTGAAAGTGTTTAGAGGAAAAGCCATAGTGAACCAGACAGAGTTAGGCAAACATTAAGAGAAGGGTCTGAGCCCGGAAGAGGGGGATCCATGGGTGAAAACCCTGACCCAATGACACGTGAATAAATCTTTTGAATTCAAGGCGTTGTGAACCTTCCGGAGGGAGGCTGAAGTTCGAGACGGGCCTGAGCCCAGAAGAGGAGGATCCAGGGGTGAAGAATCATCACCCTAACGGCAAGCAGAAATGAACTTTTTGTTTATTTTTTTGAACCCATCAGACCCTCGGAAGCAAGAAACTTAAACATCGAAAGTCCTGATATCACTAGAAACATTTTGGTGGATCTGAGCCTGGAAGAGAGGGGTCCAGGTGTGAAAAGTCATCACCCAACGTACATATGCAAAGGCACCTTTGTTTATTATTTTGCACACACCAGGTCCTCAGAGGCAAGAGACTTTTTGTAGAAAAGAGACTTGACTACCGTAGGTCCTGATAGCTGAGAGCGGAACTGTTGTCTCGAACTGGGAAAGCTCGAGCGTGTGCTGTGTTCCGGAGTCCCACATTGTCCCGTGCTCAAAACGTGGGGAAGGGAGACCCCCGGCTACCTCCTGACTTATCATTTGTGAACACTTCTTTCTTTCTTGTGAACCGTATCCCACACTCTTTTTGTATTTAATTGTAAGGATTGGCGATAGTTTTTTTAGTATATGCCCTTTTATTTGACAAGACTGCCTTATTATTATTTGATGGTCGTAGCTTGCTCCCAACTTAGATTTAGATTTAGGCGTTTTTCCAACCTACTTATACAGTTTTATTAACACCCTTGAACTGTGATCACGTGTGTCTGTCTTTACTGTTGCCACCATGAGTCCCTTACAACCACTTTCAAAGATAACAGGGTCTTCACCCATTCCCATGTGGAATTTGCCAGTTTCTCCAATTTCTTTAAAAAAAATGTATTTATTAATGAAGTCATGTCAGTACTTATACAATACAGCAATACTTTCTGTGTTATGATACAAATGTAATAGTATACATTTATACAGAAGTTGGAAGATTAAGGTGTAGATGCTGTCGAGCATTGTCTGATGTCATCTCACATAGATACCGTCTGAATCGAGCCCATATATCTTTAGGCTGGCTCGTCACTGGAATTGATAGTACATATTGCTCTTCACATTCGTTCACAAATGTCAATTCGCGCAGAAAGTCGATTGTCTGGGGGGCGTATGTGGCCTTCCAGCACTTCAGTATGCATCGTTTCGCTACCACACATGAAACATTAAATGATCTTCTAGTGGTTTCTGCCACTTTGCCAATATCTCCAAACAAGTATCTCAAGGGGGTAGGGGAAACCAGGATTTGTGTTATTTGCTCGAGTATCTCAGCTATACTGTTCCAAAACAAAGCTATCTGCGGACATGACCAATACATGTGATAAGCATTTGCACACAGGTCTCCACATTTCAAGCATTCCCCTGAGCAGTCCTCTGTGAATTTGCCCATTTTGACCGGGGTGTAATGGAGTTGGTTTAATATTTTAAACTGGATCAGGCATAACCCAGAATTAAGCGAAACTGTTTTTGTCAGTTGGCAGCATTTGCGCCATTGCTCTTCACTCAGTGTTATACCCAGGTCCGATTCCCAAGTTGTCTTAATTTTGTTTAGGGATTTGGAATGTGTCTGTATCAAGGCATATAAGTTGGAGACCCTCACCCTCCCCCATCTCCAGCAGATACAGCACGTATACATTTGTGTGTGGTTGGTTCTTCTGGAAATGTCGGCCATCGAACATTGAAAGCTGCCCTCATGCGGTGATATTGGAGCAATTTTAGCTGCCCCCCCCCCAATTGTATCCACAAACTCATCAAGGCTCACATATTTGCCCTCCGGGAACATGTCCCTCATCTTCAATATTTTATCTGGGTCCCATGTTTTTTGTAAACCATTTTCAAATGTGGGGGAAATTCTGTGGAAGCGCCAGAGTGGGGCTTCAGGGTCTTAAGGTATCTCTACATTTATCCTCCTGTATGTCACGGACCATGCATGGACTGTGACGCTTATCGGGTCATATCTACAGGAGACCCTGTGGTGGGTACTCAGTATTTCTGATCTAGGATCAGTGGGGGATGCTGCATATCTTTCTATAGGGATATGTGTGGCAGTATCTTCTGGGTCATACCAGTGCTTGACGAATTGAGCTTGTGCTGTCAAATAATAGAGCTTGAAGTCTGGTGCAGCGATACCATCACTCGAGTAAGGTTCAATTAGTTTGTCCCACTTCATCCTCGTGGCTCCCCCGCTTCATATGAACGTGGTGGACAGGGATTGCAATCGATTGAAGAAACCTCTACCTGGCCATAGGGGAATATTGCCAAAATAATATAGTAGTTTGGGGAGAACCACCATTTTCAGACGTGATACCAGGCCATTTAAGTAGATAGGGAGTTTAGCCTAAAGTTGAAGTTTCAAAGCTAGTAGCTGTAGCTATGCTTCATGGTTATCAGCATATAGGGTGCCTAAGTAGTGGACACAAAGCAGTGCCCATTTGAATCCACTAGCATTTAATGGGCATTCAGTGGCTGGTGTAAGCAGAAATAGCTGTGATTTTGAATCATTAATTTTATACCCAGAGTACTGTGCAAATTCATGTATGTCTTTCATGAGAGGTACAATTATTTACCTTGGCGTTCCGAATGTAGAGGAGGGTATCATCTGAATAGAGTGAAATTATTTGAGGAGGGCCAGTCATTCTGATGCCCCTATGTCCATGGTTCTTCCAAACAAACGCTGCCATTGGTTCAATTGTTAGGGCAAACAAAATAGGAGAGAAGGGGCACCCTTGTCTGGTACCCCTATCCAGGGGGAACAATGCAGACAGAGTGCGGTTCGTGAGGACTTTCGCCCCAGGGTTTGAGTAGAGGAGTCTAGCACATTTTATGAAGTACGGACCCAGCCCGAAGCATTCAAGCACTGAAAATAGATACACCCAGCAGACAGAGTCAAATGCCTTCTCGGCATCCAGTGCAGCTACTGCTGCTTTCGCCTTCGGGTATATCTGTGCCATTACCCCAAACAGCCTACGGAGATAAAGGGCAGTGGATCATATCGGAATGTATCCAGATTGATCCGGATGTATTAATGTGAGCATGTGGGGGAGAAGCCTGGTCGCAAGAATTCTGGCAAATATTTTCGCATCTACGTTAATTAGGGATAGAGGTATGTACGAGGACATATCATGAGCGGGCATCAGGGTTTCAGTAGAACTGTCATTATGGCTTTGCGCATCGACTCTGGAAGTGTGCCTCTGTTCATATCCTCCTCCCACACTTCCAGCAAGATGGGGGCTGTGTTCATAGTTGTATTCTTTGTATAATTCAATCCCTAGGCTGTCCGATCCAGGGGCCTTCCGTGATGCCAGAGCTTCAATGGAGTTAACTATCTCTTCCTGGGTCATTGGCAACTCTACCAAGGTTTTAACCTCAGGGGAGAGTGTGGAGAGTCCAAGTGTACACAAAAACTCAAACGTTTGCTCAGCTGTTTTTACATCATGGTTGGAGTACAGTTCTGTGTAGAATTGTGTAAATGCAGCATTTACCTCCTCCCCTTGGGTCATCACTACCCCATTTGTTGCTTTTACGCTGGCAATGGGGGTGCAGTAACTTTCGGCTTTCAACGTGTTTGCCAATGACTTCCCTGCTTTGTCTCCCTCCCCATATCTATGTGCCCTGACCGAGGTGGCCATATATTGTACCTCTCTATCAGCTAAATTATGGAATTCACTTAACAATTTACTAATATCTGCCAAGGTGCTCTTATCATGTGTTGCACTGTAGCTTCTCTCGTGCTCCCGCAGGCGGGCTTCCACCAGATTCAATTTCATCCTAACTGATTTAAGCATGCCAGTGGTTTTAGGCATCATAATACCCCGCATCCATACCTTAAAGGTTTCCCAAAGTGTGGCTGGATTGTCAACAGAGCCTTTATTAATATTAGAGAATTCCTCAATCTCAATATGTAGGGATTCAGAGACATTGGGATCCTTAAGGATAGCAGATGGCATCCTCCAGAGCTGTGCACGTGGGGGAGCGTCATGTAGCTCGAGGCATAGGGAAACCGGGGAATGGTCTGACAGAGTGCGTGAGTGAATATCGCAGCTAATTACTGCATTTGATAGCGATGCAGTTAGGAGCCAGTAGTCAATGCGAGACTCAAAGTCATACAGTGAGGAATAATAAAAATATTGTCTATCTAGTGGATGGAGTGTTTTCCAGGCAACTATAAAAGGTGCCTGTAACATCATCTGATGAAGAAGTGGCTGCCCTTGAGAGTACCCGGGGAGCATCTGATGATCTATCCAGTGTAGTGTCTAGGATCGTGTTGAAATCCCCTCCCCAGAGCACCCAGGTTTCGTCTATTGGGGTAAGCATGTGCAGTACCTCTTGGTAGAACTCCGGGTGGTCTACATTGGGCCCATATGTATTTACCAGCACCACTGAATGACCTGCCAGCACCCCACACCAGTACATAGGGTGCCAGGGGGTCTATTTTACTGCTTGTATATTGAAAACCTAGCGATGGTTGGATGAGGGTCAAGACACCCCTGGCCTGTGTGGAGTTTTCCATATAGAAGCCGAGTGGACCCCAACTAGTGTTAAACTCAGTGTTTACTTTCTTTAATGCATGGGTTTCTTGGAGCATTAACATCTGCGGGTTGTGCCTTGCCACGTATGCGCCCACTTTCCTGGCCTTGCCCGTGTTATTGAAGCCCCTAACATTCCAAGTTAACAACTTAACCCTTAGACCATTTCTTCCCATTACATTACGTGCCATTAGTGTTCAACCTTGTCATCTTATCTTTTGACCGTCACTTTTAAAACTTTTAACCACCCAACTCGGTTTACTTCCCTTACCCAGGCCTCCCTCCCATCTGGTGTAACAAGAAGCAGCAGTGGTACATTCACTCCCTCTCCCCCCACCCACATCATCGACCCCAACAACATGATGATGTTTCCCCCTGAACTTGTGGAACCTTCCGGAGGTACGTATGCTGCAGCCTTGTGACTGCCACAGCTGGACACTTCCAGTCCGGTACAAAATTGTCCAATTAGTTTGGTGCCACCCATTTTCCTTACTCACTCAAATATCAAAGGTATTGGTGCATTACATTCCACAACAGTCAGTCAGCCAGATCTCTCCTCTCATCCTCGGGTTGGGGACTTCTATACTGGTCGGCCCCACGATCTCGAGGCAGTAGCAGTATAGAGGCGTTGATGTAGTCCATTGCCGCTGCCGGGTTGTCAAATAAATGCGCTCTGTCGCAACGTTGTATGTGCATCTTGGCCGGAAAAATCAATGCGTACTGGGTATGCTGAAGCCGGAGTTGTTTCTTGACTTGTTCGTAGGACCTTCTCTGGCGTGTACTCCTGCCACAAAATCAGGGTAGATATGTATGTTGTTGCCCTCGTGTTGCAGCAATCCCACTTCCCTAGATATCCGAAGTATGAAGTCTCTGTCTCTGTAGTTGAGCAGTTTAGCGATTATGGTGCAGGGTGGAGCCCCGGGTTTAGGCGCTGTCGCCAGGGTGCGGTGAGCCCTTTTGACCAGAATATGGTCCGAGAACACTGATGCTCCGAATAGAGATTTTAGGAGAACTTCAATGTTCACTTCCATGGGCCCTTTACCAAAGGATTCTACAACACCAACTATGCAGATGTTGTTCCTCCTGGACCTGGATTCCAAGTCCTTGCACTTGCTACGCATCTTGGCAATGTCCCCTTTAAGTTGTATTTTTTTTTTTTAATTCATTTATTTACAGGCATTTACAAGTATTTACAACAGAAACTGAAAACTATACAAATCCAGAACAATATAAATACATGAGAAAAAAAAAAACCTTCAGTACAGATCATTAAATTTCCACCATATTTTCTCATAAAAAACAATTTGCATTTCAGTTTATAAATTAATTTTTCAACCCTTGACAGCTTTTGCATTTCCTCCACCCAGTCCCCTTTAAGTTGTGCGATATCCCTGCCATGTTGCCCTATTGTATCTTCGTTGGTGCTTATTCTGGCCTGGGTCTCCGTCACTCTAGCACTTTCTTTGTCCAAACGGACCTTGAGCGACCCTATGGTGGAGACGATATCGTCGAGTTTTACATTCACGGATAGAATCCATTTTGCATGGTAGCGAGAAGATGATTGTCTCTAGGGTTGGCTGTGGACGTTGATGGGGCCTCTCCAGTCGCAGGCATTTGTGGCACTGCTGCCGCGGTCTGGGTGTTCGTAAATGATTCCACCGGGCCCTTCTTTTTAGGCCCAGTGCCTTTTGTCTTTTTCAACCATTGATTATGTTAAGGCTGTTCTACAACCAGTTTACTGGAGATGGCAAATAGTATTGTGTATGGGGTTCTGCTTTTCAATCGGAAGTTTCGTATCGTGAAATTTGCTTTTGTTGAATTGTATAGCTGGGATCTCGCCGCTATTTCGATGGATCCGGATTGTTCAGGGTGGATTGCTTTGTCGACGGCTGCGTGTCTAGGCGACAGTCAGCACAGGCGTTATGTCTCATGTGTTGTCACATCGCCGGACATCACGGGGGCCAACTCCCAGTCGGGGGTCGTGGATATTTGCCACTCATATGGTGGTATGCAGCCTGCACCATATCACAGTATACACCAAGCTGATAACTACCCCGGGGTCCAGTACGACAGCTCAGTCAGATTCAAATTCCCTATAAAACCTGTCTCGGGGAGAATGTTGCAATGTCTTCCATACAGATCAGGCTGGGTCAGGTATACCGCCCGTGTCGTGTTGAAGAGTGTATTGCCCTCTGGTTGGCAGGATGGTTTGCGTTCCCCCACTTCTTGGGTTTACTGTTCACTTTGTTGTGCAGATGCCTCGCAGCAATTGCCCTATATTATTTATTCAGGATACTGTTCATTTACATTGCAACCTGTAGAGCACCCACCGCACAGCAGGCGTCTCTGCCCTTCAGTCAGCAGCCACCCTGTAGGTTAATTGCTCTAGTCCCAGTAGGAAATGGCAGCCTCGTGCTGAGTGCAAAATGTGAGCCTGTTTATTGTTTGGCTATATGGCGGGTTATGTGTCCAGGGCCTCGTGTCGGGCACCAGTGTACTCAGCAGGACTGGTTTCACCTTTTGCTCACTGCATTCGTGCCATTTGAAAGGGTGTCATGGACAGTTTACCTTGCTTCTCTGTCCCCGCCTCAGTCTAGATCCAGGGCCTCTGTTATGCTTCATTCCAGCCGTTTGGACTTGTTGCTTGAAGGATCACGTTATGTAGCTCCGGTGTATGGGAAACAGTCCTGTTATCCTTGCTGCAGTATCATGGAGTGCTTTGTGTTGTTTCCAGCTCAGGATGCGGAATGTATTGTATTCTCCCATGTTTCTGGAACTTATGCTTGTTGCGTCAGGTGATACATTTAACTCGCTGTAAGCAAAATTCGTGTCAGGCCTCCCTTTCAATCACCAACTGACACGCTCCCACGCGAGTCGCAACGGTCCCCTTAGGCCATGTGAGCAGGGGGTCGGCTTTGACGGGTTACTCAAGCCTCTGCTGTGGGCGTATTGTGGAACGCAAGCGAGGCGAGCGTCACAGCCCCTGCCGCACAACATGTTTCTGTGGACTTGTCTGCATACAAGGGTAGGAGTATGGGCTGGGGTAGCCACCGGGCGGGGTCAGACTGCTCCAGTGCTTACCACTGCAGTGTCCTCCCATTGTGCACTCGGTTCCGCTTCACTCCAGTCTCTGGTCTGGAGGAGGCAGTTTTACTTTCATCTGGTCTCCAGCAATATCTCCTGCACCCTGCGAGTTGGCCCACGCCGGCGCGTTCCTCTGGTCGGGTCTCGTTGTTACAGTTGTGCGGGCTGTATTTGCGGTAACCGGTTCCGGCACCCGGCGTCAGCCTCCCTTACCCCCCAGGGATGGTACGAATGAAGAGGAGCTGGTCTCCGCAATCAATGTATGCCTCAATATTTTCGGTGTCGCTGAGCTGGCTCGCGTGTGTCGGATGTCTGCTCTGAGCGTGTCCGAGCAAAGCGGTCAGGTCTGGCTCCTCCTCCCACGCGGCCCAGATTCTCAGCTCCTCCTGCGGGGGCTCGAGTGATTATCTGGTGGTTCTCACAGACTGCCTCTGCAGTTCAGCATCACCGCACAGTTTTTTGGAACCGAATTACTCAGCCATTCGATGTCGGACAAGTTCAGCCTTCGCTCCGAGTGTTCTATAACCTGTTATGGGCATTTAGTGCTGAAATTCTCTTCGCTGGGTGGCTCCAGAGGCAAATTAGATTAGATTAAGGATTTGTTCCGGAGGGAGCTCTACAACTAGGCAGCGATCACGTGCTTGTGCAACAGCACCACCCTGCCCCCCCCATTTCTCCACATTTCTTGACCTGAGCCTATCCCTGGCAGTTTATATGCACCTTGGCTGAAATATTGTTTGTTCTGAGAACTACACCATTCCCCTGGATAACTGACCCAAACACCTGCAGGTCCCTGTCTGCTGCTGCCAGCTCTGCTCTGGAGGAACGGGCTGCCCCCTGAGCCTCCCACTTTTCCTGATGTGGGAGGGTCTCCACTGGAGCCCCCCATAAGCCAGTTTGCTGGCGTCTGTGGTAAGTGTGGTAGGATAAGGCTGACAAAGTAGAAACACTTTCAGGTTGTAACCACCACTGGAGCTGATCTTTTAGGACCCCCGGAATACATTTCTTGAATTCCTGTGACCCCACCACCGACTGCCTGTGCAAATGTAAGAGCAGGGGCCTCATGTGCAACCCGGCCCAGGGGACGAAGAAAACACATGAAGACATATGACCCTGGATCTGCAAAATAAATCTTACCATTGCCTGCTGTAGACCCATCAATGACAGTATCAGACACTGTGGTCTGACAGCACTCTTTTCCAGTAACAGCACACTGCCCTTGGCTGTCCAAAACCAGGCCCCTATAAATGTGAGGTCCTGTGATGGATGCAGATGGGACTTAGCTTCATTCAGAATTAACCCCACACCCTCCAATGTACTGCATTTAGTGGTCACATGCTCCTGCAGCCCCTCCTGAGACAAGGCCTTGATGAGCCAGTCATCCAGGTAAGGAAAGGTCTGTATACCTTGAGAATGAAGCCTCATCACCATCGGACCCAATATTCTTCTGAAAATATTTTGGGCTGTCTTGAGCCCGAACAGGAGAGCCTGGAATTGATAGTGCTGGCTGCCCAATGCAAACCTCAAACATTTCAGATGAGCCTTCCATAGTGGCACAGGATAGTAAGCGTCTGAGGCCAGGAAGTCCTCGTTCCGTACCGTAGGGATTACCTTTCGTAGACTCCATCTTGAATGCCTGATTGGGCACATGTAGATTCAGTGTTTTCAGATCCCGAATGGGTCTGTGCTTCCCTGGTGGCTTTGGTACCAGAAACACAATGGAATAAATTCCTGTCCCTTCTAGGGATTTGGGAACACTCTGGATCACCTTCTTGTCCATTACCGTCTGTAGGTTGTCCATCATAGCTTCACATTTGGACTTGTCCCCAAGTAGTAGAATGTAGATCTTGCCCCTACCAGCCTGATGTTAGGTCTTCTGAGTGCACTGGAGATGACGCTTTTCCTATCTTCCTCTGGTCTGCTGCTTTCATTTCCCCCAGCTCTTCCGGAATACTTTATTGAGTTACTGGGTTCTGCCATACCTTTTCAGACTTTCCCCAGAAGGTATGGATTTCGTCTCCTGCTTTCGGCATAATTTGCCGGCATGTTTATTGGCCTTGAAGACCTTATGGACTTTATCACCAAATAATATTCTCTCTTTAAACGGCATCTTTGTTGCAGTGGCTTTTGATGGGACTCAATGTGCCAATCTTTCACAAGCACATGCCTTTTCTCAGAAATGACGGCACCCAGTGCTCCAGATAAGATTTTGAGGTGGGAGTAGTGTGCTCCCCATTTTTAAACTTTGAGCGTAAATGCAATTTCAAGGGAGTAAGAATGAGTTTTCTCCTTCGCAAGAGAGTAAAAAGTATATGACATCCAGCCAACAAGTGCAAAACTTAACTGTATGGGCATCATTTTCATATGTTAACAGTCCATATCTTTTCAAAAAAACAGGTTTCCATCAAAACTGAACAAGCACAGAGTGCAGATGAGCCATGAAGGCATTATGAAGCAAAATACTGGCAACAGATTTAAAGTTCAAACTAAAATACTTTATTAAATCAAATGTCAGGATGGTAGAAGGCCTAACTTGCCCTATGCTAAGGTGGGATTTGCCTACCGAAGCGTTACTAAGGAAAGTCTGAGTCAAAGTGTTCAACCTAAAAGTATGTCTGTGTCCAAAACCTTTACTTGCCCTCACAACTAAAGCTAACCAATGTCTAGGGATGTCAAAATTAAAAGAAATAGTGTTCAGCTGAAAGTTCTGAGCTTCTTCCAGCTCGCAACTTTCTTTCAGCTCCCCTTCCCTTAGTATAAGAAAGTTCCACGAAAAAGTCTCAAGATTACCTTTCTCCAGTTCAAGGTGATACAGTTCAAAAGCAATCCTCAGGGTTCCCTTCCCCAAGTTCCAAGCAACACAGTTCACAGAAAACAAAAGGTCTTGAGGCTTTGTTCTCAAGACCACACATGTAGCTGCTCAAGTCCCAGGGTTCCCTTCCCCAAGACTTTAACTTCATCATCACAATGTCTTTGGTTTTCAACATTTGGAGCTCAATGGTCTAGGCACAGTTGTCAGACCAAACGGTCCACCCATCACAGGTTGCGTAAACAGGATCCCTGATTCTGGGCCTGTTGGCTTTGATTTGTAGATTTAAAATCATCTGTCTTTACCTTGTCAGCCTCTTGGCTCTGCCGTCACTTGTCACGCATCCTTTCCAGTCTCTGGCCTTGTCGCACTGCATTCATTCATATAAATTGAGTTGACAGATGTTTTGCTCACAACCACCTTCTTATGACACTCTGTCACACTTGTGCCCTTTTCTGTAATTTGTTTTCACATGGGCATTTTGGTTTTCACTTTGTTTGCTTGGCCCGTGCAGGTTTTTATTCCCTTCAATATTTATAATGCTTAACTTCAGGGTTTCACTCAATTCAGTATTCAGTAAGCATTCATGCTGCTTAATTTTAAAGTTTCATTCAGTTCGGTATTCAATATGCATTGGTTTCGCTGAATGTTAAAGTTCCATTCAGTTCAGTATTCAATAAGCATTGGTTTTGCTTAATTTAAAAGTTCCATTGAATTCAGCATTCAATATTTATTTGTAGGAGCACCCCGGTGTTCGAGCGTCCTCCCTGACACTCACCGCTCGTTGCGTCTCCTTCTGACAGTTCCCTCTGTTTCTCCTTCACGGCTGAAGCCGGGAAGCTCACCCCCTCGAGCTCCGCTCCCCTGCTGTGTGGCTCTCTCTGCATGCTGGCAACCAGAATGCTTTTTCCGGGATGCGGATGGCAAGCGTCCTTCCTTCTTGGTGCTCTCTCACAGCTCCTGCTGCTGATCCTCTGTCACAGGGGCTACGAGGCTTGCAATAAGTACATGGCACACTGGCTATGGGCTGTGCAAGTCCTCTGGGTGCAACAGGAGGGAATCTGCCGGCATCCTCGCTCCTTGTGTCATGATCGCCCCTTTTTGGAAGCGCTGGAACAGACGGACACACCGCCATTAGAATGTCCCACTATGCTGTGGCGCTGTGGTGTGCGCGCAGTCTAGTTGTTTTCAACATGCCCGCCCGCCTTTGTATTCAGTGCTCTGTTTCCTAGCAGCCAGCGCGTGGCAACCCTTGTTTTCTGTTGGGTAAAACGGTAGTGCACATTCTCTCTTCTGCATCCGGTTTCAACATTCTTTTGCCTTCCCGCTCTTGCTCTCCCCGCTTGTTCTGGCTCCTGCTTTTGTCTCATTTGCTGTGCTCCTGTTGCCTTTGATCTGCTCTACTTCCTCATGTAAGTGCCTCCTTCCTATTTCACTGTGCTTTCCATTGTTGAATACGTTTCCCATTCTACGGCTTCCGTGAGGATTCTCTGCTTCAACCCTGCCTCTGGGAACTTTCTTCTTGGATCCACATTGTTGTCAACTCTGCAATTCGACATCCATAGGGGTTTTTGTGCCTAAAGCTTTTCCCCTTTCTTGGGATGCTACCAGAGGGTAAGCCACTTTGTCGTTCTGTTTTAAAATCCTCGGGACATAGTGGCTACCTCCCAGAACAGATCTTATCTCTGCAAAAAGAAGGTCTCTCCTCGAAGCAAGAAGTCCGACCCTGCTGCTGAGCCAGCGGATTCTGACCACTCCACTTCTTCATCAGGTGAGAGTGAAGAAGACAAGACTGTTGTTTCTGAGAGTTTGCAATGCCTAACTACTATGGCTAGAGGTGAGCAGGAGCTAATATCTGCAGTACAAGGACTATCCATGAAGGTACAGGGCTTAAAGGCCGAATATGCAGTCGTACGCCAGTTGGTAACTGCAAGAGACACCCATCATACTGATCTTCCCTCTTTGGGATTGGCTTCCGGAAAGTATAACAGCTCTCCGAAACAACTCAAAGAATTTCTAGATGCGTGTATAATATACTTCATGTTCAGACCCACAGCATATGCATCAGACTGATCGAGAGTGGGATTCTTGATTTCCAACTTAGTTGGTAACGCCCCTAGCCTGGGCTACCCCTCTGGCTGCAAGACTTCAATGCTTTCGTAGCTTTACTGAGACAAACATTTGAAAGACCGGAGGTGGTCTTTACTGCAGGAGAATCCCTCCTGGACTTCAGACAAGGTTCCTCGGATCTGATGTCCTACATTTCTGCCTGCAAACAAATTGTAGCAGAAGCCAGAATCCGTACAAGAAATTAAATATGTGAGATTATGTGTATGAATGCATGTGTGAAAGAAGAGATGATGATGTCAAAGAATTTATGTTGTGTAAATGTGTTCTGATTTAATAATTTTGAAAATTAGGCGATAAGAAATAAAAATATATTTTTTCATTACAAGAATTGTTTTTGTAATTGTGGAAGTATTGCCTCTAGCCCCACATATAGCTAGGTCCATTGTTTAATTTCTATATATCTTACCTGGAGAACCTATGATATTCACAGGTACCCTTATATTTACCCCAGAATCCATACAATTCACTGTGTTTAGACAAGGCTTACGTGAAGACCTCAAAGACGAGTTGGCTGTCACTAACCATCCCATCACCTTGGAAGAACTATTCCCTCTGGTACTCCAGATAGATTTCCGCTTATCAGAAAGGCAGGCTGAACGAAGACTATCTCGAATTCCTGTTTCCACTTCCCCTTCACCTGCACTTGTTCCGTCTTTTCGAGAATGTACTAATACTGATGAGTCTATGCAGGTAGGCACAGCACAAGGTCCTCTAACCCCTTCTGAAAGAAAGAGAAGTGACAAGGGACTGTGCCTCTATTGCGCCTCAAAGGGGCAGTTATTGCAAGACTCCCCAGAGGTTCCTTCAAAGAGAGATCGGGAAACGATCGACCCTGGTCCTGGGAGGGATCACTAGCCGGGGTTCAAATTCTGGTCTCATTAGGGCTACCCACACCAAACAAGCCTAGACTCCCGTCTCATGGTTATACAAGTCATCTTACGATGGGGTGATATGATATGATATGATATGATATGGCATTTACAACGCGCCTATACACAAGTATTACAAGGTGCGACGAGGCAATGGGGGGAAACAAAGGGAGGACAGGCAACGATCCTACTAGGCCAGGTGTCATTCAGATCGCGCAAGTGCAAGGGAAGGGGGAGAAAGGAAAAGTGCGCCGTGGAGGGTAGAGGCGAAAGTGCAGTACATGGGAAAGTGGAATAAATAAGATATATAAAACGGCCAGCTGGTGGCAAATGCAAGGAAGTGCAGAAATAAGTGCTGGTAGGGGGACTGTAGGGATACAGAAAACGGTCCCCAGGTGCATGGGTAGCCAGGGAGGCAATACAGGTGGGCAATTGATGAGGGCCTTGGCCAGAGATCAGAAAGGGTGGCCAGGTAACCAGTGCAGTTTTAGTCAGGAATTCAGTAGGGGAGAGGGGGAGAGAAAGCAGAAGCAAAGAGGAAGGTTTTGAGATGCTTCCGGAACCGGAGATGGTTCTCCCCGAGTTTCAGGGAGGCAGGAAGGCTGTTCCAGAGAGAGGCCCCTGCCGAAGAGAGTGATCTGCCACCAACTCGTTGCTTGGAGAAGCGACTGACCCTGAGGTAGTTGGAGGCGGATGAGCAAAGAGCTCGAGAAGGAAGATATTTAGGAAGAGAGAGTTGAAGGTATTGCGGCCCCAGACCCCAGAAGGCCATGTGTACAATGCAGAGGGTTTTGAACTTAATCCTCGCAGCCACTGGGAGCCAGTGCAGAGATTTCAGTCTTGGAGAGATATGATCCCTGGGCTTGAGGTCAAGGACAAGTCTTGCAGTCCTGTTCTGGATAAGTTGCAGAGGGCGCAGAGTAGAGGCAGGCAGATTTAGATAGAGGCTGTTACAATAGTCCTGTCTAGAGAGGACTCGGGCTCTGGAGACAGTGAGCTTCTGGGGGAAGGAGAGGAGAGGAAGAATACCTCTGAGGAGGTGCAGCTGGTAGTGTGACTTCTTAGAGACGTCAGAGATATGAGGGGAGAAGGAGAGTGCAGAGTCGAAGATGACCCCAAGGTTTTTAGCCTTGCAGGTGGGAGTAGGAAGAGGGCCAAGAGAGGCCGGCCAGAGAGCTGCAGGGAAGGAGGGAGTGGGTATGCCGATGTGTAGAATCTCAGTCTTACTGGCATTAAGGCAGAGGCTGTTGGCGGCACACCACTCCTGGATGGCAGACAGACAGTCAGAGATGAGGGAAGGAGAGGAGGAGGCCGAGGGTAGCCTGAAATTTAGCTAGGTATCATCCACGTAGCACTACAAATTGGGACAAAGAGCGGCGATGCGGTGGGCAAGGAGTGCCAGGTATTGGTTGAACAGCCAGGGAGAGAGGTTAGATCCCTGGGGGACACCACAGGTAGAGAAAAAGATGTCAGAGAGGAAGGACCCAAGTTGGACCTGGGAGGGTCGGTTGGAGAGGAAAGAAGTCAGCCACGCCAGAGCCAGTCCAGTGATACCCAGGTTATCATGGAGAAGGTTGAGCAGGATGGCATGGTTGACAGTGTCAAAGGCAGAAGAGAGATCAAGCAAGATGAGCACGCACGGGGTGTTAGAGTCAAGGTTGGTGAGCAGGTCTTCACGGATGTTCAGGAGAGCAGTTTCCGTGATTCAGGCAGCTCTGAAGCCAGACTGATGGTTGTGAAGACAACCAACAGATTCAGTGTGGAGATTGAGCTGGGAGATGGCCAGTTTCTTCGGGAGCTTGCCAGGAAGGGAGTGATGGAGATTGGCGATAGTTAGCTGGGCAGGAGGGGTCGGCAGAGGGTTTCTTAAGAAGACGGTGCACAAGGGAGTGCTTCAGGGGGAATGGGAAGACTCCAGTGGTGAAGAAGTGCTTGCAGAAATCAGCCAGGGCAGCAGCCAGGGAGTTGATGTGGTCCTTGATTGTTTTGGAGGAACATGGGTGAACCTGTTTCGACAAGACTTTCATAGATCGGACTTGTCTAGAAACCTTGTCTGCAGAGAAAAGGGGAAAGGCAGAGAAGGATGGAGGAGGGGTGGCTGCAGAAGGGCCAGAGGAAGAGCAGGGAATAGCGGGAGGGGGGCGAAAGGAGGAGAGTGAGGACAGGATGTCCTGAGTTTTAGAGAGGAAGTGGGAATGTCAGGGTTCCGTTTGATTCCTCTTTATCAGGTCTTAAACCAGGTACACACATGAGGAAACATTCCCGTCCCTGCAGTAGATTCACCAGTATACCTATGAATTCAGGACTTAAACTAAGCCCTCAGAACACTTGTTCGTCCAGAAGTACGTGTTCCTTCAGAGAACGCTATGGGTTGCCCTGGAAACGCTGGCTCCCATTACATACACGTATGCATTCAAGTTTACGGTGGCGCGTTGTGCGTGCAGTCAGCTGATTCATAATTTAAACCCTGCCCACGCTGCAAGGCACTGCTTCTGAATTTGCAGTCTCAAAGCATCATATCTTGTTACCTTGTTGTCCTAGTTTTCGATCCCCTGGTCCGTTCTTTTGACTTTCCTTGCCTCGTCTCCTGATATTGCTTAACTGGTTACCTGTTGTTGACTCGGAACGCTTACTGGACTGCACCCGCTCGAGTCCTCTCCACCTGACCTGCCTGATGCCGACTCAGAATGCTTACTGGACTGCACCCGCTTGAGCCCTCTACACTTGGCCTGCCTGTTGCTGACTCGGAACGCTTACGGACTGCACCCGCCTAAGCCCTTCCCAACTTGCCTACCTGTTGCCAAACCGGAACGTTTACTGGACTGCACCCGCTTAAACCCTTCACAACTTGCTTACCTGCTACCAAACCGGAACGTCTACGGAACTGCCCTCGCCTCAACCAGCTGCACCTCATTTGTCTCTTGTCAACTCGGAACGCTGGTCGGACTGCTTACCTCTGCTGGATCAATCCGAATCCGGAAACCATCAATTGTTTGTCACGTCTTCCCTTCTTCTCCTGTCTGAAGACTCTAAAGAACTTAAGGGACATTAGCGCAACGGCGCAAGGATCAAAGACTTGTTTAGGCGTCCTCGTGCCAGCGGGAATAGGGAACAAGACTTTGTGTTCTCGGGATTACACCTCAATTACAGCAATCCCTTCTTCAGAAATACTCCAGACCACTCAACACCCTTCTATTGGTAAGCAAACTACTGTCCGATTCTTCCTCTTCCCTACCTTGTTACCCTCAGTAATAGCTACCTCTCTTGTTCCAGGATACTCACCAGTCTAGCTTGGAAATTCTCAGTCCAATCCATCATTCTTACTTTTGAGTAAGAGCTAATAATCTTGCCTAGTTACATCATTGTCTTAAGCTGTATATTAATACTTGGCTATTTTCTTTTGCAGCCAGCTGTGTGGGTACCAGGATGTACCAAATATTTTCGGGCAATGCTCACCTCAATCTGTCCTTTTGTACTCTGAGGGGTATATTGTCAGAAAGACTCAATTGCTTCATGACGTGTCAAGCCACCACTTCTGAATTTAGCCCTTGGGTCCTAACATATTCAGAAGATTCATAAAATGGAAGAAGCCGCTGAACATTTGGCGGCTTTATCCAAAGTGGTGGCTGACCTCAGGGCCGACATGACAGCAGCACATGATGCTACTCAACGTCGTATCAATGAGTTACATGCTGGCTTGCAGTCAGGGGCTGGAACATCAAGTTCTGATTTGTATACTGCTGCAGGAAGGGCTCAATCTAGAACTGAGTCAGGCCCTGTCTACATGGCAGCACAGTTTCCTGTTGGCCCCTCCAGAAAGGTCTTAGAGGATGCTAATACCTTTCGAACCTTCATTAATCAGTGCCGCTTACATTTCATGTGTAGACCCACCTCCTTTCCAGATGCTACTACAAAGGCAGCCTTTGTTTTGTCTAACCTCAGTGGCACTGCTGCAGTATGGGCCAATCCCCTACTGGAACAAAGCAGCCCGCTACTTTATGATAGTGAAGCACTGATTACGGCCATGACAAGTGTCTTTGATACAAGACAAAAGTCACAGGCTACAGATCTGGAATTGCTTTCCTTACAACAAAAAGATACTTCCCTTTTGGATTATTTGGCTAAATTCAATCAGCTAGTCGCAGAAACCGATTGGCCAGATGAAAAGAAAGTGGCCTTGTTCTATAAAGGTCTTTCAGAAAGTTTGAAGGACGTCTTAGCAACGGTACTGGTTGTGCCTAGCGGCTTCCCAGAACTGGTTGACCTTGTGTTGCAAATTGACGCTCATAAGGCGGAACGAAAGGGCAAACAAAGAACAACCCTAGCCGTTCCTCCTGTGTTAACACCTGTTTCAACATCAGAGCCCATGCAGATTGGTGCCATTAGAGGCTCACTTACCCCCACACAAAGAGAGAGAGCTTTGAAGGGCCAATCGTTTATGCTTCTACTGTGGGTCGTCAGAACACTTTGTGAAACTTTGTCCCAAGAAACCCAAGAAGGCAGGAAACGCCAAAGCTCGACAATAGACGGGGTCCCTTTGTCGAGTCAGGTTGTCATGGACCCCAGAGCCTCGGTTCCCTTCTCGGTTTTGGCTACCTTGTCTTATCCATCTGAGCAACCCTGGTCTGTTGAACTCATTCTTGATTCAGGTGCAACAGGAAACTATGGGGACGCTCAATATGTTCTTGATCATTCCATTCCATTGCTTTCAAAGAAAACCCCAGAATTAGTTAATGCAGTGGACAGCACATCTCTCATCTCCGGTCTGGTGACGGAACAAACCATTGACCTTGTGTTATCATTTGGTACCACGCATTCCGAGGTCATCCATTTTGATGTCATTTCAGCTCCACAAACCAAGCTTATACTTGGACTGCCTTGGTTAACAAAACACAATCCCGTCATTGATTGGGTGTCACGGTCTCTAGAATTTACCTCGGCTCAATGTCATGAGTCTTGTCATGTATCTGAGGCTGAACCAGGAAACCCCAGTTCCATGATCCTGGATGCAACCTATACTATTGGGGCTATCACTACAGTGCTCCTTCCTAAGGAATATGATTCTTTTAGGGATGTTTTTGATAAAAAGGCAGCAGAAAAACTACCTCTGCATTGTCCCTACAATTGCCCGATTGAGCTACTGGCAGAGGCCCGTATTCCTTCTGGCAGGATTTATTCACTTACGCAAAAGGAGGACGTAGTGCTCAAAGAGTATTTGGATCAAGCACTAAGTACGGGATTCATTCGTCCCTCCAGGTCTCCAGCAGCATCACCTCTTTTTTTTGTTCCCAAAAAGAGGGAGATCTACGTCCCTGTATCGATTACAGAGAATTGAATGCAATCACAGTCCGGAATCAGTATCCAATCCGCTTGATTTCAGCCCTGTTGGATCAACTGGGTTCCTCCAAGTTTTTTACCAAACTGGACTTAAGGGGATCCTAAAATCTGGTGAGAATCAGAGAAGGCGACGAATGGAAGACAGCCTTCAAGACAAAATACGGTCTTTTTGAATATTTGGTCATGCCATTCGGCTTATGTAACGCCCCAGCTACGTTCCAGTATTTCATCAATGATGTTTTCAAGGATTTACTGGGCCAGTTCATGGTTGTCTATCTTGACAATATTCTCATTTATTCCTCTACCTACAAAGATCATGTTCAGCACGTCTCCACTGTTTTACAGAGATTGCGTGAAAACAATCTCTACGCTAAATTGGAGAAGTGTGTATTTCACGCTGATCAGGTGTAATTCTTGGGCTACGACATCACCAGTGAGGGTGTTAAATGAGCAATACTAAGGTGAAAGCGATCTTGGACTGGCCTGTCCCAACGAATGTGAAATCCCTTCAATCCTTTTTAGGGTTCGCAAACTTTTACAGGCGGTTCATCCACTCCTTTTCTGCTATTGCAGCTCCCTTGATGACACTAACTAGCTCCAAGAATCGTTTTATATGAACTGATCAAGCCCAAAAAGCTTTTGACACGCTTAAATCCGCTTTTACTTCAGCCCCGGTGCTCCAGAATCCTGACCAAAAGCATCCATTTGTTGTAGAAGCTGATGCCTCTGATCAAGCCGTTGGGGCTATTCTTTCCCAGCTATGTGAAGACACGGGTCTTCTTCATCCGGTGGCCTATCATTCAAGAAAACTTACCAAGTATGAGATGAATTATACGATCACTGAACGTGAACTACTAGCAATACGTGATGCATTTCTGGTGTGGAGACACCATCTATTGGGTACTATTGCTCCGGTACAGGTTTTCACCGACCACTGTAATCTTCTTGATCTTAAATCAGTACGCTGTACCACCGCCCGCCACGCACGTTGGCATGAATTCTTCTCAATGTACAACTTCCAAATCACCTACCATCCCGGGAGTTTGCATTCTAAGGCAGATGCCTTGTCCAGATTGAATGAAGATGGACAGACGCCTGTCTGGGAGGGGAAGGTATTACAGCCGTCTTTTTTTCATTTGTTCTTGTACTGTTGATTCATCCTTGAAGGGCTTGATTCAATCTTGGATGGCTACTAATCCCCCTGAACTCCATGACTATAAGATGGAAGTCACCCACTCATTGCCATATGTACAAGGGCGACTTTATCTTCCTACATCTGAAACCCGTTTGTTGGCCCTCCAGTGGTGTCATGATGCCTTAATGGCCGCACATCCGGGTAGACGCAAGACTCTTGAACAACTAAAACGATGTGCATTCTGGCCTACTATGACTAAGGATGTGTTGGAGTACATCAGGAATTGCGCGATTTGTGCTCAGTGCAAAGGTACGGCATCCAAACCAATGGGGTTGATACATCCCATGCCTGTCCCAAAGAAACCTTGGGCTATGATTTCTATGGACTTTTATTGTAGAATTACCTCTTGTGAGAGGCTATGATACCATATGGGTGGTCATAGACTACTTTTCTAAAATGGCCTTGTTTATACATTGCCAAGGTCTACCTTCTGCTCCTATCCTAGCAGACTTGTTCTTGCAGCACGTGTTTCGTCGTTTTGGCCTACCGGAAATCATCAACACTGATCCAGGTTCACAGTTTACTTCCCGTTTCTGACATCATCTCGTCACTGACTTGGTTATTGATGGACGTTACTCCACGGCCTATCACCCAGAAACTGATGGACAGACAGAGAGGGCGAATGCCACTATGGAACAATTCTTACGCTGTCTAATTGCTCAACATCAGGAATCTTGGTTAGATGTTTTGGGAGCAGCAGAATATGCGTCAAATAATTATGTCCATTCTTCCACGAGCACCACTCCTTTCTTTGCCCTTTATGGTCTGCACCCTAGGTCAGGATTGCATCTGTAAATTCATTACCCTGAGGGAGACAGTCTCTAACCATCTGGAAGCTGCTCAACGGCAAGCTAAACTCTATGCTGACAAACACCAGACTCCTGCCCCCGAGTATCGACCCGGAATGCTAGTCTGGTTAGCTTTCAAGAATCTTCATATACCTGGTCATAGGTGCTTGTTGCCCCATTTTGTGGGGCCTTTTCCTATTAAGGAAGTGCCCAACCCTTTGGTAGTTCATTTGGAGTTGCCTTCCCAATGGAAGATACATCCTGTCTTTCATGTTTCCCTTCTGAAACCGTGCCCTGCGGGTACCTGCCTCCCTTCTCGTCCGGCGTGGAGGAGTACGAGGTTAAGGCTATACTGGACACTAAGATGGTACGTGGGGTTTGTCATTTTCTCATTGACTGGAAGGGTTACGGCCTTGAGGAGCGTACATGGGAACCTGAGTCGAATGTACATGCTCCTCTTCTCATATCCAGGTTCTTGGCATCCCACTCTGGGGATCTTTCTTTGGGGGAGGAAATTGTCAGGGTTCCGTTTGATTCCTCTTTATCAGGTCTTAAACCAGGTACACACATGAGGAAACATTCCCGTCCCTCCAGTAGATTCACCAGTATACCTATGAATTCGGGACTCAAACCAAGCCCTCAGAACACTTGTTCATTCAGAAGTATGCGTTCCTTCAGAGAACGCCTTGGGTTGCCCTGGAAACGCTGGCACCCAATAGATACACGTATGCATTCAAGTTTACGGCGGTGCATTGTGCGTGCAGTCAGCTGAATCGTAATTTAAACCCCACCCACGCTGCACTGCGCTGCTTCTGGATTTGTAGTCTCAAAGCATCGTATTTTGTTACCTTGTTGTCCTGGTTTTCGATCCCCTGGTCCGTTCTTTTGACTTTCCTTGCCTCGTCTCCTGATATTGCTTAACTGGTTACCTGTTGTCGACTCAGAATGCTCACTGGACTGCACCCGCTCGAGTCCTCTCCACCTGACCTGCCTGATGCCGACTCAGAACATTTACTGGACTGCACCCGCTTGAGCCCTCTACACCTGGCCTGCCTGTTGCCAACTCGGAACGCTTACGGACTGCACCCGCCTAAGCCCTTCACAACTTGCCTACCTGTTGCCAAACTGGAACGTTTACTGGACTGTACCTGTTTAAGCCCTTCACGACTTGCTTACCTGCTGCCAAACCGGAACGTCTACGGAACTGCCCTCGCCTCAACCAGCTGCACCTCGTTTGTCTCTTGTCAACTCGGAACGCTGGTCGGACTGCTTACCTCTGCTGGATCATCCCGAATCCGGAAACCATCAATTGTTCATCACGTCTTCCCTTCTTCTCCTGTCTGAAGACTCTAAAGAACTTAAGGGACATTAGCGCATGGATCAAACACTTGTTTAGGCGTCCTCGTGCCGGCGGGAATAGGGAACAAGACTTTGTGTTCCCAGGATTACACCTCAATTACAGCAATCCCTTCTTCAGAAATACTCCAGACCACTCAACACCCTTCTATTGGTAAGCAAACTACTGTCCGATTCTTCCTCTTCCCTACCTTGTTACCCTCAGTAATAGCTACCTCTCTTGTTCCAGGATACTCACCAGTCTAGCTTGGAAATTCTCAGTCCAATCCATCATTCATACTTGTGAGTAACAGCTAATAATCATGCCTAGTTGTATCATTGTCTTGAGCTGTACATTAATACTTGGCTATTTTCTTTTGCAGCCAGCTGTGTGGGTACCAGGGTGTACCAAATATTTTCGGGCAATACTCACCTCAATCTGTCCTTTTGCACTCTTGAGGGGTATATTGTCAGAAAGACTCAATTGCTTCATGACGTGTCAAGCCACCACTTCTGAATTTAGCCCTTGGGCCCTAAAAGGGAAGCCAGTGCCGTGTAGAGAGCTTGGGAAGGGACAGGGGAGGTAGAGACTGTGGCAGGATTGGCCAGTTCCTTGCAGATTTTAAAGAGTTCAGCCGAGTCGTTAGATGCCGCAGAGACACAGGCTTGGATATGAGCTCTCTTCTTGGTGAGGACGGAGATTGCCGGTATTGCCTTTGCAGCAGGCGGCAGGCCAGTTTGTCAGAGGATGCACATGAAGCATTCAATTTCCTCTCGGCCACCCTGACAAGCAAGAATGTGAAGTGTTGGCTTTGCTGGTTAGCGGAGCTACTGGAAATGTCATTGACGTATAGTGGGCTAAAAGAGAAGGGGTTCCTCAGCTCGCCACATCTGATGATCAACCAGTGGAAGGAGTTGATGGTACCCCACTTTGCTCCGGTCCTACCTCAGAATCACTGCAAGTATCGATATTCCATCATGAAGAAAGGATTACTTTTGGCATAATCAGGGTAGCACACTTTCCTGTTATTCTTGGAATCCGATGGATGTGCTTACACAATCCTCTTATCGATTGGTCCTTGAACACAGTATCCTTTAAATCCGAATACTGTAGGTTGAATTGTCGTTCTACCCTTTCCGGAACAGAAGCCGCTGCAACTTGTTCTTTGCATAGAATTATGGCTGTACATTGCATTCACCAGCATTATGAGGAGTTCTCTGAGGTATTCAGTATTACACCCACACAGACCCAAGATTGTGCGATTGACCTTATTCCAGATGCCATGGTACCTTTTGGTAGGATGTATTCTCTAACCTTACCGGAAAAGAAAGCCCTCAAGGAGTACCTAGACATCAATCTCCAGAACGGTTTAATACGATCCTCTAAGTCACTAGCGGGCGCGTCCTTATTTTTCTTAGCCAAAAAGGACACGCAAGAACTCCGGCCCTGTATTAATTACAGGGGTCTCAATAAGGTCACGATTCGGGATCGCTATCCCATGTCCCTAGTTAGGGACATTTTGGAAGCTGTACAAGGGGCCAACATTTTCAGTAAGTTAGATTTAAGAGGAGCCTACCATCTGCTATGCATACGGGCCGGGAGATGAATGTATGACGGCATTTTGAACTCTGCTCGGACATTTTGAATATCAGATTATGCCGTTTGGCCTTGTCAATGCCCCTTCTATTTTTCAGCGGTTCATGGACTGGTTGTTTGTCGATGTTGTTTATTTATCAGTAATTGTCTTTCTGTACGATATCTTGGTTTTTTTCACTAATCTGGAACAGCATAAGGAACATTTGGCTGAAGTGTTAAAACGTCTTAGGTTCTATTATCTCCTGGCTAAGCCTGAGAAATGTGTTTTTGAAACCTCATCAGTCCCTTACCTTGGCTATATTCTATCCAATCAAGGGTTAGAGATGGATCCAAAAAATATGTCCTCTATCCTTAATTGAACGTCCCCGTCTTCCTTGAATGACATACAGAGGTTTCTGGTGTTGCCAAACGTTTATCGTAAATTCATAAGGAATTTCTCCGATCTAGTTCTCCCCATCACTGCCCTCTTGAAAAAAGAGGTGCCATTCATCTGGAATGACAAGGCGGAAGGGGCTTTCCAAGATCTAAAGTCATGGTTCTGCTCTGCACCCATTCTCAGACAGCCCAACCAGGAACTTCCTTTAATCGTTGAGACGGATGCCACGGTGGGTGCCATAAGTGTTGTGCTAAAACATTCCATAGAGGGAGAAGAGCATCTAACTGCCTACTACTCTAAGACCTTAAATCCCAGTGAGGCCAACTAATCAGTCATTGAGAGGGAATTGTTGCCCATCAAACTAGCCTGTGCTGAGTGGAGACATCTTCTACAAGGATCCATACATCCCTTCGAAATCCGAACAGATCACTGCAACCTCTGTGTACTACAGCAGATGGACAGTGTCAACGCACGTCAAGCCAGGTGGGCATTTTTCTTTGCTCAATACAAGTTTTTAATCACCTATAGTCCTTGTACCAAGAACCTAATTGCGGACAGTCTGTCGCAAACTCCTACAGTGTATAATAATGTATGGCCACAGGGAGAAAGCATGTTCCACACAGATACATTCATCCTCCCGGTCTCTTCATTCCTTCAGAAGATTAAGGAAGCTACTAGCTCTGATCATCTCCCATATTCCACAAGTACTCTACACAAGTTTACAAAAAAGAAGGATTTTACTTACTAGAGGATGGCTTATGTATACCTATAAGATCACCTCAGTTCCAAATCCTCTCTTGGGGACATGATACCCACATTTCTGGACATAAGGCTATTGCAGCGACTACAGATCTTATCAGCCGGTCATTTTGGTGGCCTTCCATCAATCAAGACATAAAGAGCTATGCGTTACCCTTCCCGGTATGTACCATGAACAATTATTCCACCGCTAAACCTAAAGGTCTTTTAGTTGAACCTACCTTGCCTATGGAACCCTGGACCAATGTGCTACTGACTTTGTTGTAGTTCTTGCGCCTTCTCAACATTGTACTGCTATCATGGTTACAGTGGACAGCTTTACAAAGGTGGCACATTTTCCCCCATTAAAAGAAGTACCTACAGCCCCGCAAATGACACAGGATTGCCTACGTGATGTGGTTCGGTTACACAGTCTTCCCAACACCATTCTTTCGGATTGAAGAACTCAATAAACATCCTTATTCTGGAAGACATAGCGGGTCATTACGAGGTTGGAGGTAAGTAACAGTCCTTACAGGCATGGAGCAAATACCATGTCCGTGTAGTAAAGAGCCCGCTAATATAGGGATATTATGAGTTTGCGTGCACGAGTTTTGCGCCATGCCGGTAACGACATTAGCGGCATGCCGCTAAAGTCCAAAAAATGGCCCTTAGCGGCATCATGGAAAGCGCAGACAGCACTACCGGCATCAATGGATACGGCATTAGCGGGCACCGCTATCAGCGGTGACCGCTAATAGCAGTGACCGCTATTAGCGGTGCCCATAAATAAGCGGAACCGGAAGTAAATGTCATCGCACAGGAACGGGAAAGAGCACGGCGGCCATCTTGAAAAACACAATCCATTGCCATCCTCACCACACAGGATCTGGGTCCTCTTTTTGACTACAGAAATTAACCCACAGCACCAGCATCATGCCCAAGGCAGTAAAGAAAGGTGCTTCCCGGCAGCGCAACGAGTGCTTCAATGAGGATGAACTCACTATGCTGGTCGAGACACTTGCAGACAATGCAGAGGTCAATTTTGCAAATAGCCTCAAGAGGGAAGTACAAATAAAAAAGAAAGAGATCTGGCAACTTGTTGCCCGGAAATTCAGCGCCGTAGGCAACACCCCCCGCACCATTAAGGATGTCTGCAAGCGCTGAGACGACCTGCGCCTCAGAGTGAGGAACATTCTGTCCGCAAACTGGAGCCAGGCCAGGGATACTGGCAGTGGTCCTAGCTCACCCATAAAGCTAAGCCGGTGGGGGGAGATCTGCGCCAGCACGATTGGCATAGAGGCCATAGAAGGTGTGGGCGAGATGGAGCGTGGCGCCACCTCATCAGCGGAAGGCGGTGAGTGTCCAAGGAAAACACTGTAATGCTAAGTATGATGATAGTCCACCAATTTGTCTGTCCAAAGAGGCAATGCATGGCCCAATACATACACATTGACACATCCCTGCCTAGATGCCGTCCACAGCACAGACACATGCACATGCATGCAACTTGCGCGATCTGAATGACACCTGGCCTAGTAGGATCGTTGTCTGTCTCCCTTAGTTCCCCCCCCTGCCTCTTCGCGCCTTGAAACACTTGTGTATAGGCACGTTACAAATGCCATATCATATCATATCATACCTGGCACACACCACACAAATATGAAAATGGCATAAGTCACACTGCACGCAGCCCACACTAGAAATGCATGTCACATAGCATACGCCCGCCCCAACATGAGTGACCCCGACAGATGCCTGCATGCTCCACCCATATAGGAAGCAACGTGATCATCAAAACTCCACTGCCTAATCCCCTCTAATGTGTAATAGAGCAATAATACTAATGCATGCATGATACTTGTCAAACCGTCACTCATGGTGTCTCTCTCTTGGTCCCCCACAGGCTCAAATCCTGACGGCGAGGCCCACAGGCGACTACACCCCGGAAGAGGGCCAGGAATGAAGGCAACAGGCCTTCCACTTCGAAAGGCCCAGATAAGCCACGACAGGCACTGAAGTCAAAAACAGCTCAGGATGCCACGCCACTGGTGCCACTAAGGCCCATTACCACAGTCCCCACAACACCTGTGACACCTGCACAGGAGACAGTGGGCGATGGGGCACAATCAGCAGAGAACAGCTCTGTTGGGGAGGCAGCAGCTACAGCAGCCCAGACAGATGATGATGTGCAGGGCCAGGTGTGTGTACCTGTCGAGGACGACTCCTCGGACCTTCCTGCAACACCCAGTCCCGCCCCATCCCCCCAGGTCACACCTGTCTACTCCTACCATGACACCACACCGGAGCAGTCTGAGGGGAGGCCGTACAAGGGAGCATAAGTCCTACAGAGGACCCACATGGATTTGGGGATGTCACACATGCACCCTCCACCTCCACTGGTGTACATGCGGGGGTGCAGAAGATAGGACACACAGCACAGCACCAGGAGGAGCTCACAGCCCTAGTGAGGCAGTTTGTTGCAGACAGTGCCCAGGCAAGGCAGGAGGGGTGCGACAACACTGCTTCCCTGAGGCAGGCCATTGAGGCAAGCACCACAAGAATCTGTGAGGAGGTGTCTGCACTGAGGCAGGTCCTCGCCCACATTGCGGATTGCATGGAGGCTGAGAGTCCGGCCCCCAGACTGGAGCAAGCGGCCACCACTTCTTCATCAAGCTCCACCCAAACCAGCCCCCTACGCAGGTCAGCGCGCACCTTGCGCCGATCAGACATGCCGCCACCAGGTGCAGGAAGTGGAAAGATGTGGAAGTGGCAGGTTGATGAAGGCAATGGACGCAGACACATGAAGCATTTGCTTGGACACCATGTGTGGGGGAGTTGTTGGGGGAGGGAGAGGGGGAGAGGGTGTGTGGGGGAGTTGTGGGGGGAGTGCTAGGGGGGATAGGGTGTGTGGGGGAGTTGTGGGGAGGAGTCGAAGGGGGAAGAGGGTGTGTGGGGGAGTTGTGAGGGGAGGGGGAAGGGGAGAGGGTGTGTGGGGGAGTTGTGGGGGGAGGTAGGAGAGGGTATGTGAGGTGGAGGGTTTGAGCACTCAATTCTATTGGACATTTTAATACACGTGTTGTGTAAGAAAAATCTTGAGTGGACATTCCTTATTGCAGATGTGTCATTTATTGATATACAGTGCATAGTGTACATGTACTCCCACACCCAGTGCCCTCTGTCCTACTTTCATGTCACCCTCTGCACCCATGTATGTTAGAAATATTGTGCAATCACTGACTGACACACAGCACGTCCCTCCTGTGCATCAGCACCGCGATGATGTGCACCTACATCTTCGTCATCACCAGGTGGTTGCAGTTCAATGTCAGGGGGCAGGGGCACATTCCGTCGGATACACATTTTGTGCAGCATGACACATACCATGATGATCTTGGCCACCTTGTCATGCCTGTAGAGGGGTGCCCCACCCGACCGGCTAAGGCAGCAAAACCGTGCCTTCAACAGGCCAAAGGTCTGCTCGATGACCACACGGGTACAGGTATGGGAGCAATTGTAGTCCTCCTCATGCCTGTTCTGCGGATTTCAGATAGGGATGAGGAGCCACGGCTTCAAGGGATAGCCACTATCACCTGCATGAGAGGAAATTAAAGGTATATGTTAGTCGATTCATGGTGGACAGCTGTACTTGTCACACATGCCTATAGAGAATTGATGGTCACATGCACATGTCCCTGGTTGTATGCACACATTTCTCATGCCCTCAATGTGTTCTGTGCCATGGACTTATGGTGTGCATTGCATCTTCAAGAGGATATACAGCGTACACTGCTGTGATGTTGCTCATGCATTGTGGATGCATACCGCTGTGTTTGTGTCGAATATGTGATGTGTAGTGTTCTGTATGATTTACCAACTGGCAGCATTGGCGGTACTCTCTGCATTATTTGCCATTCAGCACAGATTATTCCCATGGTGACATGCTGCACTCCTGTGGTGATGGCAGCCTTGTAACAGGCAGTGGATTCCCTTTGTAGTTTTTTTCAGTGCACTCCCATGGATGCTTGTCCTGTGTGGTGATTTGCTGAAGACAGCTACATAGTGAATATTCACAGCATGTTGCTGGATGGTATTATGGAGGGTGAGGTACGAGGATGGGTGGTGCACGTGTTGTGGGATGTGGGGTGCTTTTAAGTTTGGCATGTTGTGATAGATGTCCACCTTACTTAATTCCTATGGGATTTGGTTGTCATGTTCAGTTTGGGATGCTTTGGGGCACAGTGTTTTGTGATGTGCACATCGTGCTGTCACATCAACAATGACACCATGGTGGTGTGTGCATCTATCCCCCCATTTCACTGTCATGTACCTGTCATGCAACTTACCAAGCAGCCAGGCACGTCGTCCTGCATGTCGCTCCATGTAGCATGGTAGCGTGGAGTTCCGCAGGACTATTGAGTCATGAGTTGATCCGGGATATCAGGCAAAACAAATGTGATGATGTTGCTGGCGTCACATACCATCTGCACATTGATGGAGTGGTATTGCTTGCGGTTGCGGTACACCACCTCCATGGCATGCGGGACCACCAACTCCACGTGGGTGCAGTCGAGGGCACCTATACAATTTTGCATGCCTGCCAGTGCATGGAAGCCATTTTTTGTATCATAAATCTCCTGGGGAGTCCGTGGTAGGGATATGTAGTCCCTTGTGTACTAAGGGTTGTGATATGCCATGCATGTGCCCCACTGTGTGCTGGTTGGTGCCTGTGGCAAGGAAGTAGAGCACCGACACTACCTTCAGTAGAGCGGGGATGGCGGTGCGTATTTCAATGAGGCTGACAATGTCGTTGTGTTTCATGTCCACAATGGTGGTGATGGTGTCCCGGTCCATAGGGTACAGGATGTGGATCTGCTCAGGGGTTAGGTTGAATGGACTGGCTCGGATGCGAGGGATTGGGGCCTGCCTGCGTGGTACAACTGGCTGCACTGGTGGGGCATTCTAAGCCTGTCTCACCCTCCTTCTCCTCCTGCGTCTCCTCTGTGGTGCCTGCTGTTGTTGTTGTTGTTGTTGCTGGTGTGGCAATGCCAGCCCCAGTGTTGCTACTACTAGTGGAATCATTTTGGTGTGGGAAGAGGTATGGTGTGTGGGTGTGCTCCTTTTGTGCTGGCCCAGACTCCATTGCCTCCACCTGTGCTGATTGTGTGAACCAGTGGCAGTTGGGAACACTGCACATAGCAGTTTACGGGTGCTTCGCGATGCCGGTATTGCCGGCATGCCGGTATCCCCTGTTAGTGCCTTCATGATGCCGGTATTTGCATGTCCGCCTGACTTGTGATGTCCTCCTGTGAGCGGCATCCCGGTATTGCCGGCCTGAAGGCCCGTGTTCCTGCGCCCTTGCCGCCATTAGCAGCACCGTTATTAGCGGTGTCTCTAATACCGGGTTTTTAGGTTGGAATAGCCCGGAGCGGTATGCGATGCCGGTAATCCTTTACCGGCATCATTTTACCATTACCTCCAACCTCGTAATGACCCCCATTGTGTTGTTTACTTGGTATTGATCGGGCTCTCACCTCTGGATATCACCCTCAATCTAATGGTCAGACAGAGGGACTGAACCACACAATGGAACAATACCTCCTGTGTTTTACCAATGCAGAAGAAGACAACTGGGTAGGTCTTTTGCCTACTGCTGAATTTTCTTATAACAACGCTTTTCATTCTGCTATAGGAATGAGTCATTTTTTTTGTTTGTAAGGCAATCATCCCAGGTCGTTCCCTTACTCGTGTTTTCCATCCACCAGTCTCCCTTCAGTGGATGCCCTATTGGATTCTATCTCTGTCTGTCAAAAGAAGGCTTACAAGAACTTGGAAGAGAGTAGACAATGGTACAGAACGCAAGCCAATGCCCGGAGCAGGGAAGTTCTAGATGGCAAGATGGGATCTTCTGTCTGGCTATCAACCAAATATCTTCCCCCGTGGGTCCGACCATCCAAATTGTCTCCCTGGAACATAGGACCATGTACATAGGGCCATTTCCTATTGTCAAACGGATCAATCCTGTTGCATTCAACTTACGTCTGCCTAAACCTCTTTGACGTATATATCCTGTGTTTCATGCCTACTTATTACGGACCTTTATTCCTGACAAGTTTGAAAGAAACAAACAAACTGGACGACAGAGAAACGATCCCTCATCTGATGAGTATGAGGTAGAAAGAATCTACAATTCCAGGTATCGGAAAGGAAGGCTTCAATATTTAATAAGATGGAAAGGCTTTTCTTCTTCAGAGGATTCCTTGGAGCCTGTCTCTAACACCAGGGTGAAAAGACTGATCCAGCATGTTGACTTCCTTCATCTGGGTAAGCACGGTACCTGCACCCATAGAAGGGGGTATTCTGTCACAATCACCCCTTTTTGGAAGCGCTGGAACAGATGGACACACCGCCATTAGAATGTTGCACAATGTCGTGGCGCCCTGTTGTGCGTGTGGTCTAGTTCTTTTCAACATGACTGCCCGCCATTCTATTTAGTGCTCCGTTTCCTAGCAGCCGGTGTGTTGCAACCCTTGTTTTCTATCGCATAAGACGCTAGTGCTCATTCTCTCTTCTGCATCCCGTTTCAGCATTTCGTTGCCTTCTTGCTTCTGCTTTGCCCGCTTGTTCTGGCTCCTGCTTTTGTCTCATTTGCTGTGCTCCTGTTGCCTTCGATCTGCACTACTTCCTCATATAAGTATCTCCTTCCTATTCCATTGTCCTTTCCTTTGTTGAATATGTTTCTCATTCTACAGCTTCTGTGAGGATTCTCTGCTCCAACCCTGCCCCTGGGAACGTTCTTCTCAGATCCACGTTGTTGTGAACTCTGCAATTTGACATCCATAGAGGTTTTTGTGCCTACGGCTTTCCCCTTTCTTGGGCTGCTGCCAGAGGGTAAGCCGCTTTGTCCTTCTGTTTTGACATCCTCAGGACATAGTGGCTATCTCCCGGAACAGACCCTATTTCTTCGAGAACAAGGGCTCTTCCCGAAGCAAGAAGTTAGACCCTGCTGCTGAGCCATCGGATTCAGACCACTCACTTCTTCATCAGGTAAGACTGAAGAAGACAAGACTGTTGTTTCTGAGACCTTGTCCAGTCCCACCACATCTGCCTCCTCTGAAGCAAGTATCCTGCTGGCCTCTCCCACATAGGCCTCTGTGTTGCTCTTTGCTCTACTCCACTGGTCTCTCTTTATACACCTGCAGCCCATTGACAGGCTGCAGGTGTGGATTGCTAAGGAGACTTGCCTGACCATAATTAAAGGAACATGCCTGACCCTCATAGCTCTTTGTAGGCATCTTCCTCGTCCCAGTACTAAAGTGATGAAAGCGTATAGTGTTCATTACTCTTCGTTGCCTCTTCCTCGTCTCAGACATGTCAAGTGTTGTATGTGGGAAAGGAGGGGCACATCTTTACAACAACCTGTAAAGGTCAGGGGAGAGCTTGGTTAATTCAAAACAGGACAAGGGGATACCCTGTCTCTCCTATGGGTGCCTCACTCCCAGTCCCCAAGGACCCTTCACCTAGGTGATCCTCCCTCGCTTCTCCACCTCCAGGGTCGGGATCGAAGAGCGATGGCCTTTCCCAGGCCAGCTGAGAAGAGGATGATCCAGGGGTTTTAGGAATGAGTAACCTTAGGTTTCTAACATACCCTTCCCCAATGCGGGTTGGACCGGGGAGCTTCAGATGGAAACCAGGAGAGGAAGTCAACGTTACCTTGCTCTTGACCTTTCTGGTGTTCCACTGTGAAGCAATCTGGCTGACAGTCCAAGAAACCCCACATATCCCTCCGGCTGGATTCTCTTCTCTTTTCATACTTGGGATGCTCTAGTTTCCTTGGGGGAGGAAGTCTTAGATTTTACTTGGATTGTCTGTGAAACCCATTGATCGAATTGGGGTAAATCAGTTCCCAGGACTAACTGGCCAGTAAGTTGGAGTGGGAAACACTGCTACAGTTAAGTTTATTGTTTCTTCCCAAGATGATAATGGAGATCTGGTTTAACAGATGATTTTCTGTATGGCCACGTACACAGGTCACCATTGCTTTTCCTACTTCCCTTCATTCATGGGGAAGTCATTCTGTTCTAATGGCACTTTCTTTTCTTCCCTTATACGATTACGGCCAGACAATTTTGTCTTCTAGGGTAACAGGCATTTTATACACTGTTTTGTTTCCAGTATATAGAAGGATATGGGGTTTTGTTTGGTTGCTATACTTTTTCCCTTTTCTGACAGACTTATTTAGGCTTTTCTCCTCTTCTAACATCATATCCTGAGATTGGGTGTATAAGATGTTACTGTATGATGACTGAAGTGTCTTTTTCCTGGTTCTCTGGATTCCGGCCAGGTTCTCTTAATGATGGTATGTTGGGGAGATTGATTATTTTTAACGGACAATATCATGCGATGTTTCCAAATCCCTTACACGAGAAACATTTCTGGCCAAGGGTAGGAGAAAAGGGTAAAGAAGAAGGAAGGTTTCCATCCCCAGCTCCTATAATGAGATTGTCGGAATCTGATCTTTCTACAGTCACCAACTCCTGATATTTAAAAGGTATTTGGAGATACCTGAGGAAAGGGTTTATCTAGGTGGCTGTCTTCTCCTCCTGAATAACAGGAACTTCCAAACATCTAATGATGCTGGATCAGAAGAAAGACTCTCATTCCCTCTCCACCTTGTTTACCTTGATATCATGGCTTTCCAGATTTTCTGGGTGGGAGGATATTTCTAGTAGAGTATCTTTCTTAGGGGAGAATCATCTTTCCTTTTCTGAAGGACAGAATAATTTCTTTTGACTCCCCTCTTTGCCAAATGTTTTCTCATAATAACTTTTTCTCAAGGGTGAATAGACAAGAGGTTCCCATAAATTGTCACACCTTAAACTTCTCAGAAATTGGTCCTGTTAGATTTCAATGGGGTCTTCAAAGAAATTCAAAAGAACAAACTTCCATTCCTTTCCACAGGAGAATAGAGGTGGTATTTGCTATTCTGTTTATCTAGGGGTAAAACATAAATGCCTACACCATAGGGAAAACTCAGTTGTAAACCTAAAGAGATTATTATCTTGTCTCATCCCGGTACACAACAATCTTGTGGACAAAAAAGTTGGCAATCATTCTCTTCTACATTCTTTCTGATGGGGAGAATATCTTGTGTGTTCAGAACCTGAAAGGTGACCCCTAAATTATGGTTTTCCTGGTCGGGGAAGTTGGTGTTTCCCCACTGCCTCTCACTTGGTATATTTGACCGATTAAATGGTTATGGCTCAGCCTTTGCCTCTTGGTCCTTTAATCCATGGGTACATGAAAGGTAGCCCAATTTACAGGGGTACCCCTTAATCATCATACGAGAACCCCTAATCATGCATACACCAGATTAAATTTCACCCCTCTAGGGAATTAAGGCCAAGAGTCTTATCTTGCAGGATAACAAGTTTAATCTGTACAGAAATGAGGATGGGGCAAAACTCTGCTCCCTGAATGGTGATATCTGTCCCTAACGATCCCCAGCTCCTGCAGACTTGTGCCAGGCAGGGTGCTTAAATACTCTTGACTTTGGTCACTGGATACTGGCATGGCTCCGTCCAAAACTGTCCTTCTTCCCTTACAAGGGGTGCTGCAGTCTTCCTTCCTTCATGGCTGGGTTTCCATTTAGGGCATACTACTTAGCATACTGCTAGCCTATGCAAAAATACCTTGTAGCTCCTGTTTATTATTTTGCTACTTATGAAAATTTATATATAAACACAATTTCCCATTATACTCTCCATACTTCACTCAATATACTCATATTTTATCTGGTCCAGTAATTCCCCCTAAACCCTTGTTTTTCATAATACTGCATTATATGCATTGAGCCTTTAGCCTGCATGGGTTTTTGATGGACAGGAAACAGCTGCCGAGTACCACGGCAATGCCTGTAGTCTTTTTTAGCACAGGCTGCATTCCCTTTGGGACAGAGCCTAATTATGTCGTGCGTTGAGAAAAACTAAATACAATTTAACATTTTACAAATGTATTCAGCTAATTGTTATTTACACCTTATATTTAAATACTAGCTATCTTCATTTAGTGCCTGGCCACATCTCTGTGTGATTATATTTGCATGGAAAAGGCTTTCTCAGTGCTATAGTGCTTAGAAACAGTCAACAGAAGTCTTGACTAATTGTAAAGTGCTTGGGGGTGCAGGAAGGCGCTATCTCCTCCCCAACATTCCCCCTTTTGATACTATTACAGTAATAAACTCATCCCCACCCGACATATCTACAACCCTAGAAATATTAGTTTGAACTTCACTGTTTATTGTATTGCAAGGTGTATTAGATCCCCCAATTGATACCATCATCTTTGCACTTTAAGGAACTATATGAACACAACACCAGAGACCCAGTTGGCAGGGGCAGAAGAGGACCAAGAATAATATGATAACAGGAACCAGTATTTTTACTGCTGTCTCCAGCCATGACGGTACCCAATCAAAGGCAAGTGATAGCCAATCCGTGTTCTGAACTCCACCTTCTTTCTTCATTTGAACACCTAGATTGTACACCACCTAGATGACGTGGGATAGTGACCCATTCTCAGCATCCTCCAGGGGTATAAGAGTGCAGCAGCTGCTTGTACCCCAGGAGCTCAAAAAAGATGAAAAGAAAGTCTCTGCTGAGCTAAAAAGCCGATACTCGTCAGGTATTCCTCTGAGCAGTGTGGAAGAGTCTTTTGATATGTAGTTCGACCTCTTCTTTCTTCCCCGCTGTTGAAATCGGCCTTTTTCTGGCAGCATACCAAATTCTTGTGTGATCTGCAAACTTCTTTCTGCTTCTTTAGGTGCTGGAATGGCTATTGGCACCTTGACAGGCATTTCTTCTCCCTTCAGATGTTCTTCCGGGATTACTAGTAGAAGTGAGTGCAGGGTGGCCAGTGAACGCTTGCCCCTCCATGAGGGTGGGAGGTGCAAGTAGGCTTGTTGGCCACAAACCCAGTAGTAATCAATCACTGTTGCCGTACCTTTCATCATATCAGGGATCACAAGAGTGTGGTTGCCCTGTGTGTTTGCGCCAACAGGAACTGTTCCTTCATTGAGTCTATGGATCTATATATTCGCACTGGCTTCTTCAATGTTGTAATCCATGTCAGCCTTGTGATGTGTTGGGACCATATTTGTGCACCCATAGTCTCTACTTCGGCTATTGCTTCTCCGCTGTTCTCGATCAGTCCATCTGCCGGGCACTTCACTGTGGTGCCCCGCCATTTATCGTTGCCATTTGAGTAAGCTCCCAAGGAAAAACTATGATATTTGCAGATACTGGCAGTATTTCGTGTTGCCATTGCATAACGTTGTGTATGGATCAATGCTCCTCAACTACATGCAGTGTGCCTGGAATGTGCCCTTTATCCAGGCATTGTGCCTCTGTAATTGGGACTGGATGTGGAACTAAAACCTTAGGAGCCCCTGATGCGTGTGGGATAAGTGCACACATGCAACAGCTTTCATTGATTATATTCCTTCCTGCAGTGCGCATATCAAAGTACCAGCTATTGGAGGATTCTGGGTACTCGATATCAGAAATGATGTCAAAGCCCATCCCCTTATATAAATCATACGTCATTTGTACTTCCTGTTTCATTCGGCTAAGTAAACTTATAGGGGTGGCCGGGAAAAAAGTAGCCAATTTGTATTTCCTTTTTTATAGCCATATTCATATTAGTATTATTTCCAACTGTCCACCCCCCCCCTTTATATGGCTACGCCATATAACAGACATACCTTCATCCACTCCAAGAACCACAACCAGTGTCATACAAAACAATATAATACTAAATTCCTAGAACAAATAACATCTTTATTATCATTATCCCTACATAAGAGATTTTTGAACATGTCTGTGTCAGCCATCCTTGCTTATTGCCGGAGAGGAGAAAAAAGGTTATCAAGCAAGAGAGAGAGAGAGAGAATGAGGGGAAGAGAGGGAGGGAGAGAGGAAGAGAAGGAGAGAGGCAGAGAGGGGACAGGGGAGAGATGGGAGAGAAGGGAGAGAAGGGAGAGGGGGCGGGAGGGAGGGAGAGTGACCCTTTTTCCACCAGGGCGGACTGGGTTCTGGACCTTCAAAGAATTGAAAAATTGAAAAAAGATAAAAAAGAAAAAACAATAAAAAATGAAAAAAGAAAAGAAAAAGAAAAAAGATGTTCCTACCGATAGGATTTTCTGACAGATAGCAAAAAGTGACATTACACCGGCAGGGCACAGTGCGTCCAGCCGCAGCAGGCCCAACAGGTCGATGCGCTTATCACAGCCCCTCTTTAGGATGCCATTGCGGGCCCGTCCGCCTTTTTTGCCTCACCAAGCCCATCGCTGACATCCGCCGTTTCTGTGCTTGGAGTACTCCGATTTTCGTTGGAGTGTCTCTTAAGAGCTGCATGTACTCTTTGCCCGTCGGGTGATATGCTTGTATCAGCGTATTTCTAGGCTAAACTGCTTCTAGACCGGATCAATAAGAGGATCTTGACGGGAGCTCCGTGTGAAAGCTGCCTAACTCCATGGGCTTCCTGGTTCCATGATGGTAAACATAATTGTGAATGAAATGGCTGTAATATCCAATGAAAACCATGACGACATATGTGCCCCTCCCTCCACCTTAAAAGGTGGACTTCGTAGTGAGACACATTCTTGAAAATAATACTGAGATAGTACAACGCAGGATGCCCCTTGCTGCACCTTAAATGAGGGGTCCATTGCACGTGTGCCGCACAAGGACACTTCGAACATAGTTGCCAACATGAGCTTCCAATCTGTAGGTGCTTACACAGTCCTAGTTTTTTCTTTGCATTCTGTAACTTGTAGTTCCACTTTTCCCCCTTATAAGACGTGGACTACAAGTCCCAGAATGCAGAGAAAAAAACAGGACTGGATAAGCACCTACAGATTGGAATGGGTCATGTTAGCAACTATGCTTCAGGTCAAAACAATTATGAGCATCTATATAGATCAGTGCTTTAAAGGGGAAAAAAGAAGTGCATGTACTAACCAAGCTACAAAGCCGGTCATTCCAGTGTAGCGCTTTTGGTGCCAGTCATTTCAATGCAGCACTTTGGGCGCAGGCCCCTTTTAGGCACACCCGGTTGTTTGTAGGGAATGCCCAGTGAGATTAAATAATGTGCCAAGGAGCGCACACCTTGGTAAAGCAGTTTATCTGAGAACCTTTCACACAAACCTAGTTTGTTGTTATGCATTGTGTTAAGAAAGTTTGAATATATACATTAAAGAGATTTTATTTTTGGCATGTCAAACTGACAGATTTCATAGCTGTAAACTAAGCTTTAGAAGGGGAGCTTTATTATTGCTCACTTTCCTTGCATAATAAGGAGTTTGGTAGGTAACTGGAGCTGTATGCGATTTTTTGTTTTTATAAAACATATATATATTTATTTTTTCAGTCGAAAACGTTCCATCACAACTCCAATTACTTAAACATTTACATATTAGACTAGGCACTGCTAATAACAAAGAAAAATCTTAAACAGTAATTTCCCAGGCTTTCCAAATCATCTGTGCTTCATCAAAGGACACCAATGGGAACAGGTGAAGCCCACTTAGCGAAGCAGCGCTCCGCACCTAGTGTGCTGAGAGCACAGTAGATTCATGTTTGCGTCTCCTGTTGTTCTGGTGGGTGGGCCCTGAAGGAGACATTATGGTAATTGCCGGTGGTGGAGAGAGGAGGAGGAAGGGGACGCTGGTTTCCACAGCAAAGGCTGCAGAATGTTAATGTTAAAGGTATTTATATAGCACACCATTAACAACGGAATTGGTCCACAGGCTCTTAGGCGGATCTGCAAACAAGGAGGTGTGGGTGGGTTAGTGGGGTGGAGAGGGCATAGGAAAGTGAAAAGGTGGTGTCCTGTTGACAGCTTCAGTTCGGTTTTCACTGTGCTCTGAGCTTGGGTGCGAATATCGGATCGATGTGAGTACTCGTGTGCTGTTGGTGCAATATATGTGTTGATTGTTGTTGCGGTGTCGTGAAGTGCGTGCGGTTTGCTGTGCGAGAAGTGGTTGTGTTGGTTTTTGTCTGAGTTAAGTATGCAGAAATTTGAGATTTGGGTTAGTGGGTTATATGTCTCTTAATCCTTGTCATTCTTGTTCTATGTATCCGGTTGTCGTACGGGTAGGTATTTTCTTTCTCTTTTCTTTTCTGACTGTCTAGTTTCTTGGGCGATTGAGTGGCTGGTTCCCAGCTATGTTATTTGAGCTTAGTAAATCCAGTTGGGTGAGCATTATCCACCCTCTGATAGCGGTGTTGTATTTACATTCACACGCTCCCTTCATATCTGTTTGCTATCGGTGGTCCATTGCTGCCTGTGATTACACTGTGGGCCAAGGTGTTATTGATAGGTCACCCTTACCTACCATCCCGATTGATCTGTGGTCGCTCTTTGGTATGATTCTAGGTTATCTATCTTTCAATTGTTAAGTGGATATGTTGTAGATTGCTATATCCCTTACTTCTGGTAAGGGTCGAAGGCTTAGGGAATAGGGGATAGGATTCCTCTCTCAGCATTGTTTCCGTGGTATATTGCCCCTATATGCGTTCTTTCTAGTTATGGGATGAAGAGCCAGGATTTGAGGAGTTTCCTGAATTGTAAGTTATCTCTTGTGCTATGTATGTTCTTTGGTAGTTTCTTTCCAGGTTTTTTGTGCGAGGTGAGAGAAAGAGGATCCTCGGAGTTTTTTTTTGATGTATGGTTTTGGTTCCAAACTGATGTCGCTACTGGATCTTAGTGGCCTTGTTGTGAGATGTAAGTTTACCTTTCTTCTAAGGAACTCTGCGCCTTGGTCGTGGATTGCTCTATGAGTTATGCACATTGATTTTAACTTGATTTGCTGTTTGATGGGTAGCCAGTGTAGCGTTTTCAGCGCTGGTGTAATGTGTTCTCTTCGAGGTAGTTTAAGGAGCAGTCTGGCCGCCGCATTTTGTATCCATTGAAGATTTTTTAGAAGTCATTCAGGCATGCCTAGATATAAGCTATTGGCGTAATCTAATCTTGACATGACGAGAGCGATGACAGGAAATGTTTTGTTGGTGAATGACAGGAATGGTAGGATTCTTTTCACTGCTTGCAGGAGAAAGAAGCATTTCTTGATTAAGGCGTTTACTTGTGTTTCTAGAGTAAGTTTGTTGTCCATCAGGACTCCCAGGTTTTTTACAATCAATGATGGGGCTGGGGTTTCACCAAGTTCTTTTGGCCAGGGGATGTAGTGGTTGTCTTCTCCGTTTTTTGTGATGATCATTATTTCTGTTTTGCCCGGGTTGAGTTTGAGGTAGTTTGAGTTCATCCAGTTGTATATTTCAAGAACGCACTTCTCTAATGTTGAGTTTTCTTCTTGTGAGTCTTGTATTTTATAGACTATTTGTGTGTCGTCAGCGTAGTTGTAACAGGTGAGCCCATGTCTTTTGATGATTTTAATTAGTCGAAACAGGTAGATTTTGAATAGTAATGGGGAGAAGGATGATCCTTGTGGGACTCAGCATGACAATTCTCTTGAGCTTGATTTGAAAGGTTTCATCCATATCGTTTCTGTTCTGTTTATTAGGAAGGATTTGATCCATAGTAAGGCGTTGTCAGTGATTCCAAATTCTTCCAGTCTCATGATGAGGATGTCTTGCTTAACTGTGTCGAATGCCACAGAGAGGTCTAGAAGTATGAAAGTGGTGATGTTGCTTGAGTCTGCCTTTGCCTTTAGATCATCCCAGATTGAGAGAAGTGCTGTTTCCGTTCCTCTCATCGGTCTAAAGCCGACTTGTGTCTGGTTTAATAGGCAGTGTTCTTCTATGAATTCTTGGGTTGTTCTATATATGTGTGCTTCCAGGAGTTTAGCTGGGTATGGGATGTTGGAGATGGGTCTGTAATTAGAGGGGTCCTCTACGTTTCCTGCTGTATCATTGAAGAGCGGTTGATGTTTGCTGATTTGAAGGATTGTGGCACGTTCCCTGTTGAGATCGATTGGTTGAGGACGTTTCTGTAGTATTCCATGGGTGTTCCTTGTGAGAGAATTGATCTGTAAATGTCAGAGAGGCAGAGATCCGCGGGAGAACCTGATTTGTGGCTTTGATTTACCATTTTGACGAATGTCTCCACTGATATATGCAGGACGTTTCGGAGTTTGTTCCGTCGTTCCTCATAACAGTGGGTGTCTTCAGTATTGTGGTCGCATGGTCTGTTTTGTATGGTCTGTTGGATACTCATGATTTTGTTTTTGAAATGGTCTGCAAGGTCACTGCATAGTTTCTTCGAAGGTATTGGAGCGTTGTTGCAGCCGGCTGGGTTTTTTATTTTGTTTATGTTTCTAAAGAGTTCCTTTTGGGTATCTGGTGTCTTGAGGATTCTGTTGTCATAGTATTTCCTTTTTGTTATTGTATTTCAGTTTTGTATGAATGGGTATGTTGTTGAAGTTTGAATTCTTTCCGCGCACAGACAACCCAAAATGGGTAAAACTGACAAATGCCAAAGGAAACTGAACTTCGAGCCAGGTGCAGTGGTCAGAACCCCCAAACCGAGCGTCAGAAATGGACCAAGAGGAAGGACCATCCCAGGCCATGGACATGCGTGAGAATCTCCTTGAGGTGAAAGCTGGCATTGGCAACCTGGACAGCAAACTAGATGCGCAGTCATCAAAAGTCGACCAATTACAACATCACTTAGATAAGCATGGAGACCCACTTCATACAGTAGAACAGAGGGTCTCAGATATCAATGACAACACTGTCACACTGGTGGCAAGAGTGACAGCACTGGAAGGGCAGATGAAAGTGGTTGCTGCCAAGAATGAAGATCTCGAGGGGCGCCCTTGTCGTAACAACATTAGAGTGGTGGGGGTGAGAGAGCGGCAAATCCCGATGAAAATGGAAGAATTCGATGAAAACATCTGAAAAGAATTATTCGGAGCTATAGCGTTATCACAGATGTTTGTAGTGGAGAGAGCTCACAGAATACCAACCAACTGGCCCGCCCCGGGAGCCGCACCACGGCCGATCATTGCCAGACTCCTCAAATTCAAGGATCGGGATACAATTCTACATCTGCCCAGAGTCAAGGGTGAACTACAATACGATGGTGATAATATTCAATTCTGCCCCGACTTCTCCCTAGCGGTCCAGGCTCTCAGAAGATATTTTACTGGAGTAAAACGTTGACTGCAAGACAATCAAATGCTCTATTCCATGCTGTTCTCAGCAAAGCTGCGAATCCAACACGACGGGAAAGCCCATTTTTCAATACACCAGAAGAAGCAAACTCCTTCCTGGATGGGCTAGGCTGCAGACCCCCCAACAACAACCCTCGAATGCCCAGGAGAGACCGAGCGAGAAGTAACACACCATGATAACACAATCGAATACCCAAAAGGAACCCTCAGGGTTCAATGTCACTCACCGGGGTTCTACTATGACACGATTTTCATGGGAGCGTCTGTCCTTGGAAAGGCACTAGCGCCTCAAGCTCTGTACCGTTAAGGACATTGTTTAAGGGGTGGGATACGACAATGGGCAAGTTGGGGGTTGCTCGTGTAGGGGAGGGAAAGAGCGATTTGTTGGGGAAGCGCACCTGTTGTGAGTCCACCCCCCACCGCCCGACTCCGCAGTCACGCTTGAGAGCTAATCCACACCAAACCAACTATGGAGTGCCAAGACACAGAACCCAAAAGGTCACTGCAATACATGCCGTGGTCACTGATGAAATGACACAAATCCAACTCAAATATAAATACCAAATACTGCATTCAAGTTAGTCACTTGGAATATTAGAGGGGGCAACCACCCGACCAAAGTACAGAAAATATCTCAATACCTGCGAAGACACAAGGTGGACGTGGCCTTGATCCAGGAGACACATCTCAACCCAGATACCAAGAACCACTAGGCTCACGATTGGGGCTGTCACAGGTACTTCTCATTGTATTCCACCTATGCCAGGGGGGTGGCCATCCTGATAGACAAAAAAATCAAACTTCAAGTTACTGAAGTTGGACAAAGACGCCGAGGGCAGGGCGATCCTGGTAACAGGGATCCTCGAAAGGGAACAAGATCATCTTAGTGAATTCATATGGGCCCAACATGGGCGGAGCAAACAACTTTGACTGGGTAATGACGCACCTGGAGGGAGCTGGATCAGCAACAATCATCTGGGGAGGAGACCTGAATACATCACTAGTCCCCCAGAGAGACAAAACACACGCCTTGTCCACTCTCCCCTCCAAAGCAAATCTCCAAGTTCTGGAAATCTGCAAAGCTTATGATCTAGTAGACATATGGAGACATAGCCACTGGGAAGCCCGAGAATATACCTTTAATTCTTGGGCTCACAACACAAGCTCACGGATTGACAATTTATTGGTGTCCTCTCAGAGCCACCTTCAATGGAGCCACTGTTAAATTCTTCCAAGGACGCTCTCTGACCATTCCCCGGTCTTCCTCGAATGCTCCCCCCTGGACAGCAGGAAAAGCAAACCTTACTGGCGATTCAAACCCGGCTCTCTGTCAGATCAATTATTTGCAGATGAACTCCATGCCGAGATTGTGTCCTTCTTGGAAATCAATCAAGGTTCAGCCTCGTTGACAGGCATCCTTTGGGAAACTTTCAAGTGCTATGTCAGAGGGGTTTGTGTAGCCAAAGAAAACGGAATACTGAAACTAATCAGGAAGGAACTGGCGACTAGCGAATCCTGACTGAAAGAACTTGAACGCATCTGCACTACATCGAACGACCAGCACTCCTGGGCATCCCTCAAAAAAGAGATGTCAAGTTCCGGTCCACCGCGGAAAGAGAGCTACAATTCCTCGCACGAGACCCCCGAATCTGCCAGTGTAGGGAAGGCCAAAAACCCAAAGCCCTCCTTGCTCGTCTGGTGGCAGCAGACAGAAAGCCGACCCCGGTGGAACTGATCCGAGACTCTCGAGGCACCTTGTTGTATACAGAGCAAGAAATAGCTGAATCCTTCCGCAACTATTATCAAGATCTGTATAGTTCCAAACATACCACTGACCCAGTGACCCTCCTCCAATACCTGGAGGAAACTGAACTCTTTTGGGTGAGCGATGAACTAAGGGAACCCTTGAATACACACATTAGAGGAAATTCTTCAAGCTATAAATAAACTCTCCAACACCAAAGCTCCAGGCCCTGACGGATTAATAGGTGAATTCTATAAAACCTTTGCTCCTCTCCTGGCCCCTCTCCTGCTGAAAGTATATGAAGATGCATTAGAAACCGGAACACTACCATCGACCCTCCGGGAGGCTAACGTGATCCTTTTACACAAAGCAGGAAAACCCCCTGAGGAATGCGCTTCATACAGACATATTTCATTGATTAATCTTGACAACAAGATTCTGGCGAAGGTTCTCGCCACCAGATTGCTCCCCCTGATGCCCGACCTAGTACTCGTTGACCAGGCCGGCTTTATACCTGGCCGTAACACAACATTCAGCATATGACGAATGTTCGGAATCATGGAGGCACTGGATCCTTCCCACCAGGCGATAGCAGTGTTACTTGACGCAGAAAAGGCCTTCAACTCTGTCGAGTGGCCTTTCCTGTTTGCAGTCCTGAGGCAAATGGGCCTGGGAAATCACTACCTTAAATTAATATCCCTCCTTTACAACCACCCTCAGTCGAACATCATCCTAGGGAAAACCAAATCGTCAAGCATAGAGCAACAGAGAGGGACCAGACAAGGATGCCCCTTGTCCGCCCTACTATTTGCTTTGGTGATGGAACGCCTGGCCGCCGGCCTCCAATCCCAACAAATAAATAGAGGTCTCTCCCTCGGACCCCACAAATTAATAATCTCCCTGTATGCAGACGACGTGGCCCTCTTCGTTCGTGACCCAATCGAGAATTTGAATCCCATCATGTGGGAAGTCATCAGGTTCGGCGCCCTCTCAGGCCTAAAAATCAATCATACTAAATCCGTCATATTCGCCCTAACCCCACATAACAAAGAATTCGTAGATGACTATGGGTTCAGCTGGGAACACTCAAGGGTGAGATACCTTGGGATCCTAATGTCCAGAACCAGGTTCATCCCTGTTCCTCTAAAACCCATCAAGGACCACATTGACACCCTTTCTCCGGCCCTTGCCGATTTTTGCGACCATTCCTTTGCTTCAGGATCCTTCCCCTCCCCTCTGAAACACTCCCTTGTGCATCCTCTTGTCAAGAAACCCACAGCTGATCCTTCCTGTCTGGCTAACTATCGCCCAATCTCCATTGCTCCCTTTCTGGGCAAACGCCTGGAAGAGCTGGCCATCTCTCAGCTTAACCTTCATTCTGATTCTGTTGGCTGTCTCCATGACCACCAGTCTGGTTTCAGAGCAGCCAGAAGCACGGAAACTGCTCTCCTGAACATCTGTGAAGATCTGCTCTCCAACCTTGACTCTAAAATTCCCTCTGTCCTCAACCTACTCAATCTCTCTTCTGCCTTCGACACAGTCAACCATACCATCCTGCTCAACTGTCTCCGTGAGAACCTGGGTATCACTGATCAGGCTCTGGCCTGGCTGACCTCTTTCCTCTCTGATTGACCCTCCCAGGTTCAACTGGGGTCCGTCCTATCCTCTATCTTCTTCTCTACCTGTGGTGTTCCCCAGGGGTCTAACCTCTCGCCCTGGCTTTTCAACCAATACCTGGCAACTCTGGCCCACTGCATTGCCACTCTATGCTCAAATTTCCAGTGCTACGCTGACAACACTCAACTCCTTTTCAGGTTTCCCTCGACCACCTCCTCTCCCTCCCTCATCATTGATTTCCTAATTGCCATTCAAGATTGGTGTGCCGCCAATGATCTTTGTCTGAATGCCAGCAAGACAGAGATCCCCCTCATCGGCAACCCTTCTTCATCCTTTCCCCTATCTCTCTCCCTCTCTCTCTCTCTCTCTCTCTCTCTCTCTCTCTCTCTCTTTCTCTCTCTCTCTCTCTCTCTCTGGCTGGCCTCGCTTAGCCCTCCTCCTATCCCCACCTGTGAGGCTAAGAACCTTGGGTCATCTTTGACTCCACACTTTCCTTCTCCGCCCATATCTCTGAGGTCTCTAAAAAGTCAAACTTCCTATTGCACCTCCTCAGAGGCACTCTTCCTTTCCTCTCCTTCCCCCAGAAGCTCACTGTCTCCCAAGCTCTGGTTCTCTCTAGGTTGGACTATTGTAACAGCCTCTTTCAAAATCTACCTGCCTCTACTCTTCGCCCTCTGCAACTTATCCAGAACAGGACTGTGAGACTTGTCCTTGGCCGCAAGCCCTGGGATCGTATCTCTCCAGCTCTGAAATCTTTCCATTGGCTCCCATTGGATGCAAGGATTACATTTAAAACCCTCTGCATTGTCCACAAGGCTTTCTGGGGCCTGGGTCCAAAATACCTTCAGCTATCCCCTCGCAAATACCTCCCCTCTCAAGCTCTTCGCTCCTCTACCTCTAACTCCCTCAGGTTTAGTCGTTTCTCAAAGAAACAAGCCGGGGGTAGATCTCTGTCTTTGGCCAGGGCCTCCCTCTGGAACAGCCTCCCTGCCACTCTAAAACTTGAGGAGAACCATCTCCGGTTCCAGAAGCACCTCAAGACCTTCCTCTTTGCATCTGCCTTTGCTCAATCTCTCCCTTGCTTATCTCCTCTCTCTTGGCACTGTGCATCTGGCAACCCTCCGTCCCCTTGGCCCAGTTACCTGCTCACCCTGTCATCCTTCTGCACTGCCTCCCGGCCACCCTTTGCACTGAGGACTGTATCTGTACCCATACAGTCCCCAATCCCCCAATTATCTTCTTTTTATGCACTTATCAGACTTACCCAGTTCTGCTGCCGTATTTATTATTATTTATCTGTTCATCCTCTGCTCTGCTCTTTCCACTCTCCCCCTTCCATGCACTTTTCCCCTTTCCCTTTCCCATGCACTCGCACAATCTCAATGTCACTGGTCCTATTAAGATCGTTATTTTGTTCTCCCCTGTTCCCCTCCCTTGCCTTGTAGCGCTCTGAAACACTTGTGTACGAGCGCAATACAAATAAAATATCATATCATATCACCAAGATCTCTTTCAAGATAATTACGAAAAAGTAGTTGGGGACACTTCGAGACAAAATAAATAGATGGAAACTCCTCCCACTCACTCTGTGGGGACGCATCTCGCTGATCAAAATGGTGATCCTGCCCAAATTCCTCTACCATTTCGCAAATATCCCCCTCCTTTTACCACAACACTTTTTTCAACAATTTCGGAGCCTAGTCCTCGACCTGCTGTCAGCTGGCAAGCCAGCAAGAGTGGCGTCCAACATTCTCATCCAACCAGTAACCAAAGTAGGCTTAGCACTCCCTGTTCTATGGGCTGCTCAAGCCCAGTTCTTCCGCTACTGGTAGACCATACATTTCATCAGGCCCCACGTTCAAGTCGAACGTGCCCTCGCAACCCCCAATCTATTGAGAGCAGTTATTGTGGGCCACCTACCAGTCCCCCACACAACACTGAACGTAGTCCTTTCCACCTACGCTGTCTGGAAAAGGATCACACAGAAATGTAAAGTCCAAGTCAGATTCTTGTCTCTCATACCAACAAGGTTCATACCAGGTATCCCTCTGACTGCCGAAAAAGTATATTTAAAGTGGGCGGATAAGCTACAGATCAATACACTGGGTGACCTTTTCGCAGAAGGGTCCTTTCTAACGCCCCAACAAGCCAGGGATAGAGGAGCCGATACAGTCCTCAACACATTTGTGTATTTTCGGCTGCGTCACGCATTCCAAGCTCTCCTCCCCACATTCCCACAACAACCGCCTACATGGCAATTATTACACGGGGTGATACAATCACAGGGGGAAGGCAGACTAGTCTCTGTGATATATAAAACACTTCTGACAGACACGGCTCCCATGCACACAGCCCAGAAAAAGAGATGGGAGAGATCCATAGAGTCTACAATACCAGAAGACGACTGGGCCTATATCCTAGGACAAACTCAGAGAGTAGCGTTTACCACACGTTTCAAACAAATACATTTCAACTATCTGCACCAGGTTTATCATACCAAGGCTTGGGAGGACAGTGTGGCCAGATCCGCTGAAGATTCAAGTGGGGCGTTAGACGCCTGGAAGGAGCTAACATGGAGTATGTTTCAGCCCTCTGATGATAAGCCCCCGTGAACATGCCCGCCCAGTTGCTACTGGAACTTAACCACCACGGCGGCCCCTGAGGTGAGATGCACATGGAATCCAGGTTGGGCCCTCCTGCTGTCCCTTCCTCCTTATCACCCACGCCCCCCCCCCACGTTGAAAACCGCTGGCGATAAATCATATGAACAAAACATGGAGACAGTTAATGTTGTTTTTATTTTGAAATGTTGATGTTCCGTTACATGTTGCTTGCAGACTTACAAACAACAGTATGCTAAATATGACACTAATGTTGTAACTATAACAAAATGCCAATAAAGAAATAAAAATAAAATAAAGCAAGATATGTGAACACACCTAGAATTGACTTTCGTGTACAGTGGGGGAGAGTCCCAGGTCTCACAATACAGTTCAGGGCCAGGGGAGCACACCTAGGTATAGTTTAGGTACAGGAGAACACACCTAGATTGTGAGTTCTGTGTAGTGGGAGAGGCCTAGTTTCTGCAATGCAGTATGGTACAGGAGAGGACACCTAGATTTGAGAATACTGTATAGTGGGAGAGAGGCCTAGGTTTCACAAAGCAGTTTGGTACAGGAGAACACACTGAGATTTGAGTCCAGTATAGTGAGAGGCCCAAGTTTCACAATGCAGTTTGGTACAGGAGAACACATTTAGAATGAGGATCCTGTATAATGGGAGAGAGGCCTATGTTTCACAATGCAGTTTGGTGCAGGCAAACCCACTTAGAACGAGGGTTCTGTATAGTGGGAGAGAGGCCTGTGTTTCACAATACAGTTTGGTACAGGAGAACACAATGAGACTTGAGAGTCCTGTATAGTGGGAGAGAGGCCTACGTTTCACAATGCAGTTTGGTCCAGGAGAACACACTTAGAATGAGGGTTCTCTATAGTGGGAGAGAGGCCTAATTTTCACAATGCAGTTCGGTACAGGAGAAAACACTGAGACTTGAGAGTCCTGTATAGTGGGAGAGAGGCCTATGTTTTACAATGAAGTTTGGTACAGGAGAACATGTTGAGGCTTCAGAGTCCTGTATAGTGGGAGAGAGGGCTAGGTTTCACAATGCAGTTTGGTACAGGAGAGCACACTTAGAATGAGGGTCCTGTAAGGGTCCTGTATAGTGAGAGAGAGAGGCCTACGTTTCACAATGCAGTATGGTACAGGAGAACACACTTAGAATGAGGGTCCTGTATAGTGGGAGAGAGGCCTACGTTTCACAATGCAGTTTGGTACAGGAGAACACACTTAGGTTAAGAGTCCTGTGTAGTGGGGGAGAGGTCTAGGTTTCGTATGGCTGTCTGTATATGTTATAAAAATTGTAAATTGTTCCTACCTTAGCAGTTGATGCTTGTTGACGGCAGCCTGTTTGCCGTGTGTCATGTCAGGGTACTGTGGCCCGTTGCAACTGCTGGTTTGGATGGGGTGTGCCTTTGCAGTCACTACTTGTTGGCTGTAGTTGTGGGGCGCTGTTACTGCATCTGGGCCTAGGGTGTGGCACTGTGGGTTTCTCTTTGGCTCAGGGCGTAGGGCTAACTAGGACGTAGGGCAAAGTGATTATGTCGATAAGCCACTGTAGTAGGGGGTAAGTAGGAGTTAGGGTTAGGTGTATGTTAGTGGCTGGCCCCTGGCCTCCCCTGCTGACACCTGCAGACACTCTGCCTCATCACGAGTTTGGCAGTAACGCTTAAATGTGGCGGTAATGCTATTAGCGCCACATTTAAGGGGCCGCCAAATCACAGGCTTGGCTGATTTACCCCCAGCTCTGAGCTCAGGACAAATCTGCTGCGATTGTGCTGATTTTCGGTGCTATTACCGCCGGCAGTAATAGCGCCGACCATTCCCCATTGGGCCCAACGGGGAATGGGGAATTCCTGTTTGGGACCAATGGGGAATGGGGACATACTGTTCCGCCAAACCCGTGATCCGGCGCTAATAGTGATGGAGGGTTTGGCGGTAACGCTAATAGCCCCGGTGGTAATACAGCAAGGGTTACCGCCCAACTCGTGATGAGGCCCACTGTCTTGAGCCGCTGCTATGGGAGCCGCCCTTTGCCTTGGGCCCTTAGCCGCTGTGGCTGCACGGGCAGAGGGCTGCCCTTGGAAAATGTGTTAAAAGGTGGTAGAGGACCAATGAGGGAAGGGGGCGAGAGGGAGGAGGGACCACGGCCTTCTCAGAGAGCGGTGAAGGAGAGAAATTAGGTGTGCGCAGGAACGCTTAGTATTAAAATGACACAATTTAAACTACCCAAATTACTGAGGCCTAATAGGCACCTTCTTACATGGGGCAGCCGGTGACAGCATTTTTACAAGCAATTCCGGAAGAAGAAGGCTTAGAGAAGGGAAGTCCCTTTTTCTTTTTAAAACAAGGATTGCTTTACAGAAGAAAAACCTCCCACGAAGGCATGGTAAAAACACAATTAGTGATACCCAAAAGCCACAGAAAGGATGTTCTGGAAATCGCGTATTCCCAAAACACAGGTGCATATTAGTGGGAAGTTTTACTGGCCAGGTATCCACGCCGATGTAAAAACATTCATCCAGACGTGCAAAACATGTGAAAAGACCAATACGCACATCCCACAACTGTCCCTCTGAACCCATTGCTGATCAAAGAAATACCCTTTCTGAGAATTGGTATGGACATAATTGGACCACTTGAAATATCCAGATTAGGTAATAAATATGTCTTGTGATCGTGGGTTATGCAGCCCGAAATCCCGAGGTATTCACAAAGCGAAATAATACTATCTAGAAGATTCTTAAACATCTTCTACCGTATTTCTCTAGGGTAGATTTTCCCAAGGAAATACTAACGGACCAGGGTTTGAACTTTATGAGTAAGCTCTATAGCCGAAGTCAAAGAGCTACTCCACATTACCACCTTGCAAACTTCTGTGTACCATCCTCAGACCAATGGCTTGGTAGAAAGATTCAATAAAACCCTAAAACGAACTCTACGAAAGCTGGTAGACAAGGACGGGAAAGACTGGGACTGAATGATCCCACGGGCCCTATTTGTAGTGAGGAAAACCCCCCAAGCTTCCACAGGTTTCTCTCCCTTTGAGTTGCTCTATGGAAGAGAGCCAAGAGATGTCCTGGACATGCTCTGGGAAACCTGGGAAGAATGCGAGGAGGCCCCTATTCCCATCTCGAAAACTGCCACCCAAATACGAGAACATATGAAAATGGTCCGAGACTTAATTTCTACTCATATGGAAAAAGCCCAGAGCCAACAAATGACCACTTGTGACAAGAAAATGAATCTAAGATCATTCTCCATAGGACAGAAAGTACTAGTCCTCTTACCAACTTCAGAGAACAAATTCGTCTCTAAATGGCACGGCCCTTATGAGATAGTACAAAGAACGGGAACCTGTAATTTTAGAGTAGCCCAACCGGATAGAAAACATAAAATCCAATTATATCATGTAAATCTCTTGAAAGAGTGGAAAGAGAACCTGTCAGCCACTCATGCCAAAGTACTAGCCTGTCTGGTTCCCGAAGACATAGATAACTTTGATTTAATTCCTCCGAGTTATCTACTCAACACCAACAAGATCTAAAAGATGTAATAATTTCATTTTCCCATGTATTCTCAGAAAAACCAGGAAGAGTAAAAGGTACCTACCACTATATTAGAACAGCCAGAGATAAAGTGGTACACTTAAAACCATATCGACTAGATAGTGATCGAGGAAGTCAGCAAAATGTTGAAAGTCAACATTATTGAGCCCTCCTCAAGTCCATGGTCCTCTCCTATCATGTTGGTCACTAAACCTGACCGTTCCTGGAGATTCTGTGTAGACCTCGGTCAAGTTAATGCCACATCAGATTTCTATGCCTATCCCATGCCATGCATCGATAATCTAATTGATAAACTCGGAGCAGCCACCTTTCTATCGACCCTAGACTTAACTAAGGGGTACTCGGAAGTTTCCGTATATGGATCAGATAAGGAAAACACAGCATTTTGAACACCGCTGGGATTATTACAATTTAAAGTGCTCCCTTTCGGTCTACACAGTGCGCCAGCCACTTTCCAATGCCTCATGGATCGAATCCTACAGCCCTATTCTGATTTCTTTAGAGCTTATATTGACGATATCGTCATTTATGTTAAAAATGGGAGGACCATTTGTTCCATCTCTATACCATCATGAAAGTCCTCAGAAACGCTGGCCTAACTGCAAATCCAGCTAAACGCAGATTGGCCCAATCAGCCGTAAAATATCTTGGCTTCTTTGTAGGGAAGGGGAATGTACAACCCCATCATGAGAAGGTAACAGCTGTCTTAGATACACCAACTTCCAAGAGCAAAAGAGATCTTAGAGCTTTTTTCGGGTTAATAGGATATTGCCGAAGGTTTATCGCTAACTTTTCAGATAACAGCCCGGCTGACAGATAAACTTAAGAATGTCGAACCCCAGAAACTTCATTGGAATGACAAGTATGAGATATGTTATAACACCTTGAACCAGACGCTGTGTCAGAACCCAATCCAAAAGGTAGTCGACTTCTCTAAGGAGTTTGTTTTACAGACAGATGCCTCCCTTACAGGGTTAGGAGCCACCCTGTCCCAGGTTTGCGATGGATCGGAACATCCCATACTATTCACCAGCCACAAACTGTTCCCACGTGAACAAAATGACTGTGTTGGAACTGGAGGCCCTGGCCATCAAGTGGGCCATTATCCATCTTAAGTACTACCTATTCGGACGAAAGTTCACACCCGTTACAAACCACTCCACCCTAGTTTGGATTAGCCAGCGCAAAGACTCCAACCCTCGGGTCATGCAATGTTTCTAGACCTACGACCCTATTGTTTTACTGTGGAACACCGAAAAGGAAAAGACCCGGGAAATGTAGATTTTCTTTCCCGGTTGTCCTGTGAAAGAAATGTGGCTACATCGCAGGGTGGAAGGGTATGTAAGAAACCTGAAGGTGTCGCCCTAGCTAGTCCCTGGGGATCTGTCATCTAGGTGGCCAGGACACGGCCATCGCTATTGGATCCAGTTCCTGGGGGTGCGCCAGTGAGGGAGGATCACCTGGATCGGGGTCCTTGGGGAGTGGGAGACTGACGGGTGAGACGCGGTATCCCCCTTCTTTCAAAACCTTTCCCCCATCCTAACACATAGGATATTCCAAAACACTGCCCCCCATCCTTTTCCGACACAAACATTTTCGCACAACACAAAAGACAACCGACTAGCACCAGAGCCATTTACCCGACATGTCGCAATAGAAGGGTCAAGCAAAGTCAGGCAATTGACCAGAGTCACACACACCTGACTGCCCTTTGTATTCCCCACAGGGATAAAAGGTGAAGCACAACAGCACCCTACAAGCAAGGCAGACTGCACGACGTGAGAGCTAACTCAGCACGGCAGTTCAAGAGGAGGCGAATGATGGCGCAAGTCGTGAGGCTACCAAGGTGATAAGTGAACTTGCCCTTATCAACAGAGACCTGTGAATCCTCAAGAGAAGGAATCGTAAGACCGCGAACAATAGCCAAGTGGATCTTGGTCACCTGGCCTAAGCCCTGCCCACCTGGTGCCTTTCTGGTTGCCGCTCTTTTTTCCACACTTAGCAAGCCCTGCCCACCTGGTGCCTTCCTGGTTGCTGCTCTTTTTCCCTACTTAAGGAGCCCTCCAGCCTCTTTTCCTTTGCAGATGGGGAGCAGGTGCAAGTGGATCTTGGTCACCTGGCCTACGCCCCGCCCATCTGGTGCCTTCCTGGTTGCTGCTCTTGTTCCCCACTTGACAAGCCCCACCCACCTGGTACCTTCATAGTTACCGCTCTTTTTCCCTACTTAAGAAGCCCTCCAGCCTCTTCTCCTTTGCAGATGGGGAGCAGGTGCAAGTGGATCTTGGTCACCTGACCTAAGCCCCGCCCACCTGGTGCCTTCCTGGCTGCAGCTATTTTTTCCCACTTAGCAAGCCCCGCCCACTTGACACCTTCCTGGTTGCCGCTCTTTTTCCTTACTTGAAGGAGCTATCTAGCCTCTTTTCTTTTGCAGATGCGGAGCAGGTGCAAGTGGATCTTGGTAACCTGGCCTAATCCCTGCTTACCTGGTGCCTTCCTGCTAGCTGCTCTTTTTCCCTACTTAAGGAGCCCTCCAGCCTCTTTTCCTTTGCAGATGGGGAGCAGGTGCAAGTGGATCTAGGTCACCTGGCCTAAGCCCCACCTACCTTAGCCCTGCCTCTTCCTTCCTGCTCTTAACTCTTAGATCAAGGGCGTCTCTCGCCCGGGCATCCGAAGCGAAGGGCAGACAAAGAAAAGGCCAATTCCTGTTTGAACCTGTTCGGACCAGGAGGATCCAGGACCCAAACCCCTGCTCAGACAGCAGGTAAGCGTGCACCAACATGTGTTTACTCCCTCTGTCCCCACAGGCCATCCTCACCCCTCTGGTCCCCCCGTTATGTTCCCTTGTGCCCACCCCTTCTCACACACAGGTGTTGCCTGTTTTGCTTGATTCTTCTAACCTGCTTCCTCTCCCCCCCCTCCATCCTTCTTCTGAAGGAGTATGTCCTGATACATTCTGGTTTCACCATCACCGTCTTGTGGCCAATGCTGGATTTGACTTTTATGGACTTCATTGATTTTTCTCATGGTGGCCCTGAATCATGCTGGTCCCATCTTCATCTTGTATCCAGGCTTGCAACAGTATGTGTTACTACTGACTTCTGCAATTGTATTCGCTCTCCCCTCTTGCTTCTCCACTCTTTTTGACTGCTTACTCTCTGTTCTCTCCTCCTCTCCCTTTTTCCCTTTTCCTATCTCCTCCCCTTACTTTTTTCTATGCACTTACTCTATCAGAATTGTCCCTGGACCTAGTATGATAGCAACCTCGTCTCTCTCCCCCCACCCTTACTTGTTCCCCCCCCAGTCCCTCCAGAACTATCTGAAATGTCATCATGCCTAGTACAATAGTCGCTTGTTTTATTCCTCCCCTCCATTTCTGCACCCCTCTCCCTCAACTTTTGTTTTCTCCGGCTCTACCAGAAATGTCGTCAGGCCTAGTACGATAGTCGCCTGTCTGTTTCCATTTCCTTCCCACTCTCCCTCTCCCTTCCTTATCTATGTCTTAGCTCTTGCACTATATGACATGTCGTCAGGCCGAGTACGATAGTTAATTTCACGTCCTTACTGTTCCTGGCCTGTAAGAAAGTCATTGTATTTTCTGTTGTTCCCTCCCTTGCCGTGAAATGCTTTGAAATGCATTGCGTACAGGCGCTATATAAATAAATGATAATATCATGTGTTGCAGCTGATGCCAATGGTGTTCGGGTGCCTCCTCCGCTGACAGCCAAGCCAGAGAGACACGCATGGCCCAATGGTACCGCTCTTGACTCTACAGACAAGTAAGCAAAGCAGTTCATCACTACCAGTGAGTTGAAGGGAAAGCTGATAAAGAAACCGAACTGTGTTGAACGAAAGTAGCAAGCGGCTAATTGAACTTTGAACAACAAAGTAACTAGTGATAAAGTGGGGGAAAAGCCTGCAACAGAGGCGTCCAGCACCACGTGGGTGCTCACGCAGAAAACTCTGGGTGATTACCCGAAGGTAAAGACTACTCTAACTAGAAGGCATTGGGAAGAGGCGAAGAGGGGTCAAAGTGGTCATACAGGGGTCTTGTAAAATCCTCTGTACCGTCGAAAGTCTTTGACCGACAGATGATTGTGAAGAAGGGGAATGAATCCCACATGGTGAAATCAGTAAGGAACTGTGTTTCATAAAGGTGGCAAGAGTGAACCCGGGGGAGGGATGCTAACGAGAAGGGGTGAACTCTAAAGTCCCATAGTGAAACGTTTGGTGAGAGTGAACCCAGCAGAGGGAAGCCGACAACCAAGGGCAAAGCCATTGAAGGTTTGTGACTGAAAGACCAGGGGAAGTGTACTGTCCCCCTTGTCAGTTGGGTCCAAGCCCGGCCGAGGGAGATCCAGGGGTGAAAAGTAATCACCCAAAGTTCATTGAGAAAAGGAACTGATTAGTTGTTTTGTGGAATACGACTGGTGAGGGGTCTGCGCTGGGAAAAAAGGAACCCACTGCGGAAGCCGTCACCCAAAGTATATGTGGAACAGAACTTTGTTTGTTGAATGCATCAGGCCCTCGAAGGCAAGAGACTTTTTACCGAAAAGGAGACTTTTTATTTTTATTTATAATGTTCTAGCCATATTAGAAAAAAAGAACAGATTTATGACTTTTGACACTTAGAATATAAAAATCTCCTAAAATTGATACCAAACAGAAAAAGATAAAAGAAAGGAAGAGAAACCCTGAACAATCTTAACATAACTAAACATAAAAACTTCGTAGGAATGACATTCAAGCTAAAGAAAAAAGAAAGACCAATTACATTACAACGGTTCATCCAATCATAAACGGGTACATTACAAAACATTCATAAAATCACAGTCACAAAGTGGTTAAATGGAGCTGATCCTTACCCCCCCAAACCTAAGGCTTTTAAGAGTGCAACAACTTCAAAACTCAGAAAAGATTTAGAGCTTGAGGATAGTCTATCCCAGAAAATGTCTGAATTCAGCCACCTTACATCATGGACACATTTCTGGAATCTTGCCACTCTCAAGGCACAGGTGCCTGAGCATTTCGAAAATAAGTGACAAAGCGGCTGATTTTCTTTTTCATCGCATTTATCACAAACAGCAGTTGGATACTCCTCTCTGTTTCTTATAGACAAGATTTCCAACGTGAGGAACACATTTAATCTAAACCTTAGAAAGTCTGATCTGATGGCTGGATTAGATGATTTGTTTAGATAACAGGGCAACAAAGACCTAGGTTTATCAGTGCGTGAGTGCGAGGATGATAACTTAGCCAACTTCGTTTTAGCAATTGTCCGAATCCAATCCATTTGTATCATACATCGTTTAACTTTCTCTGGATTTTGGATGAGGAGTTCCGTTAAGGAAGATATTATCATCTCTTTTCATTAGCAGTGCCACATCCTCATATAGCGACCCCTTCAGCTGATCCAAGATTAACCTAAGCATAGATACCCATTTCCACTCCATCATAGCCCTGAGAGAGACTAGTCCCGGTTCTTACCTTAGACATACAATGGGTACACAATTTGGCAAGTTTAACGACCTTTTCCAAAGTTTGGCCTCAATTTTGGTCCAATCTATATTGATGGATAAGGGTTCGAGTCTAGGCCAAATAAAATAACCAGGACCACTTTGCCTATTCAGAACCTCACTAGGGGTTAAATCGAGAACGCACAAAATTTTAGATGAATTCTTTTCATCTGTGACCCCAAGTTGAGGACCTTAAGGTCAATGGCTGCAAGAAGATGGCCCATGGTCGGGAAAGCTTTGATAACCGCCCCCAAATAGGTCACCTCAGACACTATGTAAATTGGGCGCTTCTCCACGTCCCAGATGTATGATTATAGGACCTTCTTTGGATGTTTAAAGATCAACACCTTAGATTTTTTTGGATTGATTTTTAGGTCATTACATTTGGCATAGTCTGCCAATGCGGACAATAAGCATTGTAGCCCGACTTGTGAGTGGTCTAAAACCACTACATCATCGGCATCGGCCAACCGGTTTGTTTTGGTGTCCCCAATTTTTGGGGCAATTAGTCCTTTGTCTTGCAGCCACAGACTTAGGTCAGACATAAAAAGAATAAAGAAAAAAGGGGCAATCAAACAACCCTGGCGAACTTCTCGTTCAATCTTAATTGAACCCATCAATGCGCCCGATCTTGATATCCTGACTCGCATTGTTGAGTTTTGGTGGAGTTCGATCAGAATGGACAGCAAATTGGACGGAGCACCCCAGGCGTTCAGTTTCTACCAGAGAAGATTTCTATTGATGGTGTCGAACGCCTGTGACAGGTCTATCCAGGCTCCGAAAGGGGGGAGCTGCCCTTCATGAGGCATGGCGCACTAAGGCAGCTGAGAGCCAGCACGTTGAGGGATGTTGATAGACCCCTTCTAAAGCCAGTTTGTTGTCTGGATATAATGCCTTTGGATTTGGCCTAGCTCTCCATCTCGCCCAATATTAGGCCCACAAAAATGTTGCTGTCTGCATCTAACAGGGAGATGGGGCGATAATTTGAGGCTTCTAGACGGTCGCCCCTTTTATAAATGACAATTATCACGGACGATCTCCAGGACTCAAGTATTTCCTTTGACAATATTATATTATTGGAAAGAGTTTTTAACACCCTTGCCCAGAGGACCGGATTCATTTTTAAGATTGTATTGCTCAATCCATTAGGACCGGCCGCTCTGCAGGTGGATGGTTTCTTAATCAAATTTACAATATCCTCACAGGGAAAAGACAGAGACCACAAGCACTTCAATTCTGTCTTAGGTACCAAAGTGTCTGAAGGTCTGTATACCTCAGAGAAGTGATTAATCCATACCTGTTCCTGTGGTATGGCTTTCTGATTGTCGATGGATTGGTAATTTAGGGAGCCCATTAAAGCCCAAAAGTTTCTGGAGTTTCTTGAGGAAAGTGCACTTAACATCTTTTCACCATCCTGCTGGCAAGTTAAGTGCCTGTGTGAGCGAATCCTGTTCCTATATTTATTATTCAGATCTCCAAGATGTCCCTCAAAAAGCTTTTTGCCAAGACCCCCCCCTTTTTTAATCTTGCCCTGTGCTGACGTTTAAGCTTCTTCTGTTCTTGGATTTGGGCATCATATGAATGTTTGTGTACCACAGGTTTTTTATCGACTGGGTTGAGTTGGGGACTCAACTTGTTCGTTCAAATTATTAATCAGGGTCAGGCCCCCTCTATCGAATTTCCTCAAACTATTACCGCAGGGTTTGTGGACAAATCACAAGTATAAGAAGGAGTAATATATATACAACTTCTCAAGCCAATGTAACTATCAGCATGTCGTGGTCATCTCTGTTCCCCTCAGAAATGTCCAATTTGAGGCATCTATCGAAAATAGTCTTGGTTACAAAAAAGTAGTCTAAAGTCGAGAAGGACACTCCCCTGTGCCAAGTATGTGCATTCGAGAGGTCCCCCTAAACATTACCATTGAGCATCCAGAGGTCCCATTCCCTCATGAAGGTTAACCAAACTTTGCCATTATTTGTTCGAGATTTGGTTTTACCCGAGATCGTATCTTTAGTTAATACACATTGGGAGTTCAAATCTCCCGCTATTATGATTTCGTCTGAAAGAAAAAGACATGAGAGCATAACTACACAATCTGACAAATCTTGCAGGAGCACAAGTAGATTAGAGGCCTGCAGATTCCAATACAAATGAGCAACTATCCAACACAGGTCTGGCTTGCCACCAGATTTCCCAACTCTCACTATCAGGATACCCTGTTTCTCTTTAGAGAGTAATTTGGAAAAGGTGAAAACATCATTTTTAGAAGCAACAAGGAGACCACCCACTGGTCTCCCCCCTCCCGAATGGAGAGCTAGCTGTTGCAATGTTGTATACCCATCAATTACCAAAACAGAGATCAGCCACGTTTCCTGAAAAAGAATCAGATCCGAATTCTGGACAATCGAAAGTCTTCTAGTGTCTAATGTAAAGGAGGAAAATCACCTAGTATTCCAAGACAGTAAACTTAGCTGTGAGCCTACTAGAGTCTCTGTTGATGTAGGCCTATTTTGAGGAAGACTTGGGAGATAATCCCCTAGTGTTGGAAGTCCCTGAGGTAACACAGCTTCAACAACTCTTAAACAATATTGTCCAGTTCTTAAATGAGCTGGATATGCTATCATAGGGTATGGTCTATGTAAGGAACTCTTGGTGGCAACAGTAAAGACAGATACAAGTGATCACAGTTCAAGGATGTTTATAAAACAGTAAATTCAGGGTGGAAAAACGCCTAACCTAAACCTAAATCTAAGATGGGAGCAAGCGTCGACCATCAAATGAAAAATAAGGCAGTCCTTGTGGCGTCTTGTCAACGTAAAAGAGCCTATACGAAACCAAATGATTGCCAAATCCTTACAACTTATTACATAAAGAGCGCGGGAGAGGGTTTTCAATAAAGGAAAAAGTGTTCATAAACAATAAGTCGGGATATGATTGCCAGGGGTCTCCCTTCCCCACGTTTTTAGTACAAAATCTGGTGGGACTTTGGAGCAAGGCACACACTCAAGCCTTCTCAGCATGAGTCAACAGTTGCGTATCAGCTATCAGGTTTTTCGACGGTTAAGTCTCCTTTCTATCAAAAAGTCTCTTGCCACTGTGGGCCTGAAGTATTCAAATAATGATCAAAGAGTTCCTTTTCACATATACATCAGTGATGTTTTTCACCTCTGGATCCCCCTCTTCTGGGCGCAGATCGCTGGAAATATCTTTAAGATACTAGAACCTTTGAAAGTTATGTTCTCCTGCTTTCGAAGGTCAATCGGGTCCAAAATATCTAAACAAAAGTTCAACAGAAAGTTCTTCTCTGTATTGGGGCAATATGTCTTAACCCCTGGGTTCCCCCTCTACCGGGCTCAGACCCCTCTCGAATATCATTCCTCTTTATCGGGTTCCCTCTGGCATGTCATGCATTGAAAAAGGCTTTCCCTATTATATTTTTAATGGTTGCACTCACGGGTTGGTGGGTGTTGGCTTTTCCCCAGCCACCCAGATGACAGATCCCCGGGAACTAGTTAGGGAGACACCTTCAGGTTTCTCACATGCCCTTCCCCTATGCAGGGTGGATATGTCGATTCTGTCAAGGAGTTCCCCCCCTTCTCACCTGAGTCTGATCTTTGCTGGATTTCTTGGTCGATGCCTTCTTGCGGACGGATCTGGTCTTGAATAAGGCTGCACAAGTCTCTTCCGACTCCAGCGTGCGTTCAAAGTTCCGGGATGCAACGATCCAGGAATCCGGGAAATTAAGAGAGTGCGCTACACAGCACACGAGTCCAGGAAGCAAGAAAAAAGGGAAAGGGTCTAGGAATGGGGTTGGTTGGGATAGATCCAAGGATAACAATACCGCGAGCTACGGCGCACACGTCTGGTCGCTACTTTGCAATAGCATTGAGACACGCGGAGCCATGGGGGGCGTGGTCTATTAACAGAACATGCTACGTCCAACGTGTAGAGCGAGGAAGGTGTTTCACACTGGACGGCCATGTTGGGAGTACCAGGGAGTGTAAGCCCCGTTGAGACAAGGACCAGGAAGTCCAAAAGGTGCATGTTCTGTAGGTCATGACATCATGCCTCCTCCAAGGACCCGTTCCTCCGGTTTTGCCCGGGTGTATAAGGTGAAATCTTCTGAGCAGTCGAGGGGTCTTGAGATTAGAAAGTGGTTCCCGGGTTCTTTCACTAGGAGGATATCCTTTCCATTCAACCAAGTATTGAAGCTGACCCCGTTTATACCTGGAGTCACATTTTCGGGATATTTCATACCAATTGGTTGTCAACCAGCAGAAGAGGGGGTCGGCAGGATTTCCGGGAGGATTGGATGTAGGGTTTTAATAAGGATGTGTGAAATACTGGGTGAATTTTCTTCCAGGAGTCTGGTAGTCTGATCCTGTATGAGACTGGATTTATAATTTCCTTGATGGGAAATGGACCATAGTACCGAGGGGCCAACTTGTTTGGCCGTAGGTGTCGGGGTAGTAATTTCGAGGACAACCAGACTTGATCACCAATTGCATAAGAAGGGCCTGGTCTTCTTTTGGAATCTGCATACCTCTTAGTCTGTGTTCTGCCCTTCTCTAAATTTTCTTTGGCCTCCTCGTTGATGAGGGTTCCGATCCAGGAGTTGACAGTAGGTACCGGTGTAGGATGAGGGAGAACAGAAGGTAGAACCGATGGATGGAAACCTTGGCTACAATAAGAGGGACTGTTCTTAAGTGCTGAATGATCGGAATTGTTGTAGGCGAATTCAGCCACGGGTATCAGGAGCGACCAGTCATCCTGCACCTTGGTGGCGAAACATCGAAGATACTGCCCAGGGTCTGATGTAACGCTCACCTGATTCCCGTAGAGGCGCCGGTCTTGACTGGGCGTATACCGTGTCTTCAAAGGTGATGTGTAACACACGGCTGGCTCTTTGGGCTGGACCTCTGTGCACTGTATGTCTGACTCGAAGGGTAAGATGTCTGCAGATAGAAAATATGGGATTAATGAACTGGGTTATTGAATGTCTCTCTCTTCTTCCCTTTCTCTTCTCCTGTAGAACCCCGAAGGTTAACGCTCTCACCTTAGGTAAGTGAACGCCGTGCTCTCCATCTGCCTCGGGGCAGGGTGCTGTAACCAGTTTCTTCACTGGATAAGGGGAGCAGGCCTCTTGACTTCAGAGGACTGCTGTCCGTCGTTTACTGCACGAACTGTGAGTTTCGAGTAATTCTAATGTCTTTAAAGTCTTTAGCAATGATGTCTCTTGTTTTGCAGGGTTCCGGCGATGGTGGATGACGGGCTGAAGTGAGTTGAAGATGGAGCCCGTGTGATGAATAGAAGCACCTGGAAGCACGTAAGTAAGCGCTTGTTGCCTGCTTCACGATGCGCTCTAACTGTCTTTTTATTTTGCAGGTACAAGTTCGGAGCGGCTGCAGGGTGCCGGAATACCCACTAGGTTAGATGTGGAAAGGAGTAATGGCACGTGAGTATTAAAGTTCCCCAATGTCTTTAAACGCACCTTGTTTTGTCTTTCAGATGCGGGATGCAGCGCCGAAGGCCTCCGGAGCGTGCGAAGAGTTGGTAAGCTTTTGTCTTTCAGATGCCGGAATGCAGTGTGAAGACCTCCGGAGCGCACGAAGAGTAGGTAAGCCTTTGTCTTTCAGATGTCGGAATGCAGCGCGAGGCGTTGGTGACAGCCGATGGACCAGTTAAGTGAAGAGCTGTCACTGAAGACCGTAATGCTAACCTGTTCTTTCTTGTCTTTATAGGTGTTGCTGAAGACTGGATTCAGGATGGTAAGCCTTTTTCCTTAGGCCCAGGATCAGATGCAGAAGACACGATGAGCGTTCTGCTGCAGAGGATGCAGAATAACGCAAAGCAAGATTCATCCATCGGGTGTGGTTTAAATAGCCTCCTGTAGTGCTTAGGTCTCTCCTTCCACAGCCACGCCTAGGTAAGAAAAGAGTTCCTGCTTTCCAGAAGAGTTCCAGTGTTCTGAACCTAGGGAGTTGCTCCTGCCCCACCCAACAGGAAAAGTAGTTCCAAACAGAAGAGGATCAGAGGCTCAACGGCAGGCAAGTAAGCAGCATGGTCTGCTGCAGGTAAGTCCACCCAAGCATTATGAGCCCGGCGCTTCCAGCGCTGGGACTGGGCATATTTATGAGCCTGGTGCCACTGGCGCCAGGACTGGGTCCAAAAGGTCCCAATTGGGACTGGTTGGCACTCGGAACCTGGGTTATGGATCTGCTTCCAAGGGAGTTGGGAAAACCCTGACCTTTTGGAAGCAGAGATCATGACAGTACCCCCCCTCAAGGTCCCTCCCAAACCGGGCTTCTCCGGGGGTTTTGGCTTGTCAGGAAATGTTCGGTGAAATCTTTTGATTAGGCGAGGAGCGTGGACATATTCAGCAGGTTCCCAGGATCTCTCTTGGGGGCCGTAGCCTTTCCAGTCAATTAGGTAAAATAGTTTAGATTTGGAGATCTTGGAGTCCAGAATGCTTTTGACTTCAAACTCGAGTTCTCCATCAACTAGGATAGGTCTTGGAGATTTGGTTAGTCGGGTTTGAGGTTGCACGGGTTTTAATAGAGAGACGTGGAAGACCGGATGTATCTTCATGTGCGGAGGCAAGTCCAACTTGACCGCTACTGGGTTTACTATGGTAGTGATGGAATAGGGACCAAGGTATCTTGGGTTGAATGTGCGTGGCCCTTTTAGAGGTAGATATTTGGTGGATAACCAGACTTGATCCCCTACTTGATATTGAGGGGCTTCCTTCCGATGTTGATCTGCTCCTTTCTTGTATTGTTCTTTAGCCCTTTGAAGGTGAGACACAGCTTCCTTAAAGGCTTGGGTGATTGTAGAATGCAGGTAGTCTACTGCTGGTGTTTCAAGATCTTGGAGGGGATCCAACTCCGAGGTTCGAGGGTGACTGCCGTACAAAAGAAAAAACGGGGTTTTCCCAGTTCCCGAATGGACAGAGTTATTGTAGGCATATTCGGCTATCCAAAGGATGTCTTTCCAAGTTTTTTCAGTTTGTTGCAGCATGCAGCGTAAATACTGTTCCAGAGTTTGATTGGTCCTCTCGGTTTGTCCGTCGGTCTGAGGGTGGTGACTGGTCGATAGTCTCACATCAATTTGAGCCGACCGACAGCAACTTTGCCAAAAATGAGAAATAAATTGACTACCTCGATCCGAAATTAGAACCGAAGGAAAACCGTGCAGTCTGACGATGTTTTCGAGAAATTCTCGGGCCAGAGTTGCTGCTGTTGGCAAGCCTTTGAGCGGAATGAAATGCGCCATCTTGGAGAATAAGTCCACGATTACTAGAATCGTTTTGTATCCGGTGCATGGAGGTAGATCGGTGATGAAGTCCATAGAAAGCGTATGCCAAGGGCGAGGTGGGATGTCAGTAGGGCGTAAGAGGCCTGCTGGTCTTTCCTTTTGACTCTTGTTTTGGGCGCATACTCCACAGGACATTATAAAGTCTCTGATATCTTTTTTCCAAGACGGCCACCAGAAGTAGCGCTTGATCTTTTGAGGTCTTGGCTATACCGGGATGTCCTTCCATTAAAGAATTGTGATAACAAGAGATTACTTTTTTCTGTAAATCTGTGCTGGGTAGGTATAATCGTTCTTGGAAATACAATAAGTTGTCCTTTACTGCAAAGTCCTTTCCCTGCAGATGCCAATTCTGTATGTCTGCTGGAGTTACAAGTTGCCTGGCTTTATCCTTAACTTCCTCTATGGATTGTGTTGCGATTACACCCAGAATTCTTTGTTCGGGAATGATTGGTACAGGTTTAGGGTTGATCAAGTGTTCTTCCACTCCCATCCGAGAAAGGGCATCAGCTTTACCGTTTTTTGTACCAGGTCGATAGGTAATTATGAAGTCAAACTCGGCAAAGAATAATGTCCAACGGAGTTGTCTAGAGGATTGGGCTTTTGCGGTTTTCAAATATTGCAGGTTTCGGTGATCCGTAATCACAGTAACGGTGTGTCGGGCCCCCAGCAGATAATGCCGCCAAGCCTTAAAGGCAGACTTGATAGCCAGAAGTTCCTTGTCAGTAATCGTGTAATTGATTTCAGGAGGCAAGAATTTGCGGGACCAAAATGCCACGGGATGCAACTGATTGGTTACCGGGTCCTTTTGTGATAGAACTGCCCCCATGGCAAGGCTTGAAGCATCAGTTTCCACGATGTAGGGGAGTTCGGGGCGAGGGTGTTTTAAGATTGGTGCAGAGATAAATTTAGTCTTCAAATCCTGGAAAGCTTGTTCCGCCTCGGTAGACCATTCAAAACGTTTGTTTTTCTTTAACAAGGCAGTGATGGGCTGGACTATTCGAGAGAATTCGGGCATAAACCTGCGGTAAAAGTTAGCGAAGCCTAACATGCTTTGCACACCTTTTACGGAGGATGGTGATGGCCATTTGAGAACTGCATCGACCTTCTTTGAATCCATACGCACTCCGCCAGGTGATAATATGAATCCCAAGAATTCAACTTCAGTCACGTTAAAAACACATTTTTCCAACTTAGCGAAAAGTTTGTGTTGACGCAATCTTTCGAGGACCATTTTCACGTGTTTCCGATGTTCAGATTCCGATGAAGAATAAACGAGGATGTCGTCAATGTAAACAACAACACACACATCTATGAGCTCTCTGAGGACATCGTTCATAAAATATTGAAAGGCGGCCGGGGCATTGCAAAGTCCGAAGGGCATGACCTGATATTCAAATAGCCCATACTTGGTGCGGAAGGCCGTCTTCCATTCATCGCCCTCTTTTACTCGTACCAAGTGGTAAGCTCCTCTAAGATCCAGCTTTGTATATATGCATGCTTTTCTGACTTGGTCCAGGAGTTCAGGGATCAAAGGTAACGGATATCTATTCTTAACGGTGATCTGGTTCAGGGAGCGATAATCTATACAAGTTCTAAGGTCTCCTTCCTTTTTTGGAACGAAGAACAAAGCTGAAGAAGCAGGGGACTTGGAAGGACGAATAAACCCATTTGCCAGGTATTGATCCAGGTATTGTCGAAGGTGAAGGTTCTCAGGCTCGGTGAGGGCATACATTCTACTACAAGGAGGAGTAGATCCAGGTATCAGGTCTATCTGGCAGTCATAAGACCTATGAAGAGGTAGAGAGTTAGCCTGATCCTTCCGGAAAACATCTTGGTATTCTAGGTATTCGGGAGGTAACTGGGGAGTCTCTGAAGAAATTGCTGCCAGTGCAACACCAGGTGGAGGGTGACAAGTAGAGACACATTCTGGAAACTGGACCGTTCTTGCTCGCCAATCGATCAGAGGATTGTGTTTCTCTAACCAAGGTATTCCTAGAATAATCTGAAACTGAGGGGTTCGATCACATCGAACACAATCTTCTCATGGTGTCCATCTTCACTTACTAGCGTCACTTCTTGAGTGGTATGCGTTACTGGCCCGGAGGCTATCTCCGTACCATCCACCGTAGTAATGACGTCCTTTACAGCCTTGGGACAAAGAGTTAGATTCATCCTCAAAACCATTTCATGATCCACATAATTGCTGATGGCCCCGCTGTCGACGTAAGCTTCAATTGCATGTAATCGATCCGGATTATCAGGGCTAATGAGGACCATAGGTATCACGAAATGCGAGGTCACGGAACTGGTTTTCACGCTCGGCAAGAGGACCTCTATTCTTGTCGGGCGAGGTCGTTTCCCTGCTCAGAGTTTGTAACTTTGGTAACTGCAGCTCCTACTGCCTTCTTGGCAGGTTTCACCGGACAGTCTCGAAGAAAATGCCCTGAGTTTCCGCAATAGAGGCATAATTGCAACTGTTTTCTCCTTTCCCGCTCCTTTTGTGTTAGAGGACCTTTCAGACCCACTATTTGCATGAGTTCCCCGGAGTCTACTCCTTTGGAAGGAGTTGGCGGTTTGGAAAATACTCTAGCATCAAACTTGGAACGATCGGCCTTCCTGTTCTGCAGTCTGTGATCTATTTGAACGACTAAGTCTATATAGTCTGAACAATCTTGTGGGGGATTCACTACTTGGGCTAACACATCTTTGAGCTCTCCACGTAGACCTCTATAAAACAGCGTAATCCTTTTGTCCTCAGGCCATTGAGTTTCCACTATCATCTGTTGAAAGACGCAATATAAGCCAAAAGGTCTTTTTTACCTTGTCGCAACGAAAGAAGCTCATTGTCCAAGGCCTGCTCCTGTGAATGTCTTGCGAACAGTTTTTCCATACTGAGCTGAAAATCTTGAAAATCATGGAGGACCGGATCATCTTGATTTACTAGAGGGATCGACCAGTCTGCCGCATTGCCACTAAGGTACGAAAGCACGAAAGCTACTTTAGCTTGATCAGTTGGAAAGGCTGCTGGCCGGCATAAGAAATGCAACCGGCACTGATTGATAAATACTGCAAACCTCTTTGGGTCACCAGAAAATCGTTCGGGCGGAGCCAGAGGTACATTCCCAGGTAGGTTGATCTGCACTGGATTCATAGAGGATGTAGAAGGAAGATTTCCCCCAGATGCGGGTAATGGGGTCTGTCCGGCTTGTGACTGTAGCAATTGTCTAGCGAGATCATCTGTTCGCTCCTTGGAAATAATCAGTTCCCTTCTTAGAGCGTTCGTTTCCTGACGGGCTGCATGCACTTCTGCCCTTAATTCCCCAAGTAACTGGGCTAGTTGGTCGGTATCCGAGGTTTCCATAGCGCCTGGACGGGAGTTTTGTGGTAGGCTTTGCGTTCTGTAACGCTCACCTGATTCCCGTAGAGGCGCCGGTCTTGACTGGGCGTATACCGTGTCTTCAAAGGTGATGTGTAACACACGGCTGGCTCTTTGGGCTGGACCTCTGTGCACTGTATGTCTGACTCGAAGGGTAAGATGTCTGCAGATAGAAAATATGGGATTAATGAACTGGGTTATTGAATGTCTCTCTCTTCTTCCCTTTCTCTTCTCCTGTAGAACCCGAAGGTTAACGCTCTCACCTTAGGTAAGTGAACGCCGTGCTCTCCATCTGCCTCGGGGCAGGGTGCTGTAACCAGTTTCTTCACTGGATAAGGGGAGCAGGCCTCTTGACTTCAGAGGACTGCTGTCCGTCGTTTACTGCACGAACTGTGAGTTTCGAGTAATTCTAATGTCTTTAAAGTCTTTAGCAATGATGTCTCTTGTTTTGCAGGGTTCCGGCGATGGTGGATGACGGGCTGAAGTGAGTTGAAGATGGAGCCCGTGTGATGAATAGAAGCGCCTGGAAGCACGTAAGTAAGCGCTTGTTGCCTGCTTCACGATGCGCTCTAACTGTCTTTTTATTTTGCAGGTACAAGTTCGGAGCGGCTGCAGGGTGCCGGAATACCCACTAGGTTAGATGTGGAAAGGAGTAATGGCACGTGAGTATTAAAGTTCCCCAATGTCTTTAAACGCACCTTGTTTTGTCTTTCAGATGCGGGATGCAGCGCCGAAGGCCTCCGGAGCGTGCAAAGAGTTGGTAAGCTTTTGTCTTTCAGATGCCGGAATGCAGTGTGAAGACCTCCGGAGCGCACGAAGAGTAGGTAAGCCTTTGTCTTTCAGATGTCGGAATGCAGCGCGAGGCGTTGGTGACAGCCGATGGACCAGTTAAGTGAAGAGCTGTCACTGAAGACCGTAATGCTAACCTGTTCTTTCTTGTCTTTATAGGTGTTGCTGAAGACTGGATTCAGGATGGTAAGCCTTTTTCCTTAGGCCCAGGATCAGATGCAGAAGACACGATGAGCGTTCTGCTGCAGAGGATGCAGAATAACGCAAAGCAAGATTCATCCATCGGGTGTGGTTTAAATAGCCTCCTGTAGTGCTTAGGTGTCTCCTTCCACAGCCACGCCTAGGTAAGAAAAGAGTTCCTGCTTTCCAGAAGAGTTCCAGTGTTCTGAACCTAGGGAGTGGCTCCTGCCCCACCCAACAGGAAAAGTAGTTACAAACAGAAGAGGATCAGAGGCTCAACGGCAGGCAAGTAAGCAGCATGGTCTGCTGCAGGTAAGTCCACCCAAGCATTATGAGCCCGGCGCTTCCAGCGCTGGGACTGGGCATATTTATGAGCCTGGTGCCACTGGCGCCAGGACTCGGTCCAAAAGGTCCCAATTGGGACTGGTTGGCACTCGGAACCTGGGTTATGGATCTGCTTCCAAGGGAGTTGGGAAAACCCTGACCTTTTGGAAGCAGAGATCATGACACTGATTAGCACGTTCTGTGGCCCCGTTGGTTTGGGGATGATAACCTGATGAGAGGGTGCGTTGGATTCCCAAAATGAGACAGAGATGTTTGCAGATTTGTGAGACGTATTGAGGTCATCGATCACATATGAGCTTAGAAGGAAGTCCATGCAGATGGAATATGTGTTCCAGGAAGATTCCAGCAAGTTCGGACGAGGATGGTAGCTTACACAGGGGTGTAAAATGAACCATATAAGTGAACAAGTCAATGGTAACCATGATGGTCGTGTATCCTCGGGAAGGTGGTAATTCCACAATGAAGTCCATAGCAATGAATTCCCATGGCCTTGTTGGCAGTGTAGGTTGCAGTAGAAGACCCGCCGGTCTCTTGTTATCATGTTTATTTTGACTACAGATAGTACAAGCTTTGATGTACTGCTGTACGTTGGTCTTCATTCCAGGCCACCAAAACTGTCTTTGTATGAGGCGGAGGGTGTTGGTTATGCCACGATGTCCGGAGTGAAGGGTATCATGACAGAGGTTTATTTTTCTTTGTTGTAATTTCTGTGTAGGAGTGACCAGTGCATTGTCCTTGAATAAATCTCCTTCCTTGACTCTTAGGTTCCATTGATTCTTCCTTGAAATATCCTTCCAGAGATCAGAGGATTGGGTTTGCACTCGAATTTCCTCTAGAAGATTGACTGCTTGAGTTACAAAGATCGTGTGGGGAAGCAACTTAGGATAGGCCCCATCTTCAGTAGCTACATAGTCAGGACGTCGGGATAAGGCGTCAGCAATCAGGTTTTGTGATCTGGGAACATGAGTGATGTGGAGCTGGTACTGGGCAAAGAAGTAGGCCCAACGCGCCTGACGACTGTTCCTACACTCCAATGACTGTAGAATTTGAAGATTCCGATGGTCCGTGCGGACCTGAACTGGATATCTAGCACCCAGAAGTACATGTCGCCATTCAGTGAAGGCTTGGCGGATGGCTAACAGTTCCTTTTCCAGGACAGAGTAGTGTGCCTCACTGGGAGTCAGGGTTCGTGAAAGATGAGCAATGGGGTGTTCCAGTTTATCCTAGAATTCCTGCTTCAAGACCGCTCCTATGGCGTAGTTGGAGGCATCCGTTTCCACTAGGAATGGTCGATTTATGTCGGGTTGGGCCAAGATGGGGGCTTGCGTGAACTCTGCCTTTAAATGTTGGAATACCTTATCTTGCGGTGTAGACCAGATAAAGGGGGTGTCTTTCTTCAAGAGAGCAACGACCGGCTGAACGATCTCAGAAAAGGTAGATATGAACTTCCGGTAGAAGTTGGCAAGCCCCAGGAAGGATTGAACTTGTTTCACGGATGTGGTAGCGGCCCATGCCAGTATGGCCTTTACCTTTGAAGGGTCCATACCAATTCCTTCTGGGCTAAGGATGAATCCTAGGTAGTGAACAGAAGTAACGTGAAAAAAGCATTTTTCGGGTTTGGCTAAAAGTTCGTGTTCACAGAGTCGTAATACTGCCTTTACATGTTCTTCATGCTTTAGAAGATCCTTGGAAAAGATCAATTTGTTGTCCAGATAGACAATGACGAAGAGGAATAACATGTCAGAAAACACCCTATCCATGAAACGTTGAAAAACTGTGGGGGCATTAGCTAGTCCAAAGGGCATGACTAGATATTCATAGTGACCAAAGGGTGTTCTAAAGGCTGTTTTCCATTCGTCTCCTTCCCGGACATGGATCAAATGATAGGCACCCCGGAGATCCAACTTCGGGAATATAATGGCGCCTCTCACAGCTTCCAGGATATCCGAGATCAGGGGCAATGGGTACTGATCTTTACGGGTGCATTGCTTTAAGCCACGATAGTCGAAGCAAGGTCTGAGTTCCTTGGTGTCCTTCTTAGGAACAAAGAACAATGAAGCTCCGGCTGGAGATTTTGAAGGTCTTATGGTACCATTCTCAAGGTTGGTATCCAAGTATTCTCGGAGGGCCTTTTTCTCAGGTTCGGAAAGGATGAACATCCTGCCAAAAGGAATCACTGCTGAGGGATCTGTGTCTATGGCGCAGTCTTCAGGCCTATGAGGGGGTAAGGCCTGGACTATGGCAGTTGAGAACACATCAACAAATCCCTGATAGGCCTTAGGAACCTGCACGATATTGGAAACCATGAGAAGTGCTTGATGGTCTATTGGTGGTTCTTTGGAGGGGGTCAAGGAGGGATCCAGGATTAGACAGTGAGACATACAAAACTCTGAGCCGAGGAATAGTGATCCTGCTGTTCAATTGATATACGGATTGTGTTTCTGTAACCAGGGCATGCCCAGTACCATGGGGTAATGAGCTGACTTAATAATGTCGATTCAAATCTGCTCTTGGTGGTGGTTAATTGAAAGCTGGATCTCTTTGGTATGCAGGCTTATGGGCCCCGAAGTGAGGGGTCTTCCATCGATCGCTTCCACCGGCTGCATGATGCTTCGTGTTTCGTATGGGATGTGGTGACTAAAAACCCAATCTTGATCAATGAATATTCCCATAGCCCTGCAGTCCACCAAGGCCAAAACAGGATAGGTCTTATTCCCGGAGGTTGATAGGAAGGCCTGTAGTATCACTAGATTGTTTTGTCCAGGAGAATTCAAGGATGGAATTGATGTGGAGCAAACATCTCTCTCCCGAAGCCCTGCTCTATCTAGGATCGGGAGTTGGAGTTTCCCGAACGCCGAGGAGGGGCCAGAGGGCATTCTCTAACCAAGTGTTTGTCTGAGGCAGAATACATGCACAACCCCGTATTAATCTTTCTCATCCTTTCTTGCGGGGATATGGGTCCACGGAAGGCTCCTATCTGCATGGGTTCCGGTTCGGTGACTGATCCAGGGTTTGTGTCAGATTTGAAGGTACTCTCAAAGGACACCTTCGGAGGGTTTCCCCTAGATTTTTTTCTCTGCCTTCCTTTTCTGGATGCGAAAGTCTATTTGCATGGCAAGGTCCATAAGAGCCTGGAATGAGTTCGGTCGGGCCACTCTGGCTAACTCATCTTTAATCTCCTCATTTAGTCCTCTCCTGAAAAGGGTAAAACTTGCCTCCGGAGACCAATCAGCTTCTTTGACCAATTGCTTGAAGCGGGTTACATACGTGAGCACATCCTGGGATCCCTGCTGAAAGTCTAAGAGGTGTTCCTGGGCACTAAAGACCTGCTCAGGGCGATCAAACATGGTCTTTAGGGCCCGTATGAAACCATCGTAGTCATCTAGGAGAGCGTTCCCAGAGTTAACTAGGGGTGTAGCCCAGGTTAAAGCATTTCCGGGAAGGTGAGAGATTATGAACCCCACCTTAGCCTTGGGAGTGGAAAAGTAATAGGGCTTAAATGTAAAGTGAACCAAACATGAGTCCAGGAATCCACGAAGGGTTTTTGCTGACCCATCGTATTTGTCAACAATGCCGCTGTAACGCTCACCTGATTCCCGTAGAGGCGCCGGTCTTGACTGGGCATATACCGTATCTTCAAAGGTGATGTGTAACACACGGCTGGCTCTTTGGGCTGGACCTCTGTGCACTGTATGTCTGACTCGAAGGGTAAGATGTCTTAGGTAAGTGAACGCCGTGCTCTCCATCTGCCTCGGGGCAGGGTGCTGTAACCAGTTTCTTCACTGGATAAGGGGAGCAGGCCTCTTGACTTCAGAGGACTGCTGTCCGTCGTTTACTGCACGAACGGTAAGTTTCGAGTAATTCTAATGTCTTTAAAGTCTTTAGTAATGATGTTTCTTGTTTTGCAGGGTTCCGGCGATGGCGGATGACGGGCTGAAGTGAGTTGAAGATGGAGCCCGTGTGATGAATAGAAGCGCCTGGAAGCATGTAACTAAGCGCTTGTTGCCTGCTTCACGATGCGCTCTAACTGTCTTTTTATTTTGCAGGTACAAGTTCGGAGCGGCCGGAATACCCACTGGGTTAGATGTGGAAAGGAGTAATGGCACGTGAGTATTAAAGTTCCCCAATGTCTTTAAACGCACCTTGTTTTGTCTTTCAGATGCGGGATGCAGCGCCGAAGGCCTCCGGAGCGTGCGAAGAGTTGGTAAGCTTTTGTCTTTCAGATGCCGGAATGCAGTGTGAAGACCTCCGGAGCGCACAAAGAGTAGGTAAGCCTTTGTCTTTCAGATGCCGGAATGCAGCGCGAGGCGTTGGTGACAGCCGATGGACCAGGTAAGTGAAGAGCTGTCACTGAAGACCGTAATGCTAACCTGTTCTTTCTTGTCTTTATAGGTGTTGCTGAAGACTGGATTCAGGATGGTAAGCCTTTTTCCTTAGGCCCAGGATCAGATGCAGAAGACACGATGAGCGTTCTGCTGCAGAGGATGCAGAATAACGCAAAGCAAGATTCATCCATCGGGTGTGGTTTAAATAGCCTCCTGTAGTGCTTAGGTGTCTCCTTCCACAGCCACGCCTAGGTAAGAAAAGAGTTCCTGCTTTCCAGAAGAGTTCCAGTGTTCTGAATCTAGGGAGTGGCTCCTGCCCCACCCAACAGGAAAAGTAGTTCCAAACAGAAGAGGATCAGAGGCTCAACTGGCAGGCAAGTAAGCAGCATGGTCTGCTGCAGGTAAGTCCACCCAAGCATTATGAGCCCGGCGCTTCCAGCGCTGGGACTGGGCATATTTATGAGCCTGGTGCCACTGGCGCCAGGACTGGGTCCAAAAGGTCCCAATTGGGACTGGTTGGCACTCGGAACCTGGGTTATGGATCTGCTTCCAAGGGAGTTGGGAAAACCCTGACCTTTTGGAAGCAGAGATCATGACAGCCGCCCAGTAACACACTTTCTTTTCCGGCTGAATCACAGGATAGAACTAATTGCTTGAGAGCAGCGTTTTCCGCCCTTTAAATCCTGCACCTCGGTGGTTAATTCTTGCATACCTCGCATCAGGTCCTGGATGGCCGCTTCCATGTCGACTTCGAGTGCGGTCGGTCGGCGTCTCAAACTGTCACGGAGTTCCCCCCTTCTCACCTGAGACCGATCCTTGCTGGACTCCGTGGGTGGTGTCTTCTTGCAGACAGACCTGGACTTGAATAAGGCTGAGTGAGTCTCCTCCGACTCCAGCGTGCGTTTAAGATTCCGGGATGCAGCAATCCGGGGATCCGGGAAACGAAGAAGATGTGCTGATGGCGCACGAGTCCAGGAAGCAAGAGGAAAAGGGAAAGGGGCAAGGAATGGAAGTAGAAAAGCTAGGAACCAGGAAAGCAATACTGCGAACTACAGAGCACACGTCTGATCGCTACTTGGCAATAGCATTGAGACGCGCGGAGCCGCAGGGGTGCGGTCTATGGGTAATGAAACTGGAATGAGTTTGGGCAAGCCACTCTGGCCAACTCATCCTTAATCTCCTCATTCAGTCCTCTCCTGAAAAGAGTAAAACTCGCCTTAGGGGACCAATCAGCTTCCTTGACTAATTGCTTGAATCGGGTTACATAGGTGAGCATATCCTGGGATCCCTGCTGAAAGTCTAACAGGCGTTCCTGGGCACTACAGACCTGCTCTGGGCTGTCAAACATGGTTTTAAGGGCCTGTATGAATCCATCATAGTCATCTAGGAGAGCATCATCGCCGGAATTTACGAGGGGCGTAGCCCAGGTTAAGGCATTTCCTGAAAGGTGAGAAATTATGAAACCCACCTTAGCCCTGGGAGTCGAAAAGTAGTAGGGCTTAAAAGTAAAGTGGACTAAACATGAATCCAGGAATCCACGAAGGGCTTTTGCCGACCCATCGTATTTGTCCACTATGCCGCCCAGCAACACATTTTCTTTTGTGGCAGAATCACGGGATAGAACTAATTGTTTGAGAGCGGCGTTTTCCGCCTTTAGATTCTGTACCTCGGTTGATAGCTCTTGCATGCCACCCATCAGGTCCTGGACGGCCGCTTCCATGTCCATATCGAGTTCGGTCGGGTGGCGTCTCAAACTGTCAAGGAGTTCCCCCTTCTCACCTGAGTCCGATCTTTGCTGGATTTCTTGGTCGATGCCTTCTTGGAGATGGATCGGGTCTTGAATAAGGCTGCACGAGTCTCTTCCGACTCCAGCGTGCGTTAAAAGTTCTGGGATGCAACGAACCAGGAATCCGGGAAATTAAGAGAGTGCGCTACACAGCACACGAGTCCAGGAAGCAAGAAAGAAGGGAAAGGGTCTAGGAATGGGGTTGGTTGGGATAGATCCAAGGATAACAATACCGCGAGCTACAGAGCACATGTCTGGGCGCTACTTCGCAATAGCATTGAGATGCGCCGAGCCGCGGGGGGCGTGGTCTATTAATAGAACACGCTACGTCCAACGTGTAGAGCGAGGAAGGTGTTTCACACTGGACGGCCATGTTGGGAGTACCAGGGAGTGTAAGCCCCGTTGAGACAAGGACCAGGAAGTCCAAAAGGGGCACGTTCTGTAGGTCATGACATATTCTTTGTCCAGTATTGGGAAAAGAACAGGGACGAGAGATATCCACAAACTCTCGCATATCCTTTTGCTTGGCTCTAGTTGGTTTTTGTAGAGATTTGGAGATGTTATGGGTCTCTCTACAGTAGCCTATAAACTGGGGTTTGAGAGTTGTCTCTGGTTCCATGAGATTTGCTATCTCCCAGTTCCATATTGGAGAGCTTCGGGAGGAATAGTCTGTTTTCCAGCTACTCTTGGGAAAATCTCCAGATGGAGGTTTGTTTTCCTGTAAGAGATTTGAAAATGTAGGTAAGCCTCGTCCCAGGATAACTTCTTCGGGGAGCCCCGGTATTATGGCTGATAATATTTCACAGGATTCTCCCCTGATGTTAATGTGTACAGGTATCTTGGGATACACTTCGTTATCGCCATGCACACGGGTGACTTACTAGGGCTGCATTTTCTAGGTCCTCAGTTGAGACTAAATCGGCTCGGATAGCAGTCTGCTTACTACCTGAGTCGATTAAGGCCCTTGTCTTCCGTTTACCCAAGCCTTCTCGTATGTAGAATCTGTAGATGATTGGCATAAACAGACACTAAAGGTTTCTAGCTCTTCCTCAGGTTCATCCCATTCTTGACCCTTTAGGCAACCTATTTCAATAGGATCATCCTTTAGATTCTTTGGACAGTATCAAGCCACATGTCCGGTTATCCTGCAGGAAAATCAGACCAGAGGAGATGGTATACTTCCTTTTATTTCTTCCTTTTTGCTTTCATCTTTGGCTTTGTGGTCAACCCTTTTGAAGTCTATCCTTTCTCCTAGCAGCCCTTCCTTGCGTTTATATAATCCCCTGGTTGTTCGGTTCCATGAAGTTGAGGTTGGTGGATCTATTTATGATTCCTCTGTTTTTTCCAACGATGGGCTGAATGGAAATGTTTAGCTGCGTCTGAGTGGTTTTGCCTGGCCTCAATGGCCATAGTTAGGGTAGGCCGATTTAACTGAAGAACAGCTTTTTGCACAAAAGGGGGTAAGGAATTAGTAAACTGTTCCAAGGTGATAATTTCTATTAGCCTGTCTAAGGTTTTACCATTGATCCATAGAGCCACAGTGTTTTTAAATTGTTCACCCATTTCTAAAGGGGTTTGTCGTGGATTTAATAGCTCTTAACTTCTGCTGATAAAAATTGCAGGTTTGCCTCACTCCTTTTAGAAGTCCCACTTTGATGGATAGAAAGGTGGCTCCTAGGTCGAGATTCAGTAGTTGATATGAGGTTGGTAACCTGCCTTTCAAAAGAGGTCCCAAATAACATCTTTTAAGATTCTAGTCCCATCCCAGTTGCGCCGATAGACGGTCAAAGTTTAGGAGAACATTTCCTAAATCTTCGCCCTCTAGATATGGTTGAAGTACCCCTTGTGGTAGTAGGGGTCTTGCTTGCAACACAATTAGTTTTGTAAAATTCTCCCGGAGTCTACCCTCACCTTGTATTTGATGGGCTAACTGGGCAATGATATTGGTTAGATCAGCCATCTCTTAAATGGGGTTTAAGGGTCCCTGCTGTGGATGGTTTAGAATCTGTATTGCTCGCCCAGAGTGCACAGACAGTCATTAATCACCAGCGCAGTTGCAGAGCCAATACTTTGAAAGCAGGTAGACGACGCAATGACTTACAACCACACGCACGCTTAGAAAATAATGAGCACTTATATGGCTATTTATTCATAGCTTGGAAGCAACAAGTGATAACACAGAAATAAATCACAGAAAAGACAGAGAATTCAAAAGAAAATACATCACCGTGGGCGTAACTGAATCCCTCATCTCGCCAGAAGCGGCTGGAAGACCCCGGTAACTGCCAGGCTGAGAGCACAACAGCCCACAGGTATGTCGGACAAAGGCGTCCCCCATCCCACTGAGGTCTTTGTACTTATCTTGTCTGACCGCTGAGGGGTTCCGCATATATGCACTCCTCAAACAGGGGTGGCAATTTCTCGAACCTTCTAGCAATGAGCTTGCACATTGATAAGTCACCGTTGGTTGCCAGCTGGGTCAACCGACAGTAACCTCAAGGAGCAAAGCGCTTCCCTCCTCTCCTAAGAACAAACGCCATGGAAAACAGTTCCATAACTCATAGCAAGACATAACAAAACCAGCTTTCCCAGCAGAATGTCTTTGACTGGCTGCATACCAGGTTTAGAAAGCATGTGTTTTCAGCAAAGCAAATTCAGCTCTCAGCAAAGTAAGTACAGCTTTTCACTGAGGCATGGAATAAATATCCATTATGGCTCTGAGTGCCCCCAGAATGCACTGCGCACCAGCACCATGTTTTAGCTCAAGCATAACAGAATCAGAAAAGAAACAAGTCTCAATCTCTTTGGATAAAGTCTCAAAATCTTCAGATCCTTCGGAGTCTGAATCCGTCGAGGGACTGGACTTTGGTATGTTACCTTCTTGTCCCGATGTTCCTTTCGACTGAGGGTAATTGGGTGCCAAAAAAAGTTCCACAGGGAGAAGGATTCAGGGCGCTAGGTCTAACAAAAGAAAAAAGGGGTTGAACCTTCAATATTATTCGATGCCACTGCTGTATGTTATAGTGTGAGAATGGAAGGGTGTCTAGTAATAGCTGAGTCTTACAGAACAGATCTTGCTGACCAGTCGGAATATGTAATTGGGAGAACAACCCCTCTTTGAGTGTGGCTACGCGGTCAGAGTCAGGGAGTTCAACAATTCAGTTTTCCCCTTCCGGTGGTACCACAATTATCAGCATGGGTTTCCATTTTTATCAGTTGAATCATAACCCATTCCCGATACCATATGTAAGGAACTCATGGTGTCAACAGTAAAGACAGACTCAAGTGATCACAGTTCAAGGGTATTTATTAAAGTGCAAAGGTAGGTTGGGAAAACCCTACTCTAAACTTAAATCTAAGATGGGAGCAAGCTTCAACGATCAAATAATAAGACAGTCCTAGTGGTGTTGTGTCAAATAAAAGAGCCTATACTAAGAAAAACCATTTGCCAATCCTTACACTAAATACAAAAAGAACTGTGGGATAATGTTCTTAAGAAAGAAGGAAGTGTTCACAAATGATAAGTTCAGGATGTGGTATTTGAGGTCTTCCTTCCCCATGTTTTTAGCACGGGACAAGGTCGGATTTAGGAGCACAGCACACGCTTGCGCTTTCCCTGCATGAGCTAACAGTTCCGCTTTCAGCAATTAGAACATTCGGTGGTTAAGTCTCTTGCCGGCGTGGGCCTGATGTATTCAAATAACGATCAAAGAATTCCCTTTCACATATACATTGGGTGATGTCTTTCACCTAAGGGTTCCCCGATTCTGGGCACAGATCGCTGGAAAGTTCTTTAAGATATTAAAACCTCTGAAAGTCATGTTCTCCTGCTTTCGAGGGTCACTCAAGTCCAAAATATCTAAACAAAAGTTCAACAAAAAGTTCTTCTCTGTATTAGGGTGATAGTTCTTCACCCCTGGGTTCCCCCTCTTCCGGGCTCAAACCCCTCTCGAATATCACTTCTCTTTATCGGGTTCCCTCTATCATGTCATGCATTCAGAGGGCTTTCCCTATTATATTTTGAACGATTGCACTCACAGGTCGGTGGGTGTTAGCTTTTCACCCTTGTATCCCCCTCTTTCGGGTTCAGACCTGACTCTACTGTTCGCCTCCCTTGATCGGGTACACTATGGCTTTCAATGCAACTTATCTGGTGACTTTCATAAAATGTATTTTAGTATAGTTCACTGTGGCTATCCCTCTGCCTGGTTCACTCTTGTAAACACACTATATTTCAGGGCTTAGACTTCACCCCCTTTGTCGGCATCCCTCGTTCGGGTTCACTCTTGTCAGCACTGTACTTCCAGACTTTAGACGTTGTCCCCTCTTTGTCGGCATCCCTCGTTCGGGTTCACTTTTGCCAATCTGTCAATCGTACCTTTTCTCATTCAATTCTTATGATGCAGGATTCACTTCCCTTAGATTCACAATCATCTGTTGGTCAAAGACATTCGACTGTACAGAGGATTGTACAAGACCCCTGTATGACCACTTTGACCCCTCTTATTGACTTTCCCAAGGCCTTCTGGTTTTGGTAGTTTCAATAATTGGATAATCGCCCAGCGTTTCCTGAGTGAGAACCCACCTGGTGCAGGACTTCTCTGTTGCTGGTTTTTACCCTTTCACATCAGTCGCTTTTTATGTTTTCAAAGTTCAATTGTACCCTCAGCACTTGCACGGTCTGAACACTCACAATGCATAGTAGGCTCGTCTCCCCTTCCCTCAAGTCTCAATATTTGTTTGTACTATTAATGCAATTATTTATCCCTGCTGTAATTAATTGTCGACCTGCCCGGTCCCCACCCTGTTTGCCCTGTGGGTGCATTGAAACAGTTTTTCTAATTGTACAAGCGCCCAATAAGTGACAAATAAAATTAAATTAGCCATTTGCTACTTTTCATTTAATACAGTTTGGTTTCTTATCGACTCTCCCTCGACTCACCGGCTGTGATTAACCGCTTGGCTTTCTTTCTCCTTGGAGTCCAGGTTGGTACCACGGACACAAGTTTCTCTCCCCGGCTTGGTTATCAGCAGAGGAGGGTCTCAGGTACCGTATCTGCTGCAACACACGTTGGCTATTGTTCGTGGTCCTTCTATGGAGGTCTCACAGGCCTTGGTCGGAAAGGCCAAGGTCGCTTCTCTTCTTGTCACCTCTCGGTATGTGCTGTCTTTCTGCTCCTCTTGAACTGCTGTGCTGAGTTAACTCCCTGGATGTGCGGTCTGCCTTGCTCGTCTTGTGCTCCAACTTTTATCCCGGTGGGGAAGGGAAAGGGCCGTCAAGTGTGTGTGGTTCTGATCAATTGCCTGACTTTGCCTGACCCTGCTGTTGGGACATGTTGGGTAAATCGCTTGAGTGTTAGTCTCCCGTTCTTCGTAATCACTGAAAGTTTTCGCGTTGGAAAAGGGGGGGAAAGTGCTTGTGTATCCTACGTGGTAGGTTGGGGAAAAGTTGTCAGAAGAAGGGGGATAACGCATCTCATCCATCGGTGTCCCACTCCCCAAGGACCCCCCCATCCAGGCGATCCTCCCTCACTAGTCCACCCCCAGGAACTGGATCCAATTGCAATGGCTATGTCCTGGCCACCTGGATGACAGACCGCCAGGGACTAGTCAGGGAGACACCTTCAGGTTTTTCACACTTCTGAATCCTGTTTTTTCTTGCTGATTTGCAACAACCTTTACAGTCTGCTTTTGCAGTCTGCTTGTTTTTTTAACCTTTCCTTGATTTCCAGCTTTAGACTTCTGTAAACCTGCCCTGTTTTGCTGTTAAAGACATTCAGTTATTTACTGATATATTTTCTGACTTTCTGTAAGCAACCTGTTTTCTGTAAGCATTCCTGCTTCCCAGACTGGTCCTGTTTCTGCCTAGTTTCCCTCTCTTTCTCTCTGCAATCCCAGTCTCTTGAAGTTTCCATAGTTCTAGTGCCTGTTCTTAAGTACTTGTAGTTTCCTGAACCCCTCATATTCGCTGTGTTGGCAGCGACTTGTCTTGTCGGAGTCCTTTGCCTTGTGTATTCTGAAATTCCAGTCTCTGCTTTGTACTTTGTTTCTCTAGCCTGTCCTGTACCTGGTTATTCCTTTCTACTCTGCTTTCCGCCTGTATTACATCTTGGTCCACTGTTGTTCCTCCGCTCTGTACCCATTTACAGTGTGACCACTGGGTTGGTCTCCATTCAGATCAGATAGGGGAAAGACGTCTGTTGCCTTCGCCTGATTCGTTGGTGTCTTACCTGCCTCAGTATATGGTCTCCAGTTTTACCCTTGCACTGAGTACAACAGTCTCTTCAGCACGCCTAACTCATGACGCTGCTGTAGGACAGTTAGGGGTAATCTGCTGTTACCGATCCCAAGGGCTTTCCCTAATCCATGAAGACTCTTTATCTTATTCCAGTACACCCTTTATTCCGATCAATCTGTGTTGCCCAGTATATTTGCTTGTCCTTCCTTCTCTCTGTCTCTTTACTTACAGCCAGCTTCTGCCCATGCAGTTCTTGTGAATATTGTCATGGCCAGTGGACAAGGGCCCAGGCCTTCCTCACCCCCAGGGTTCAAATGGACCCAGTCGTGGCACCTCTGGCGCCAGGCTCATAGAAACGTGTGCTTTGCACACCCTGTGCCAAAGGCACGTGCATCAGGGCCGGGCGTGGCCATAGAACATCATTGGGAGGCACGTGCAAGAATTCCTGGTAGGGGCAAGGTGGAGCCCCAAGGCAGGGCCAAAGGGAAGGTCCAGAGCCAGCCTATTTAAGGCCAGCCCAACCACATGCCCCCGCTTCGCGTTATTCTGCTTTGCAGCGTGACGCTTACCGCTGTTCCTCACCTTGATTCCTGTTACCACCTCTGAAGACCATCTTACCTGAATCCTGCTACTCCATCGCGGAAGGCGCAACTTACCAGATTCCAGCAATTCCATCGCTGAAGGCACACCTTACCTGATTCCAGCTACTCCATCGCTGAAGGCGCATCTTATCTAATTCCAGCAACTCCATCGCTGAAGGCACACCTTACCTGATTCCAGCTACTCCATCGCTGAAGGCGCATCTTATCTAATTCCAGCCGCTCCATCGTTGAAGGTGCATCTTACCTGATTCCAGCCTCTCCATCGTAGAAGGTGCACCTTACCTGATGCCAGCCGCTCCACTGCTGTGCGCACACCGTACCTGCATTCCATCTCCATCGTAGTCGGAGCCTTTCCTCACTCGATCCGGACGTCCAGCAACGCAGGAGCTCGTCTTCTTTTCTTCATCTTCGCAGTATCTTCATCTGGGGCCGCGGAACGGCCTTTGAGCATCCAGACTCTGCTCCACGCCACCACACCGCTCCTGCAAGGGGAAAAGAACACAATAGGTTAGAAATCTTATATATAACGAACACTTGGCTGCTCCATACCCGAGTCTAGACTTCCATTAGAACGGCCAACTTACCTGTTGATTTGAGAGCTCCATTATCCTCAAGGGAATCCCAGGATCCACTCCACGATTCCGATCTACCATCTTCACACCTATTGGGAAGAGAAGAGACATTGCAAGAATTATTGTTATTTTACAATCAAGGCAAAAGACTCACTGCCAAAGACATTATAATAAACAAACAATAATCATAACAAAAAGACTTACTTTCCAAGTGGATTGGTCGCAGCCGGTCTGGATCGCCACTTCCTTGGGGCAGTGAAGCAACTAGGTCCACTCTGCACGCCCCTGCTAAAGGAAGCAGGACAGAGAGCTCAGCATTACAAAACAACAGGTGAGCTTACATGGGAAAACTCTTGCACACAAAATTTTGGCACGAAAGGGTCGAGGGAATTCGCAACACATCCGCGCTATTCTCATTGCCTCTCATCTTCTCCCAGGGGCAAGACCAGCATCCAGAACAGCATACTCCGCAGCAGCTGGGGAAGATAGTCGATACAGCGGAGCCAAGTCGAGGGAGGACTCCAACCGTGCCCCAACGCCCCTGCAGAGACCAGGTGAGCGTAACAAATACCTGTTTCAACTCAGATCAGCGTGGTATGTTCCCTGTTTCTGTTACATGCCAGCATTGCCTCAGGAATCTCCCCTAATATACAGTGTATACTGTGAGATATAGCTTTTGCCCTGTGCTCTTTGGCCAGACTCCTGACAATAGCAGATGCCACACAAGTTGCAAACAGAAGAGTTAAGCAGAAGTGGTACTTTTGTCTTCAACTTTGTTCATCTTTTCCTGGAGAGAACCTATCCTGGAATCGCATTGGTACTGTTATTTTCTTTGTGGAACTTGGACAGGGGAATCTTTTCAGCAAGCGAAGAAGAACTGCTACCAGTGGATTTTTATTTGTGTGAACATTTGTTTCTTTGGAAATTTTCAAGACTTTTCTTTTCTTTGGAAGAATTGACTTCGGAACATTTCTGTGGGGAACAAGATTTGCCCAGAACATTAGAAGTCATTGAAGACACTGGTTGTTTGGTAACCTTTTATTTATGTTTTTTTTCATGTTAATTTAAATATTTATCTTGTTTAGTGTGAGGGTTACTATTATGAATGCCAAGAGGTTTTGCCTTAGATCCTAGGCTAGGTAGGGGGCTCCCCTGGAAGAGTATGTTTAGTTAAGGTTTATTGTTTATTTTGGTTTAAAATAAAATGCTGAACCTTGAAAATACTAAACAAAGTCTTGAGTTTTGCATTGCTGACCCCCCACATCAGCAATCTTGTCTGGGGTCTTTGCACGTCTTAAGTATTTGCGGACAGGGAGGTCTCACCTCAATATAGTTTGGTGTCCCTGAGATGGATCCACACTCTTCTGCCTTAAACTTTGACAGCAGATGGACTGGCAGCTTCCACAATATAAGGTACTTAAAAATGGGGCATGTGCCACTTTCAAACAAAGTTACAGCAGAGCACCCTGTCCCCGGGATATAACAAAAGGCGTTTCAACACATTGTCTGGGTTAGAGTGTTCATGTGTTTCTTCTGTGTTTTTCGAGCCCCCTTGCCAAGTCAGCACCTGTTGAGAGATATATTTCAGAGATTCCGTCATATCTGTCAAACAATTGTGCATTTCCTGGTCAAGCACAGTGGCAACAGTTTCAACATCAGTACGAGCCCATCTGAGAGGAGCAGTGGGAGTATTCATTCGACGTCCCATCATGAACCCATGTGGAGCCAGGTCATGATCCGAGCCTGGCTAATTATGTAAGGCAAATAAGACTAAAGGAAGGCATTGTAGCCAACTCTTTGTAAGAGTATTCTTTATTTTGGCAATACATTCTTTTAAGGGGCCATTTATGCACTAACAAACGCTGTTTGCTTGTGGATGATAGGCGGATGAGAATTTATGCTTTTTTCCCAAAAAGATAGTGATGTGCTCAAACACCTAATTTACAAAGTGCGGTCAGTTGTCAGAACATAGCACTTCACACCTGACATGGCATCTGGAAGGGTGCATGGACCTGCTTCGATAAGCAGGCAAAAGGGCATATCACTACTATCATTTATTTAGAACAGTAACAAATTTGGAGCATATCCATGTAGTCTATATGCAAATATGGAAAGGGTCCAGTAAGATGGGGTATTGCTCCTTTCACCATTCTCAGTGTATGGCCAGCAGTGAACATCTGACATACTAGACAATTAATAACTACATTTGCAACATGCTCATTCAAATTAGGGACAAACCACTCCTCCGAAATCAGTACCCCAAGACATTCCCTTCTTATGTGTGTTGGATAGTGCAGTTGATCTAGTGCCACTGTCACGATGCCCGCTCCCGGGGAGCCGGCTCAGGCCCTGCGTCCCCGAAAGCGGACATCAAGTCCCCGGGGAAGGTCCCAGCAACCCCTTATAGGGGCCCTTTGGACAGCGTCATGGCGCCTATGGCGCCAGGCTCATAGAAAACGTCAGTCCTGGCGCCATAGGCGCTAGGCTCATTATGAAAGTGTTTGGGTGCACTTACCTGATGCAGACCATGCTGCAGAACCCCGGCCTCCTTGAGGCCTGAAAGGAACTACTTTACCTGTGGGACTCATTTACCACCCGGGCGTGGTCGGGGAAGGATACATACCTGATTGGAGGAAGGACACATTCTAGGAACTTCTTCCAAGGCTATTTAAACCACACCCGATCAGCCACACGTGCTTCGCGTTGTTCTGCATCTAGCAGCTGGACTCTCACCGTGTCTGCTCCTGCATCTTGACTTCTGCCACACCTGCCAGCATCCTGAATCACCTGCAAAGAAAGGGAACAAGAGAACAGAAGAAGGAAAAGGCCTCACCTGCTAAATCTGCATCCCAGAGACATTTCGCCGACAATCCTGAAAAGGAAGACATTTATTTTTAAAAGCACATCGCATCGATCGCTGCAGCGCCGCATTCTACTCACCTTTACAGGGCGCCTCCATGTTCAGCAGCGACCATCCGGATTCGCAGTCGCGCCCCCGCGCTTAGGGAGAAAAAGACAAGAACAAAGGTGAGAGAAAGAAGGGAAAAGGGAAGCTAAAACTCCATGTCAAGACTTACCTGTTGGGTCATTCCCTTTTCATTTCGGGTCCGCGCCGCATCCAGGCATTTTCAGACCCTGGCCCCTAAGGGGAAAAGACATCAGCGTTAATGAGTGAATGAAAAGACATTACCACAACACTCATTAAAGACTTACCTGATTTCCACAAGGATTTCACCGCTCACCTCGGGTCGGTGCCTGTTCCCCGGCATTCCGTACCCCAGCCCCTATGGGGAAAAAGACATTAGCATTAGAACATTATTGCATGGACACAAGGGGAACCACTTATAGAAAAACTTACCTGGAAGCCAAGCAAGTTTGGTTCTCACCCATCCGAAAATCCAGTGACGTAACTGGATACCAACGCGCCCCTGCATCAGAAGCAGGATGGAGAGCTCATCCTTCCAGACCCTAAGAAGGATACTTCTGCGAGTCAGACAAGCCAGATCTGGGGCCCGGTCCAGTCCGTCTTCCGAACCCTGCGCATCACCTTAGACGAGGTCACAACAGCGCGAACCAGGCCAGCGGCCCCGTGGGAGTCAGGTGAGCGTTACAGAACGCGAAGCCTTCCTACAAATTCCCACCCAGGCGCTATGGAAACTTCTGAGACTGATCAGTTGGCCCAATTACTGGGGGAATTACGGACCGAAGTACATGCCGCTCGTCAAGTGACTAATGCCCTCAAGAGGGAATTAATAATATCAAAGGAAAGAACTGATGACCTGGCCAGACAGCTTTTGCAAGGTCAAGCTGGACAAACTCCTCTACCCTGTTCCGGCGGGAACCCCGCTCCTGTGGTTCCCAGTAACCCTGTGCACATTAATCTACCTGAAAAAATGCTGCTGGCCCCACCTGAACGCTTTGCTGGTGACCCCAAACGATTCGCCGTATTCATGAATCAGTGTCGTTTGCACTTCCTATGCAGACCTGGGGCCTTCCCTAATGATCAGACCAAAGTAGCCTTTGTATTGTCATATCTCAGCGGCTGCACTGCCGATTGGTCAGTTCCACTGGTTACTCAAGATGACCCGATTCTCCGTGATTTTCAAGGATTGCAAGCAAGCATGGAAAGGTTATTTGCTCGACACTCTCAGGGGCAGGCTCTGGATGACGAACTTCTATCCCTACGACAGGGCAATCAGCACCTTCTATCCTATATTGCAACCTTTAATAGTCTAATTTTGGAAACGGGATGGCGAGAGGATAAAAGAGTCACGTTATTTTATCGAGATCTACGCGGAGAACTTAAGGATGTCTTGGCCCAAGTTGTAAATCCGCCCCAAGAATGCACAGAATAAATAGACTTAGTGGTCCAATTGGATCACAGACTTCAAAACAGAAAAACAGATCGGTCCAGGTTTGAGACCAGGGTGTTGGTCAAGACCCACGCTAACCCCAAGGGAGTTGATGTCTCTGAGCCTATGCAAATTGGAGGGGTTAAAGAACCCTTAACTCAAAAGGAACGTGAAAGGAGGCAGCAGTTAAAATTATATCTTTATTGTGGGAACTCTGGACACTTTCTACGAGACTGCCCGGCAAAACCACCCCGAAAAGCGGTAGGAGCCGCTGATAAAAACCATGAAGACTCTGTTTCGGGAAACGACTCAGCCCGACAAGCGTAGGGGTCCGCTTGCCGAGCTTGAAAACTAACTCTCAGACCTCGCATTTCATTGTGCCAATGGTTCTCGTAGATCCAGAAAAGCCTAAGCGGTTGCATGCAATAAAGGCATACATCGATAGTGGGGCTATTGGAAACTATGTGGATCGTGAATTGGCCTCTAGGATTAACCTCCCTCTCCGTCCTAAAACCAGCAAAGATGTCATCACCACAGTCGATGGAACTGAAATTGCCTCTGGACCGCTAACACATTCCACTACTGGGGTGACTCTTATTGGTCCTGACGGCCATCGGGAGGCAGTTGTGTTTGATGTAATCAAGGCTCCACAGTTTCAGGTTATTCTTGGAATTCCTTGGTTAGAGACACATAATCCTCGAATTGATTGGCGAGCTAAGAGAATAACCTTCCCGGATTGTGCACAAACATGCTACCCAGAAAACCTGAAGATAAATCTAGCATCTGTAACTTCTGCCTCCATGCAATTACCTCCGGAATACCAGGACTTTCAGGACGTCTTCCAAAAGGAACAGGCCAACACGTTACCTCCTCACCGATCGTACGATTGCCAAATCGATCTGGTGCCCGGTGCACAACCCCCTTGTAGCAGGATTTATGCCCTTACCGAACCTGAGAACCTGCATTTGAGACAATATTTGGATCAATACCTCGCCAATGGTTTTATTCGCCCGTCAAAGTCCCCGGCATCCTCGGCTTTGTTCTTCGTGCCTAAAAAAGAAGGCGACCTTAGAACTTGTATCGATTACCGCGCATTGAACCAGATAACGGTTAAAAAGCGTTATCCTCTGCCTCTGATTCCTGAACTCCTTGACCAGGTGAAGGACGCTTGCATATACACCAAGTTAGATCTCCGGGGGGCATATCATCTGGTGCGAGTAAAAGAAGGCGACGAATGGAAAACAGCCTTCCGTACAAAATATGGATTATTCGAATACCAGGTAATGCCTTTCGGGTTGTACAATGCGCCTGCTGCCTTCCAATTCTTCATGAATGATGTCCTTCGGGAACTCATCGATGTTTGTGTTGTCGTCTATATCGATGACATTCTAGTGTACTCCTCTTCAGAATCTGATCACAGAAAACACGTTAGGGCAGTTCTGGAAAAACTGCGCCAACACAAACTATTTGCTAAACTGGAGAAATGTGTTTTCCATACCACAGAAGTTGATTTTCTCGGTTTCATCCTGACACCCAAAGGAGTCCGAATGGACTCAAGAAAAGTGGATGGCATCCTCAAATGGCCATCACCTAGCTCTGTAAAAGGGGTTCAAAGCATGCTCGGCTTTGCCAATTTCTATCGCAGGTTTATCCCGGAATTTTCACGCATAGTACAACCCATTACTGCACTCTTGAGGAAAAATAAACGTTTTGAATGGTCTGAAGAAGCCGAGCAGGCCTTCCAGGATTTAAAAGCTAAGTTTACCTCCGCACCTATATTGAAACACCTACGTCCAGATCTCCCGTATGTCGTCGAAACTGACGCAACAAGCCTAGCCATGGGAGCAGTTCTGTCTCGAAGAGATCCTGAAACCAACCAACTGCATCCCGTAGCATTTTGGTCCAGAAAATTCTCAGCACCAGAGATTAATTACGCAATCACTGACAAAGAACTGTTAGCCATAAAGTCCGCTTTTAAAGCCTGGCGGCATTACCTGCTTGGCGCTCGACATACCATCACGGTGATCACCGGAATTTACAGTATTTGAAAACCTCCAAGGCTCAGTCATCACGGCAGCTCCGATGGGCTTTGTTTTTCGCTGAATTTGATTTCGTGATTACCTATCGACCTGGCGGCAAGAACGGCAAAGCAGACGCCTTATCCTGAATTGGAATGGGAGAATCTGATACAAACTCAGAACCAGTACCAATAATTCCCGAACAGAGAATTCTAGGCAAGACTTCGTTACAGACGCTTGAAGACATTCAAGTCAGAGTGAAACAACTCCTGGACCCTACAGTCCTACAGGATTGGATACAAAAGGGATCAGACTTTACCATAGATAATGGTTTACCTTATTACCAAGGACGCTTATTCCTGCCGCACAAGGATTTACGCGAACTAGTTATTTCAGGTTATCATGATACATTAATAGAGGGACACCCCGGTATTGCCAAGACAAAGGAAAAGGTGAAACGACAATTCTGGTGGCCCTTTTGGCGAAAAGATGTTAAGTCTTTTGTGATGTCCTGTGGTGTTTGCGCCCAAAATAAAGGTCAAAAGAAAAGACCAGCCGGTCTCCTTCAACCTCTAGACATACCGCCAGCACCCTGGCACACCCTATCAATGGATTTTATTAAGGACTTGCCTCCTTGTTCGGGATACAATACCATTCTGGTAATTGTGGATTTGTTTTCCAAAATGGCCCACTTCATTCCTTTGAAAGGTTTACCTTCAGCTTCTGTCCTAGCCAAAGAATTCCTCGAAAATATTGTTCGGCTATATGGATTCCCATATATACTAATCTCTGACCGGGGAAGCCAATTCATTTCCCACTTCTGGCGCAAATGTTGTCAAATGGCACAAATCGACGTAAGATTATCGACCAGTCACCACCCTCAGACCGATGGTCAGACCGAGAGGACAAATCAGACCCTTGAGCAGTACTTACGGTGTATGTTAGAGCAATCTGAAAGCAACTGGAAAGACATTCTTTGGATAGCCGAATACGCATATAATAATTCGGTACACTCTGGAACTGGCCATAGTCCTTTTTATACCTTGTTTGGACATCACCCTCGAACCTCAAACCTCGACTCACCTCAGAACCTCGGAGTGCCCGCAGTAGAACATCTGCATTCTACCATTACCCGAGCCTTCAAAGAGGCAACCACGCATTTACAACAAGCCAAGAGAAAATACAAGGAGAATGCCGACCTACATCGGAGTGAAGCACCTCCGTATCAGATTGGGGATCAAGTGTGGTTAGCTACCAGACATTTACCGCTCAAAGGGCCTCGAACTTTTAACCCAAAATATATGGGACCTTATTCTATTACGGCAATAATTAACCCAGTAGCGGTTAAACTTGATTTACCAGCTAATTTGCAAATTCACCCTGTTTTTCATGTGTCACTTCTGAAACCAGTGGTACCCGGAACCCGACTACTCAAACCTCCAGAACCTATTCAAATAGATGGGGAACCCGAATTCGAAGTGAAGAACATTTTAGATTCAAAAATGTTTAGGTCAAAGCTTTTCTACCTAATTGATTGGAAGGGGTACGGACCTCAGGAGAGGTCGTGGGAACCCAGTGACCATGTGCATGCACCTCGATTAGTCAGGAAATTCCACCGACTCTTCCCAAACAAACCAAAACCCCCGGAGGGAACAACCTTGGGAGGGGCCTTGGGGGGGGGGAGTGCTGTCACGATGCCCGCTCCCGGGGAGCCGGCTCAGGCCCTGCGTCCCCGAAAGCGGACATCAAGTCCCCGGGGAAGGTCCCAGCAACCCCTTATAGGGGCCCTTTGGACAGCGTCATGGCGCCTATGGCGCCAGGCTCATAGAAAACGTCAGTCCTGGCGCCGTAGGCGCCAGGCTCATTATGAAAGTGTTTGGGTGCACTTACCTGATGCAGACCATGCTGCAGAACCCCAGCCTCCTTGAGGCCTGAAAGGAACTACTTTACCTGTGGGACTCATTTACCACCCGGGCGTGGTCGGGGAAGGATACATACCTGATTGGAGGAAGGACACATTCTAGGAACTTCTTCCAAGGCTATTTAAACCACACCCGATCAGCCACATGTGCTTCGCGTTGTTCTGCATCTAGCAGCTGGACGCTCACCGTGTCTGCTCCTGCATCTTGACTTCTGCCACACCTGCCAGCATCCTGAATCACCTGCAAAGAAAGGGAACAAGAGAACAGAAGAAGGAAAAGGCCTCACCTGCTAAATCTGCATCCCAGAGACATTTCGCCGACAATCCTGAAAAGGAAGACATTTATTTTTAAAAACACACCGCATCGATCGCTGCAGCGCCGCATTCTACTCACCTTTACAGGGCGCCTCCATGTTCAGCAGCGACCATCCGGATTCGCAGTCGCGCCCCCGCGCCCAGGGAGAAAAAGACAAGAACAAAGGTGAGAGAAAGAAGGGAAAAGGGAAGCTAAAACTCCATGTCAAGACTTACCTGTTGGGTCATTCCCTTTTCATTTCGGGTCCGCGCCGCATCCAGGCATTTTCGGACCCCGGCCCCTAAGGGGAAAAGACATCAGCGTTAATGAGTGAATGAAAAGACATTACCACAACACTCATTAAAGACTTACCTGATTTCCACAAGGATTTCACCGCTCACCTCGGGTTGGTGCCTGTTCCCCGGCATTCCGTACCCCGGCCCCTATGGTGAAAAAGACATTAGCATTAGAACATTATTGCATGGACACAAGGGGAACCACTTATAGAAAAACTTACCTGGAAGCCAAGCAAGTTTGGTTCTCACCCATCCGAAAATCCAGTGACGTAACTGGATACCAACGCGCCCCTGCATCAGAAGCAGGATGGAGAGCTCGTCCTTCCAGACCCTAAGAAGGATACTTCTGCGAGTCAGACAAGCCAGATCTGGGGCCCGGTCCAGTCCGTCTTCCGAACCCTGCGCATCACCTTAGACGAGGTCACAGCAGCGCGAACCAGGCCAGCGCCCCCGTGGGAGTCAGGTGAGCGTTACAGCCACTGAGAGCAGTCAAAGGGGCATAACAGGCTTCCTGGTGCTGTCCTGCTGCCACACTGCTTCTGTGGGGGTCAACAAGCACCCCCTCCTCTTTTACAATTCCTGCTCTTCTGCTGGTGCTTGTCCCTGCAACTCTATAATCTGTGCTATGGGTAGTGCATTAAATATCTCCTTCATCACCATGTTCCATACATGCATTTATTTGTTTGGGGCCGTTGCAATGTCAGATACTTGTGGGAAATATGCTGCCCTTTTGCTTCCAAATCAGTGGCCCCATCGCGGCAGGAAATCAAATCTGCACTGCTGGGGTGCGCTACACACTTAACTACGGCGATAGCCGATGGAAGTTCAAGTGCGTCTGTGCCTTCCTAGTTATGGCACATACTGTACTGGTGTGCCATTTGCACGCTGGAAGGCCCTCCTTTTCCAACGCAACAGTCCTGCATGTGCCATTGACATCACATAGGTGGAATCAAAATACACTGTTAACGCCTCGTCCTCATTCGTTTCAAGCGCCAAAATCAAAGCAACCAACTCTGCTGCTTGCGGTGAAATATATGATGGCAATCTTGCGCTTGTTTCTATTTCAAAGCTGTAATTCTCTCCTGACTTCACTACTGCTGTTCCACTGTGCCTCTCTCCAGAGCTCAGAACTATCATCAATGGCCCATCAACGAAGAGAATTAACCCACTTCCTAAGGCATTTTCCTTGATGTGAGGTACATCATCATAATAGTGTAGGTAGCACAATCGTGAACATGGTCTGCCTCCTTTACTTCTTCTGCTATGATTCTGGCTGGGTTCACTACTCGACACCTGACAATTTTGATCGATGGATTTGATATAATAACTTAAAAGCTTGAAGCTCTCTGTGTCGTCAATGTACTTTTGGGCTTTTCAAGGATGACAAAAAGAGCATGTTCAACATACAACCAGTAGTTATGCTGGCTGATTTCTCAATTGCAAAAGCTGCTGCCCCGATTGCTTGCTCACATGGGTAATGGCCTCTCACTAAGGGATCTAAGATCCCAGTGCATAATGCTAATGGTTTATATCCCATAGTCGCTTTCTGTGAGAGGACATCTGTCATCACTACTCCATTTGAATGGGAAAATAGAAAAAAAGTCTTCATTGTAACCAGGAATCCCTAACACTGGAGATATGCTAATTGCTACCTTCAACTCATCATAGGCATCCATCATCTCGCCTGTCCAGACTATGTCACTTTTGTCTTTCTGTGCTTCTTTGTCCTCGCAAAAGTGGTCTGATATATGTACTGTAGTCAAAGACCCATTCCCTACAATAATTGCAAAGGCCTAGAAATTGCTCTAATTCTTTCACTTCCTCTGGGCCTGTGTGTTTTTGTGATTGGTTCTGCTCTTTTCAGGGGTCACCTTCCTCCCTTTTTTTATATTAACTGGCCTATGTATAGGACCTCCTCCTGACAATATTGTAGTTTCTCTTTGTCCACTTTATACCTTTTTCTACCAGTACTGTCAATAGTTTCAGTGAGTCTTTCCTGCACTCCACCTCTGTGGTGCTGCAGACTAAGTTGTCATCCACATATTGGATGACCACACTGTTAAGGTGTACATTTCCTCAGTCGATCTACAATACCCTGTTGATGATTGAGGTCGACTCACAGTACCCCTGGCTTAAACAGGAATATTACAATCGGATTTCACGATAAGTGAACGCTGTTCAATATTGTGAATCTTAATGCAAGGAAATTGAAAAGAAGGCATTTTTTAAATCAATCGCTGTAAAGTATTCGGCTGTTGATGGTATATTACATAATATAGGGGCTGGATTTGGCACCAATGGAAACTTTGCCTCAACAATATTATTCAGGGGCCTACATCCTGTATAAAACTCCACAACCCCCCTGTTGCCTTTTTAATTGGGTACTCCACTGTGTTACATAGTGATTCTGAAGGCACTAAATCCTCTGTTGCACTAAGATGGCAATAGTTTCATAGAATGGTATGTTCTTCAACATTAACATTCTCCCGGGCATCTCCCTGTCTTTGCAACTGATTTGTGAGACTGATGATAAACATCACTTTGTCATCTGAGTCCACATTTGTAAACAATTCTTCATCTGTTAAGTCAGTCAATCTATTTACTGAGTTAAGCGCTATTATGTGTGCCAATTTACCCCTTTGTTGTTTACTCCATGTAATATTACCCTGTCTTCTCTTACTATTGCTGCTTCTAGACCAACTGTAATCATCTGCCCTTCTACCACATCTGTGAGTACTTCTGGTCTAAACAAAAACTCTGTGTGTAACCTCAATAAATTGTCTTGTATTCTTCTTGTATTCTTCAAAGCCATGCTAACAACATGTGTTTGCCATAAAAGAATACTTATGGGTTTAGTGGCACCCCTCTTGGTATTTGTTGACCATAGAATGCTGTTATGAATTCTTGTGCATTCACATAATGGATCCCTGGGTTAGAACATATTATCCCCTTTTCAGTAAATGAGATGGTCATGTTTACCTTGCTCATTAAATATCATCCCAATATGTTGACTGGTGTCTGCAGGAATATTATAACGGCATAGCAATATTGTGTTCTCCTATAGTTATGGGTAAGTTCTCTGTAAGAGGGAACAGTTGTTGGCCCAGAAATTCCTTGCGCGTCCATGGAAATACCGGACATCGGAAATTTCTCTCTCTAACATAGGATTGAGTCACCCTTGTATCTACCAAGAAGGAAAATGTTTTGTTGCCTATGGTTGCCACAATCCTTGCTTCCTCTTGTGGGTCTGGTGTAATCGATTCCCTCCCACTACTGTCACACCCCTATTCTAGGTGTAGGTGTCTGCAGCAACAGATATGCGTTCCATAGCAACACTGTGTTCTGTTATATTGGTGCCTGTATTGGTGCTTGCTGTGTCTGAGGCTGTATCTCCTGTTGCATCTGTTGCATTTGTGGCGCTTGTATCTGATAATGTGTGTGATCTTGTGCATAATATTCTTGTGGTTCTGCACTATCTGGTGGGGGTGTGCTGGCCCCCCTCTTCAGCCAAATGATTGCCAACTTTGTATTGCTCCCCCACTTCTACATATACGTGCAATGTGTCCGATCTTCCCGCATGTTCAACATTGTGATGGAGGCCCTCCAAACCGTGGCTGCTCCCCATTAACCCCTCCCCCCCTCTTGTTGGGCTTGAAATCCAAACCCTCTCCCTCTGGGTGCATCCCCCCTCTCTCCCACAGGTAATAATTATATTCCCCTCTTCCCGCAAAATTCCAGTTTCATCCAGGCTGCATCTGTTGTGTTTCTTGCCCGTTGCAGTTTTCCTCACTATTTGTTAACGCTCCTCCTTCTACTGTCAATTTGGATAATTTCTTTTGGACCAACTTTGCTTCGTCTATCTTCTTTTCCTCAACCTTCTTTCTATCCTTTCCATGTTTTAATCTACAATGACGGACAATAGTTAATTATATCTCAGGTCATGGCTTTGCTTCAATTCCCACAATTTACATTAACTGCCTCTGTAGTTCCTCGAGAAGGCTTCGATATAAAATGTGATAAAAAATAGTTATATTTTTGTCCCATGCTTCCCTTGTCTCTAGATGCCATTTCTCCTGAATCTCCTGTACATACGCAGCAGGGTAATCGTCTGATCCAATTTTTTACGTCAAGATGGCACTCATATCGGATGTGTCTGGAATTGTATTCTAAGTGCCTGCCACGCATCTGCTTGACAATTATTGAAAGATGTCCCGTCATGGCTTGTGCTTTGGGATGTCAACCCTGGATAGCCGGCTAGTTTCCAAATGTCATTGGATTGTTCACACAATATTGCAGCAAACAAGCTTTCCATGCCCACAACAGCTGTCATGCCAGCTGTCTCTCTTTCAAACTCATAGATCCACTCTTGATGTATGTAACTTGCAAATCAAATTATTTTTTTCTGCCGGAGGCCACGGTGTAGACTGTGCTAGTCCCTGACCTTTCTGTAATAAAGGAAATTGGGTCAATCCGGTATTACGCAAGGGTGCAGTTGCGCCCTTCTTATTTTTTGGTACTTCCATTAGGTTATCTTTATTTTGGCCTGGTAAATCTCATCTATTTATGTATGGAGTCTTCCTATCCGCCCCCCTTGGGCCCATCTCTGCGAGCCACAGTTATTTGATAGGTTCCTGCCTTATCGTCGGCTCCTCCAATTCCGTCCAAGTCACCTCTCTTTCCTACACTAATGCCCATAGATGTAGCCTCCTCTTCCCCACTCTCCTCACCCTCTTTGTCTTTCAACGTTGTGTCTTTGCTGTCTTCGTCCTCTATATTCTGAAAATGGAGTCTTCTAAGAGGATCTGTCCTATATGTTTCTCTCATTACCTCTTTCAATAATGCATCTCTGCTTTCAAAAAGAGGTCAGGGCACCCCTATGCAAGAAAGAACACGGCATGATACCCTGTTCTGCTGGAATGTACCCATTCAGAGTCCACAGCCACGTTTTCGCACACTGTACCTTTCACAAAGAAGGAATATCCATTTGCATATCAGTCTTAGTTCCGCCCACTTGAGCAGTCCAGCACCGAAATGCTAGGGAATCATCCTTTGAACAAGAGTACCAACAGCAACCCCAGACACGTGTTTCAGCCTAGTCTGGCCTCATCAGTGAGGTGGAGCGGTGCTTCTCCGAGCACAGTGAGCAGGGGGACCACCTATGGTAACCCTGGGTAACATAGGGAGACCAAAACCAAGTTCCTTTTACATTAAAAAAGAGTTCAGGGTGCACCTCTGCATGAAAGAACACAGCATGATAACTTGTTCTGTTGGAATGTACCCACTTAGGGTCCACAGCCATGTTTTCGCACCCTGTACCTTTCTCAAAGAAGGAATATCCATTTGCATATTAGTCTTTGTTCCGCCCACTTGAGCAGTCCAGCACCGAAATGCAAGCAAAATCCTCACTTGAACAAGAGTACCAACAGCAACTCCAGACACATGTTTTGGCTTAGTCGGGCCTCATCAGCGAGGTGGAGCTGTGCCTCTCTGAGCACAGTGAGCAAGGGGTCTCATCTCTGCTACCCTCTTGCTGATACATTACCCAACTTCCTCTTTTATTGGTGCCATTCCCTCTGCTTCTGGATAGACTGTTACTTGTTCTTCTCCCAACGTCTTCCTCTCCTTTTTCTACACCGGTGTGTTTCCTCATGATCTCATCAACTTCCCTGCGACGTCTCTCTAAACTTCTCTTTTCCCTTTCATCATTTCATCTCCTTTCCTTTTTCTTCCTCCCTTTTCTTTGCTCTCTCTTTCCCTTCCTGATTCTTCTTTCCTTATCCTCCTCCCATATATTCTCCCTCTCCTCTCTTTGTCTTACCACTTATCTCTCTTCCTCCACTCCCTTCCTCTACCTTCTCTTGCCTTGTCGATGCCCTTTCCATCCAATGTTAGTATAATTTGCCCTCAAATCCGTTAATTTGGTACAATTACTGTCACAACCCTCGTCTTGCTGCTCTCTCCCTCTGTACCTCCTCCTCTGCTTCTGTCAGTTTCACTTGCAAGCTGCACTACTCGTCATATTCTACGTGCGTGTACAATGTGTAGTCTCAAGGGGATAGCTCAGGGGCAACGTGCTTGTCTTGGAAGCAAGACGACGCAGAGCAACACAGGTTTGATCCCCGGGTTTGCACTTAGAAACCTCTGGGTATTAAGCTCGTTATAAATAACCAATTATATATAACAATCCTTCTTTGCTTATTTTCTCTCCACTTATAATGTCTTCATCACTATAGGCTGGGGGCATATATGTGGGAATAATATACCCTGCCGCTGCTTTTAATGTTTTGAATGGGTATAGCCCTGTACTGTCGAGGATGGATCACTGCTCTGAGTAGGTGGAGGGAGGGGCAGCAGTGGGCGTCATACACCCCTCGTCATGCTTGTTAAGCATCCATTCCTTCGTACTTTGCTCCACCTCCGGTTCCTCGAACATTTTCCACAGCTCGAATATGCCTAGTCTGTTCTTTAACTGTTTTCCCTTAAGAGTGGCATGTAAATATGTGCATGTGGGTTTCAATACTGTTTTTGAATGAGTACCTTCTTGTGGCCAGGGCATAAACATCTTTGCTGCCTTTTTTTAACCTATTCCACATGGTATTTTATAATATCTGGGAAGTGTCTTACACAAATGAATGATGTGAGTGTCTCCTATAATGACATTTTAAAACAAAACTTACCACTGATCAATAAACACTGCCGCAATTCTCGCTCACCTTATTTCCTCCTTTTCGCACCCCTCCTCAACAATACTGTCCCACAAATTGACACTTCTGCGTCACTCTCTGAGACCACGCCTCCTGCGTCACTCACCTTTCTGGGCAGCACCACAAACACCACCCACGCCCAAACAGCCCACCGCACTGCTCCCACACCAGATCACCCTTCTGGGTCCACATCACCACTTCACGTCCTCCACAAAAAAGAAAAAAAAACATATAAGCTATCTCACAACATAAGGCTGCACCAGCAATCAATACACCAATGAAATACAGGGGTCTTCTCATTATTACTGCCCTGTAACAAAGCTTACCACATGATCTTTTCCAACCCTTGTCGGAAGCTATTTCTTTTTCTCAATCTCTTATATGTACAAAAACTCCCTCCCCAGTTTTGCCATGCCTGTGTTGTACTCACATCCACAGATCGACTGAATGTCTCCGGCGTCAAGTCTCCCCTATCAGCCTGCTGTCCTCCACGTCCTTTTGGGCGACCTGCAGGGACTGGACAGGACTTCTCTTCAAAGGGGTGTCTGTGCACCTCTCTTTGTTGCACATGATGCCGCTCTTCACAGGTCGCCTCTGCAGTACTCGGGAACACGGCAGGGACCCCTGACAGTCAGACGATTATTAGCTAACCGTCGTCTGCTACCATATGTTGAACAGGCCCCAAAATCCCAAATAGGCCCAGAGGTATCGAACTCAGTCCAAACAAGACTCAATGATGGAGTATGATATGAGATATGATATGGCATTTATAACGCGCCTATACACAAATGTTTCAAGGCGCGACGAGGCAAGGGAGGGCGAAAACAGTGGATGACAGACAACGATCCTACTAGGCCAGGTGTCAATCAGATCGTGCAAGTGCAAGGGTGGGGAGAAGGGGAAGAGTGCCAGAGGGAAGGGAAAGGGGAAAGTGCAGTACATGGGAAAGAAGAATAAATACGATAAATAAAACGGCCTGATGGTGGCAAGTGCAAGGTATGAGCAGACATAAGTGCTGGTAAGGGGACTGAAGAGATGCGGAACCAGTCCCTAAGTGCAGGGGGTTGCCAGGGAGGCAGGGCAGGTGTGCAAAAGGCGGGACCTGGCCCCAAGATCAGAAAGGGTGGCCAGGTGACCAGTGCAGAATCGGCAGGAATTTCAGCAGGGGAGAGAGGCAGAGAAAGCAGAGGCAAAGAGGAAGGTTTTGAGGTGTTTCCAGAACCGGAGATGGTTCTCCTCAAGTTTCAGGGAAGCAGGAAGGCTGTTCCAGAGGGAGGCCCCAGCCGAGGAGAGAGATCGACCACCAACTCGTTGCTTGGAGAGGCGGGTAACCCTGAGGGAGTTGGAGGAAAATGAGCGAAGAGCCCGAGAAGGAAGGTATTTAGGAAGAGAGAGTTAAAGGTAATGCGGCCCCAGGCCCCAGAAGGGCTTGTGGATAATGCAGAGGGTTTTGAACTTAATCCTTGCAGCCACTGGGAGCCAGTGCAGAGATTTCAGTCCTGGAGAGATACGATCCCTGGGCTTGAGGTCAAGGACAAGTCTCGCAGTCCTGTTTTGGATAAATTGCAGAGGGCGGAGAGTAGAGGCAGGCAGATTTAGATAGAGGCTATTGCAATAGTCCAGTTTAGAGAGAACCAGGGCTCTGAGACGGTGAGCTTCTGGGGGAAGGACAGGAGAGGAAGAATACCTCTGAGGAGGTGCAGCTGGTAGTGTGACTTCTTAGAGACGTCGGAGATATGAGGCGAGAAGGAGATGTGGAGTCGAAGGTGACCCCGAGGTTTTTAGCCTTGCAGGTGGGAGCAGGAAGAGGGCCAAGAGAGGCCGGCCAGAGAGCTGAAGGGAAGGAGGGAGAGGGTGTGCCGATGAGTAGAATCTCGGTCTTACTGGCATGAAGGCAGAGGTCATTGGCGGCACACCACTCCTGGATAGAAGGCAGACAATCAGAGATGAGGAAAGGAAAGGTGGAGGCCGAGGGTAGCCTGAAAATGAGTTGGGTATCGTCCGCATAGCACTGAAAATTGGGGCAGAGAGCAGCGATGCGGTGGGCAAGGATTGCCAGGTATTGGTTGAACAGCCAAGGAGAGAGGTTAGAACCCTGGGGGACGCCACAGGTATAGAAAAAGATATCGGAGAGGAAGGACCCAAGTTGGACCTGGGAGGGTCGGTTGGAGAGTAAAGAAGTCAGCCACGCCAGAGCCTGTCCAGTGATACCCAGGTTATCACGGAGACGGTTGAGCAGGATGGCGTGGCTGACAGTGTCAAAGGCAGAAGAGAGATCAAGCAAGATAAGGACACACCGGGTGTTGGAGTCAAGGTTGGAGAGAAGGTCTTCACAGATGTTCAGGAGAGCAGTTTCCATGCTTCTGGCAGCCCTCAAGCCAGACTAATGGTCATGAAGACAACCAACAGATTTGGTGTGGAGATTAAGATGGGAGATGGCCAATTTCTCCAGGAGCTTGCCCAGGAAGGGAGTGATGGAGATTGGGCAATAGTTAGCCGGGCAGGTGGGGTCAGCAGAGGGTTTCTTCAGAAGAGGGTGCACAAGGGAGTGCTTCAGGGGGGATGCGAAGACTCCAGTGGCGAAGGAGTGATTGCAGAAATCAGCCAGGGCAGGGGGACAGGGAGTCAATGTGGTCCTTGATAGTTTTGGAGGAACAGGGGTGAACCTGTTTTGACGAGACTTTCATAGATCGGACTTGTCGAAAAACCTTGTCTGCAGAAAAAAGGGGAAAGGAGGAGGGAGGGGGGAGGCAGCAGAAGGGCCAGAGGAAGAGCAGGGGATAGAGGAAGGGAGTTGATAGGAGGAGAGTGAGGATAGGATGTCCTGAGTTTTGGAAATGAAGTGAGAAGACAGTGCCGAGACTGCAGCAGGATTGGCCATTTCCTTGCAGATTTTAAAGAGTTCAGCCGAGTTGTTAGATGCCGCAGAGAGCCGGGCTTGGATATGGGGTCTCTTCTTGGTGAGAGTGGAGAGCCGGTATTGCCGTTGCAGCAGGCGGCAGGCCAGTTTGTCAGAGGATAAACATGAAGCACGCCATTTCCTCTCGGCCACCCTGCACTCGCATTGAAGGGCGACGAGATCGGAGCCATACCAGGAGTTACACTTGGCTTTGGGCTTCAGGTGGATTCTCATGACAGGGGCAAGGATATCAAGAGTATCAGATATAGCAGAGTGGAGCACGGAGAGGGCTATGTCAGGGTGGGAGTCAGCCAAAGGGGGAAGAGGGGGTGAGAAGGTGGCGGCGAAAGCCTCAACTGACATGTGCTTCATGGGTCAGATGGCCGCGAAGGTGGGTGGCAGTGATGAAGGTGGCTTGGCCTGAGGGATAGGGAGGGTGAGGTGGGAGGATAGGAGAAAGTGATCACTCCAGGAGAGAGGAGTGGAGAGGGGAACAGAGAGGGGAAGGTCAGAGGAGATCAGAGCATCGTGAGTGTTCCCTGCAGAATGAGTCGGGCCGGAGGGGGAATGGTTAGTGAAAGAGAGTCGCAGAGGTCACGAAAGTGTCCAGAGGGGGGACAGGAGGCATCCAAGTGGATGTTGAAGACTCCAGGAAGGAGGAGTTGAGTGGTTGAGGCCAAGAGAGAGGAGGAGAGGTCCACCCACTTGGAGAGGAAGGGGGAAATCTGACCAGGCTGTAGATAGATAGTTGCCACGGTAAGGGAATGGCTAGGAGAGAGAGCCGGCAGACAAGGCATTCAAAAGAAGAGTAGGTCTGCGTAGGAGTGACAGAGACAGGAATCCACTCAGGGAACTTAAGGGCAACACCCCCACCAGAGCGGTTGGGCCTGGGCACAGAGAGGATTTTGTAGTCAGGTAGAAGCATGTCATAGCTAGTGACGGAGCTGGTCGTGAACCATGGCTCAGTGAGACCGAGGACATCGAGGTCAAGTTCTTCGAGAAGGCGGCAGATATCAGAGGAATGTTTGACAGCAGAACGAGAGTTGAGAGTGGCAATGTGGAGAAAGTTGCCATCCTTGAAGGACCTCTGGGGAGGGGTACAGATCAGGGGTACGCCCTGCAGAGGTGTAGAAGGAGCCCGAAAGGGAGCAGAGAGGGTGGAGAAGGCAAGGTAGCCGAGGAAAGGGGAGGGGTGACAGCAGGAGAAGAAAGGAAGTTGATGAGGCATGGGAAGCGTCTATCAAAGAGGTGAAGGTTGGCCTGAGGGCCTTGGACCAAGACGGTCCCGTTAGAGTAAACATTAATGATGACCTTAGAGGAGTGGAAGGAGGCCAAGAGGACATCCCAATGGGTGCCGCCATTAATGGGAGAAGAGGAGAAAGGAGCAAAGACAGAGACCATATGAAGGGTCCATAGGTTGGGTGAAGGCACGGCAAAGAGGATGTCAGTGAGAGTTTCCTTGGAGGAAGCACTGGTGTAGGTGTCAGCGATAGGGAGGCCTGGATTGGAGACCAGGATGTCCTTTTTAAACTTTTTCCTACCAGATTTAGTGAGGAGTGCAGGATAGTCATTAGAGAAGCAGATAGACAAGATAGGATAGATAGAGAGCACCATAGAGTAGGGAGAGGAGAGGCAGGGGGTGAGAGGGGAAGACACAGGTGAGAGCAGGCGGACAAGATAGCGAGTGGCAATCGAGTAGCGCAGGAAGACTCACTCTCAGGGTTAAAGACCTCCAATGCTCAAAAATAAACTGGGGGGAAGCCGCCTAAGTATGAGAACCTAAGAAGGGGGTGAAAGGCCTAGTTTACACATCGCAAATTTAAATACTGGTACAGTGTGTATTAAACAACATTGAAGAGACCACCTAAGTATGAGAATTCTAAAAAGAGGGAGACAGGGCGAGTTTACACAGTGCAAATTTAAATACTGGTACAGTGCGTATTAAACAACATTGAAGAGACCACCTAAGTATGAGAATCCTAAAAAGAGGGAGAAAGGCCTAGTTTACACAGCGCAAATGTAAATACTGGTACAGTACGTTTTAAACAAAAAGGGGAATGGCATATAAGTGAGTCTGCGGAGGGGTAGGCAGGGAGGCGAGTGGGACAAATCAACGGATACTGGCAGGCAACAGGCGTCCCCTGCAGACACAAACAGGAGCCGCAGCCGTGGAAGCCGCCCTTTGCCTAAGGGGCCCTTAGCTGTGGGGGCTGACAGGCAGGGGGCTGCCCAGGAGGGACAGTTTAAGACAAGAAGTGCACCCAAGAGGGAGGGGAAGGGGGGGTGGTGGGTGGGCAGGAAGCCGTGAGTGAGGTGGGGACGAGGAAGAGGCTGCAGGGGGAGGGGGGAGGTGGAAAAAACAACACGCTCGGAGACCAAGTGCACAGCAAAGTGCTCTTAGACAGAGTGCACAGCAAAACCCAGCTTTATTGACAGCAAGACAAAGCCGGGAGCGCATACAAGTATTGAAATCTTGCTGCTCTCAGCTTGTTCGTAAAAGAACAGTTGCTTAAGTATTAAAAACTTGTCATCAATGATGTCAAAACATATTAGTTCACAAAACGTATGGGGAATGGGAATAGGTTAGTGGCTTTGGCTACATATACATTCCATAGGGGTTAAGCATTTAATTGGGTGTCAAGTATCTCATGGCTCCACATAGAGCCACCCCTATATTAATAAAGGTTAAAATATATATTCTCTATTACAAGTAGTTGGTTGGCATACTATTTCATGGGCAGTGTGACACCAAGCATTTTGATAAGTTGACTCCTTACTACTAAACCTTGGATATTTGACAGGTCGTCAAGATATAAGCCAGACTTACATTGGGGTGTGGGGGAGAGGGCCATGGACTCCTCTTCTTTCAATTAAAAGTTACTATCCCTCATTCTCAGACCAGCAATCCCTTTGTACTTGGCCTTGTGCAGCGATTTGTGTTGTGTTATTTTAGGGAATATCACTGGTGCCATATCTGTGTTTGCGTCTAATGAATGGCCAGTGTTTGCCATGTCTAGGTCACGTGCGAACAGACTGTGACCGTGTATGAATTTGAATCACCTTCTATTAATTAAGATGTAAACTGATATTAATGTATGTGTCGTGTTTTCTCTTGCTGCTGGCGACACTCTTGGGGTATTCTTCATGGAGTCTTTGCGCTTGCTTTTATAGTGCACCTGGCTATCAAAGGCTGTTTGTGTGTGTCTTTCTGAACCTTAATTTATCTAGGAGTATACAGCTTGCGTCTTGGGAACTATCTTGTGCCTTTGTTCCGCCATCCCCATCCTCCCTGATTTCCTCTAACCTTGGTCCTTATTGCTAGCTACTGTCTGAGCTCTGCACGGATGTGTTTTTGTGGATTCAGCCTTTTGAGTTTTTCGTGGAAGCCTTGAGGCCTTTGCTATTTCTGAGACATGCTGTGGCCTCTATCTAATAAAATGTAAAACATGGTCATTCATTGATGCAATTACACTCTTGTTTCCATGTTAGCAAGCTATATGTGTGTCGTTCATGCAGCATTTACCTTATACACTGGTCATGTTAATGTTCTTCATGTCTTATGGATGTTAGTATTCTTCATGTCTAAATACATATATTACGTATTGTATGTATTCTTCACATGAAGTGCATGTTTGCTTTGTGTCTAATGCATGCACTTAATACAGTTGTAACGTTAGTTTGAATGCTTTTGTCATCTTCAGCTCACATTGTCCCCAAGCCCTGCTGTACCAGTGGGTGATAAGGGAGGAAAGGCTGTCTCAGCAAGTAATGTCTTTCACCTTTCCGGTATTGGTGCGAGGGAGGAGCAAAAGCTAAGGCTGATGTATTCACGTATTCATCTGCCTCCGAACACTAGTGAGGGAAACGATGACTGATTTCCCCAAAAAGTAATGGAACGTCGTACCCGTTAGTTCCCGCCCACTTTGAACTCTGCCAAAGCCTGCCTATAATTATTGGTTGGTGGTCGACGCTACATCCCTGTTGAACCAAGATAGCAATGTTGGCCTCTTAACAGGGTAAGCCTACTCGAACCCAGATAAATAACGCGAGAAAAGGCTGCATTATGTAGTGTGTTGCAGCGCTGTCAATGGAGCAAGAAACCGGGCTGAATTATCAGTCATTGTTTCTGTCAGTGATCAGATGCTTCACTTCGTGGTGTACAGAAAAGGAGGCAGCGCAAACATGAATGAGGAACTTTGAGCTGTAGCAAGATGAGGAAAACTAAGTTTGCCAAAAGAGGGGGGATATCAGCACACTACTAGATACTGTTCGTAAATAGTATGTTGGAATTAAAGGTATTCACTCTCAGTGGTCAATCATGTACCGGTGCTCCAGGCAAAGCGCTCGCTACTCAAAAAAAGAGAGCTAAATATACAGACACACTTGTTACCCCAGAAATCACTAAGGTAAAAGCCTGGTCACTCTAATCGAGAACAGAGTCTCATCCTAATCTCTTAAATTGAAATTACTAATATTTACGAAATGGAATATGCAATAAAGGAAAATACACAATATGTTCACTTTAAATAGACTGCATTATATAGTCATTATAATCCCCACAAAGAATATAGAATATGTTGAATTACATAATTCATTGGAACAAATATTTTATATCACAAACAGGTTTCTACTAAGAAAGTGAGTTCGGAGAAAAAATTGTCTTCAAAAATAAATTAACAAAATACAAATCCAAAATTCAACAGAGAAAATCTCTGTGTTTTTCAGCTGTATCAAAGTTAATCACAGTATGTTAGAACAATCACATATTAACACTACGTGTTTTTTGGGTTCTTTGACCCCTTCTTCAGGTGTGAATGTTGATTATAAAATTCTTTTTTAGAAAGTGAAGAAATACAAAGAGACAAAATCACTAAACTGTATATTTTTCCATGTGAACACCTATGTACTCAAAATGGCAAAAATACTTGTTAAACGAACCTTTATGTAAAAGGGTCAGTCTTCTGCTTTGAAGCTCATGGATAGCAAAGATGTTTTGCCAGAATAATTTCTTTCTATATTGATGTCAATGACCTGACACTTGAATGACGACCAAACCATTTACTCCACAAAGGCTGTTGGAGTAATTAGCCTGATCTGAAAAAACCTAAGTAAATCCTACCACAAGTACAATATTAAGACAAGATGTCAGTTCACCGCACTAAACATGCAGTCCATTATTCCCCCAATATTACATTAAATGGTGAAGTGTGCCTACCTTTCTGCCTTTTTCATGACATGCAATACAGGAACGGAAAGAGGGCTGCTGATACAGCCTCCCATCCCGTATCGCACGTTTATTTACTTACGTGACCAATCACGCGATCGTAAAGAGATCACATGATCGTACAAATCCAGGTGATACGTAAGTTCCGTTAGTGTAAATAAACTCGAAATAACGGGGAGGTAAATGTTATATGACCTGTTCACTAATGTATAATTCTAAACTAAGACAATCTCAGTGGGGGATATCCTAGTATGAAGTAACCATGATTCTATGTGTGGACGTAATTGATTCACAATATAGCGGTCACCTGATCACGTTGCACAGCTGTCATTGGTTAAATGGGAAGCCACATAGTAGCATCGTGTCGGGATTATCGTTGTGGACAGGAAGTGGAATACATCCTGTTCTTTGATGTATTGTGTTGAAATAGACTAGTGTCGTTGGTGGAGATCGGTCTTCAGCCTGAACGTAATTGAATGTCAACACATGAAAAAGTTCTACAACCTGCGAACACGTGATTATATTCCTCCACTGTCCTTGGATGGCTGTAGCTATTTATAGTAACCTCATAACAAAGTTTTGGATATAGGCAACACTCGGTCATAAAATAACAAACCTATTGGTGCGGTTTAACAAGTTGATACACTATACAATAAGTGTATTATTGCAGTATTCTTCAATGATTCAACAATTTTTGTCCATAATTAAGCCTGGTTGTCATTAGTGCCATAGGTGTTCATTTGGGGATGTAAACAAATACATTCAATAACTGGATTATACAATTTTACAAGTACACAGTATCCTCAACTGAAAGAGATAAAATATCATATTCAAGAATCCATAGTCTGTATTACTGAGAGTCAAAGTAATGAGAGGGGAAACTCAAAAAATAATAAATAAAATAACATACACTGAGTACATTCAAATATAGCATGTTAAATCAAAGTCATTGTTCATACCTTTTGGCTCAAGAGAGTCCAGCCTTTCAATCCACTCAACCTCTTTCTGTCTTAATAACAACTGAATATCTCCTCCTCTCTTTGAACATTTCACTTGTTCAAGAATCATACATTTCATCTGTGCTATGGTATGGTAGAAAGTTTTAAAGTGTTGTGCCACTGGTGAGTGGACTGAGCACAATCGAACGTTAGATTTGTGCTCAGTCCACCTCAGCTTGGCCTTCCTTGTTGTGAGTCCAACATAAAATATCCCACAAGGACATTCAATCCCATAAATCACATTACCCGTAACACATGTACTTGTGTGTTTCAATGAAATTATTTTGCCTGTGTAGGGATGATTGATACATGGACCTCTATTCACATTGTGCCAATGTTGGCAATTATTGCATGGTAAAGTCCCTTTAAACGGATTTGGACCGCACTAAAGGTGGTTGATAGTCTGCTTTGACTACAAAATCTCTAATGCAATTGCTTTTTCTGTATGCAAACGTGGGTTCAGTTGCAAACAATCAGGCTAGTAATGGGTCTGTTTTGAGAATTTGCCAATTTCTTTTAATTATTTTTTTGATTTTATAACGCTGTTGAGAGTATATAGTCACATAAACCAGAGATTCTGAATCACCTTTAGCAGATTGCCCCAAGGTTTGAGCTCTCGGAATGATTGGAGGCTTTAGTCAAGACTGTGGATAACTGGACTGACAAATAACCTCTTTTGAGAAATTTCTCTTGCAAGTTCTTTGTTTGATTCACAAATTCCAAAGGTTCTGAAATAATTCTCCTATACCATAGGAATTGACTGTAAGGTATGCTTTGGATAGTGGTGTTTGGATGGAAGCTTGATGCCATAAGAATGCTGTTTCTGTCAGTTGGCTTCTTGTATATGGTGGTATGTAAACGATCTTCTTTAATATAGACCTCTACATCAAGGAACTGAATCCGATTCCTATTGACTTGAGTGGCAAATTTAATTCTTGGTGCCAATTGGTTCATATAATTAAAGAATACCAAAGATGTCGTCAATATATCTGAAGAAACTTCTCAGATGAGTCTGGTATTCTGCTTTGTTAAATATCAATGTTTGTTCGAGATATGCCATGCATGCTTTGGCATATCTGGGTGCCATGGCTGTCCCCATGGATGTACCCAAGATTTGTATGCATCTTTAAAACGAAAAAAGTAGTTATTTAGGATTATTTTCAACAAGCTTAATATGCATAGGCTATTCGCACTGCAGTCCGGTGAGGACAGTAGCAGCCATTCCATTGCTTCCATACCTGCTTCATATGTGATGTTGGTATATAAGATGCAAACGTCCATAGTCAACAAAATATCAGTAGTTTCATCAAAGTCAAGATCTTTTATCTTCAATAAGAAGTCTGTGGTGTCTTTGAGGTACGTAGTTGTTCTTTGAAGTAATGGTTGGATAGCTTGGTCAATGTATTGAGCTTACGGTCCAAGGAGACTATCAGTTGCTGCTATCATAGGTCTTCCAGGTAGATCAGACAGACTCTTATGGACTTTGGGTAAGATATATAGGACCAGCATTGGTGGATGTTTAGTAAGAAATGTTTTTTTTTTTCAGAAATCCATTCCTGTGCTTCTGCCTCGTCCAGGAATTCATTGATGAGGGTTCTTACACGGTCCTTAGGGTCAGACAACACTTCTAGATACGTGTCTTGATCTCTTAGGTGGCGTTCAACTTCAGTTTTGTACTTCAATCGATCCATTATAACTAGGGCACCGCCTTTGTTTGCTGGCTCCAATATGATGTCCTCATTTTGCCATATTTTGTCTAATGCTTGATTTTCATGTTTTGAGAAATTACTCCTGGTAGTCTTATGTTTGAAGGATATAGCCTTGAGATCTCTTAAAGTTTGTTTGTGGAAGACTTGTGTAAGGTGTAAATGAGCTCTTCGGTTTGCCGCCATTAAGAGAGTGAGAGACAGGTGAGAGCACGTCATAGTGCTGCTAGTGAGGGAAATATTGGCACGCAACAATGCTACGAGTTGGAGAAACCCAGTGAGATAATGCCCTTGCACTGAGACTGAAAGGCCAGGTGCAGGTCCTGCTGAAGGTAGAATCACTTTCACAGTTCATGTCATGTAGGGCATCTGAATTGCCAGTTTGATGTGCAAATCGGTGTCTGCTATCTTGCAGTTCTTTGCCAGCTCTCACTCAGTTGATGTTCTCACTTTTTTTTTACCACAGCCTGGGCTTCTGGGCAATGTAGTCATATGGGAGAAATAGAAAAAGAATGTCTAGCATTGTGCACAACAGGTAGGGGGCAAGAAAAGTTCACTTAGTCTGGTACAGGTAGAAGGGCAGAGACTGGGGTCCTCCCAACTCCCACACCCTGCCTCTGGGGCAGGACTGACTCTGGTAAACACCTAGGCCCTTCCGCCCCAGCTTGAGACAGGTCTCCATCCCCTCTTGTCAGGGTCAGGTCTCTGACCCTGTTGCACACCAAAGCCAATATCACAAAGCTTCAAGAACTTCCAGCGCACCCAGTCTAAGGCATTTCTCCCAGAGGAGCCACAGTTCAGAATCCTCCTTCATTAAAGAACACTCGTAATTCGCCCAGATTTGCTGTCTATAGAACTTGGCCTTTCAGTGTCTAGGCAAGGAAGTGAGAAGGTTGGTGTTTGTACGAATTTCTCCTGTGGATTGTTCAACACACCTACACAAACGCTGACTCACAAGCTTTGCAAAAGGCCTAAAAACTTGATCACCAATGAAACAAATGAACAAGTTACTTCTTACCTGGTAACGTTCTTTCGACGGGATGTTCCTCCGACGTATTCCTTATCTTTGATAATACGTTTCCAGCTTACTGGCCTCGGAAATTTGAAGGTGAAGCCCTGAGGTGGAAAGGGCTGTGGAAGTAAAGCTGTTTTGCTGTGGCGAGTGGAAAGGAAAGGGAGCTGAGACTCTCCATCTATCTATCTTCACTTTAAACCCAGAGAAGCCATAGAAGCCTGTGGAAGAGGGTAGAAGTGCGTGTGCCTTTAAACAACTTGGCTGTCAGCTGACCACCCAGCTGACTTCTTAAGGCCGCCTCCGTGACCCTTGCGGCGTGAAGCCCTGAGGTGGAAAGGGCTGTGGAAGTAAAGCTGTTTTGCTGTGGCGAGTGGAAAGGAAAGGGAGCTGAGACTCTCCATCTATCTATCTTCACTTTAAACCCAGAGAAGCCATAGAAGCCTGTGGAAGAGGGTAGAGGTGCGTGTGCCTTTAAACAACTTGGCTGTCAGCTGACCACCCAGCTGACTTCTTAAGGCCGCCTCCGTGACCCTTGCGGCGTGAAGCCCTGAGGTAGAAAGGGCTGTGGAAGTAAAGCTGTTTTGCTGTTTGGCGAGTGGTGAGCGGTGATCAATGGCGTCGACCCTGTCCCCTGTTCTGAGGACAGGAGCTCAGAGGCGGTGAGATGGTGTGGCCGTCACAGACGATCCTGCGGTTGTTCAGCGCCATCCGCGCCCTCAGAAAGTAAGTCGTTATCACACTTGCACTTCTGAGACAGTCGAGTACAATGAAGCACTTTCTCATGCACAGGATGCACAGGTCTCTGAATCTGCAGTGGTTAATACCTCCCATACACTCCCTCTCTGTGACAATGTGTTCGAAACTGCAAGTTATATGACTGAAGCCATTCACGTACAAGATGGAACTCACGTGGTGTGCGGCGCGGTTGGCGAGTTCTATGTGCCGGCTGTCGATGGCCCCCAGTGTGCGACCGCGGCGGGCGCCGAGTCCGGTGCATCCGATGTCTCTGGGGTGTTGTCTTGCGGCGGCGGTGCTCTTGTCCCGGCGTCTGACGCGGGTGCGCTTGTCTGACCTGCGCTTCTGGGAGTGACGGCTCTGAGGGGGCGGGACTCGGAGCGAGGGTGACTTTGAACTTACATGGCCTGAGCGGCTTGCAACGCGAGGCAGTTCATGGCGGCAGAGAAGAGGGTGCAGCTCCCCCTAGAGGTGAGCACCCCTCTGAGTCTGTGACGATCAACTTAAAGATCGAAACTTTGCTGGAGCATGGAATGCTGCAGCTCGGTTATTGGATTGTTCTCTCTCCAGCCTACCCTGTGAGGACGTGGGGCTCATTGCAAAGGATACAGATGCAGTGATCACTGCAAGTTCCCCTGTGTGTGTAATCACAAACTTGGAAACAGTGGGTTCGCAAGAATGTAACGTGAATGACCTTAGCTACCAACAAAGCATTTTAAACTCAGATATACATGGTTGCGACCATAACTCAAAGAATGGCAATCTGAGTGAGTCGGAGGCAAGCCATTTAATGACTGCAAGAAGAGACTCACTCGGGGTGTGAACAATGTTCTTCAGAACCTAGTGCTCCTGAACAAAGCGTGTTCAAGCAAGTTGTCTAAAGAGCAGAGGTTTCCTGCCGAAATTAAGGCTAAATCAGCCGTAAAACGTAACAACAGTCAGTTGTTGGGGCAACGTCTGACATATGGCCAGAATCTTGTTACAAACGGCTAAAGTCAATTGATCACCCGTCAAAGGGTGAATCGAGGCACGAGATATCTGACATCCATCTGACCTCCCAAAAAAGACATGCCACCCTTAACTGGAAAACTAATGGAGTCATTGATGAACCTGATTGCAGTGAGCACTCTTCACACAACGATTCTATGGATTCTTCTCTAATGGAACGCCCGTTTCCTAAAATTCGCCACGACAAGGAGCCCTATGTTGCCAGACCTTCTGAGTTCCATGCAAATTCATCAAGCGAGGTCTTACCGGCTGTGTCATTTTCGATGGAACTACAAGCCCTTCTTATGGCTTCCTCGTCGATCTCTTTGGCCCCGTTTATGAAACTTTATGAGAATATACACGAGGCCACCAAGGATCTAACAACCGTTGTAGCAATGATGAATTCCAAATTAATACAACTGGAAAAAACTTGCGATCGCTCTTATGTTGAACAACACGAGTGCTTTAAAAGACTGGATGCAGCGTTTGTCTTGTTAAGCGAGAGCAGGAAAAGTGACTCATCTGACAAAAGACTGTTTGCAGAAGTGGCCCGAGAGACTCTTGCCCTTTTTAACATGACACTAAAAACACAGGCAGGCAGTTGTCTGAAGGGTGTCCCAGCTCCGATGGTAAGCAACCGAGTGCGAAGTGCAAACCTCAAGCTGAACAAGAACATAATAGGTCAGTAAAACAACAGCATCTTCCCACTGATGCTATATCCATCCAAGAACCTCACTGTCCTCAGTCGTTAACATCAACGCACATTACTTCAGTGGAAGCAGACCCAGTACTGGCAACTGCAAAGGTCTTCGAAGCTCCCCTAGACACAGGATGCAAGGTCGCAGAACTTTCATCGAAGACTGGTCCTTGCTCGTCGGTTATTCCGTTTGTATCGAATGTTGTTGACCTGTCTTTTAACACAGCGTTCGAACAGGCAAGATGTGCGGCCAATAAAATTTGTCATGACCCCCAAATGGCTTCATCTTCAGGTGTTGGTTTTCTAACTGAACCAACTTCAGAAGTTTCAATTACTTCCTCCATTGTGGGCCTACCCAATGTTTTTTCCATCTTCACAGGCGGCCCTAATGCCACGGAGAAACCCTTGGCTTTGCCATCAAAATCAAAATTTGCTGCAACCAGCAAGAAACCGAAGAACCAAAAGGCAAAGAAAAATAATGCTTCAAATGGAGCACGAAAATTCCTGCGTAACATAAAAATGGTACAGGCAGTTCCTACTGGCCTGGTTAAGACCTCTACTGCCCCTGCTTCATCTAACATCCATGCCAAAAATCAACAAAAAAGTGCTCTCTCAATTCCGGTCAAACAGACCCAAACAAAGAGTACCACGCCATCTGAGGAGGACGTGACGGAACTTCTGGACCTGTCAACTTATGATGAACCAGAACATGTAGAGTTAGAAACCGACTTACCAACAAGCTCTGAGTTGCCCCTCCACATTGGATCTCTGCCAAATGTGGCCCCGATTCAATGTAAGGAGAAACCTGGACGATCGATGGCCAATGTTGTCTTGGATAATCCTGTAATAATGCAACCATGTAATGTGGAGGTCATTGGCAAAAACCCTTCAACTAATCACAAGTCTCATGAAAGATATTGCAAACTGATTGAAGTATGTGATAACACAACCTCATTGTCTCTGCCAGTAGTCAGTCCTGTGTTCATGACTATGGACGAGAAGAGAAAACATTGCATAGCTAACGCTCTAGTCGTTAGACCAGGGAGGCCATTGTTAACGTCAGGACAAACTAACAAAATAGTTAAGGAAAAGGAGCCCTTTAGGACGCAGATGGGAGATTTGGAGGCTGACGTTCTGGAAAGCAATCGATGAAAGCTGAAAGAGCTGGTGTTTGATAGACGTCCTCAAACCTTAAATGAAAACGCTTCAAAATCAACACTGAACAAAGGCCTTACATATAAGCTGACAATTGAGAGTCTTGAACCAATCGAGAATTTGATCTTGAATCGAAGAACGGTTCTTCAGCTACTTCACCTTGTACCAAGCTTACGTGCAATTTCCTCTAATGACATAAAAGTCGTGGAGTTTCCAGCAGAAGGAACTAATGACAAGGTGGTGCTCCATTTTGCCTCGAATCTTCTAATTACATCAATATTAAAATGTAGCATTGTTTTCACTAGGCTTTGATGTCTATAAATTGAACGAGTCTGATGTACCTCGATCTAATTACAATGGAACCTCCAATAACATAAAGGAGGCACCTTCGAATGTAGTTACAGCACCTATGCCTTCAAAAGATACGGCAACAATGATTTCAGAAGGGTCGTCTCACTTGATTCACATTAGTAATCAAAATCATATTCAATTACAGTGCCCGTCAAGGATACCTCAATTGCCAACGAGTGATGTTAGTGTAAAATCTGAGGCCTAAATGCACAAATGCGAATCACAATCAAAAGAAAGGAGCCTTCCGACAAAACCATTAAAGAGTCATCAATCCTCAACATCTGCATCTGGAAATCATGAATGGCATTGGCTAGCAGGGGCCTTAAATGCAAAAAATAGCCAATAATGCCAGGACTCGGTAGCTGCCACGGTTTGTTCCTTAGCCTCCTGGAACACTCGAGGGTTCTCACACTTGTTTAACACACTCTGGTTAGACAATCTCCAAATCGTGTGTTTACAAGAAACATGGCTAAGTGAGTTACCAGTCACCTTGGACTTTGAGTCTGTAATGAATCCGGCCATAAAGTCTAAGCTTGGCCGCCCTATGTCAGGCCTTTTAACGATGGTGAGAAGAGCATCAGGTTGGCGTGTTATACATTCCATCAATCATTCTCCCTATATTCAGGAGACTATCATCAAAAGTTTTGGGGGACAGGATTCGGCGCAGGACAAGATCATAATCTTGAATTTGTATTGGAACCATCTATGGGCAGGAAAAATGGAGTTCATTGATCAGATAACAGGTCTAATTGATCTCCGTATGGAATCATTAGACTTGCCAAAGATACTTCTGTGTGGTGATCTAAATATTGATCTACTTAAGAAATCAAACTCAGACCAAACCTTAGGAGCACAGGCATGGTTAACCGAAATGAGGCTACGCAACTTTCAGATGTTGAATGGCAGTACCTGTGGCGATATACCATCTGTTCAAACATGGCATCGTGCGGATTCATCCTCAACAATTGACTACATGTTTGTATCCGAAGCTTTGCATCCTAGGATACAATCGCTGACGATTTGTGAAAAAGCAATCACAATATGCTGCTCATGAAATTTGCAACAGTTAGACCTACTGAAAGGCCAAAATGGGCACATAAACTTGAGGTTGAATCAAATAGAGTTCGTTTAAGACTGGAGGAGAGCGAAGTCAAGGGTGTAATGATCCAGTACTGTCAACTGAGTGCTGACCTTGAATATGAACAACTATTGACAATTCAGAACTGCAAAAGTGGGCTTAAAAAATCTCAACATGGTCCGTGCCCATCACTTCGATCTCGAGATCCTGATTCAAAAACGAAAGATGCGTGCAGCCATTAGGAGAGCTAAGTCTCTTGACATTGACACTCGCAAATTGGAAACAAAGGCTTTGAAGCAAAAATATAAGAACTGGTTGAAAATGCATAAACACATTCTAGTGCAAAACAACACGGAACAGATGCTAGCCACCCTAAAGAATAAAAACTCGAGTGACTTCTGGAGACTCATTAATAACTTTCAAGCTCCTCAAACGGCATTGCAGTCCTGCATGGTCTCGGCAGCAGCTTGGGTTGACCACTTCGAAGCCCTCTACAAAGCAGAAGTCCCTGGCATCACTACATTGGAACCAACTTCGAAACCATGGGATTTGACGTTTCCAAGAGAGGAGATTGTGTCTATAATTAACAAGGCAAAAAAATCTAGAGCTCCTGGACCAGATGGTCTTACCAACTTCGCGATTAAACAGCAGCCTGAGCTATGGGCATCAATATGCGTAACCCTATTTGACAGAATATGTAAAACCCAGAAGACTCCTAAATCCTTTAAATACGCTCATATTGTCCCGATATTCAAGAAAGGGGACAGAACATGCCCAAAAAACTATCGCCCAGTGGCATTACTGGATACTCTGGGGAAAATCTACGCCACAATGTTACAGCAAAAACTGGTGACCTGGGCAATCGAGTCTAATCATGTAGATAAAAGACAATCTGGCTTTGTGAAGCAGGTGGGCTGCTCTTTAAACTTGTTACTCCTGAACCTGATGAAAATGGAAGCGATAAAATCTAAATCTAAGGTATATTTGGCCTTTATCGACTTCTCAAGTGCCTTTGACACCATCGACAGGCCTCGCTTGTGGTCAAAACTACAAAGTTGGGGCTGTCCAGCTGACTTAATGGCAGCAATTCGAGAATTGCACTCCGAAACCTCCATAAAAATCCAGTTGGATCGATCTGGAAATGTAACTACCCCAATCAAAACCTATAAAGGGGTAAAACAAGGCTGTCCCTTAGCTGCCACAATATTCAGTCTATTCATCTCAGATATTGGGTTGGCAATTGACTCTGTAAGATCATTTCCCCCGAAGATTGATAAGACCCGTCTAAGTTGGCTGTTATACGCCGACGATCTCGTTCTTATGGACCTAACACCTCTCGGCCTACAGAGGAAACTGAATGCGGTTGCCCAATACGTTGTATCTAACCACTTGGTGATAAACACAAAAAAATGTGAAATTTTGGTGTTAAAGAATCTTAACAGCGGAAGACAAAACAAGTTGGGACAACTAAGATGGCACTTGGGTTGGGACGCCATTCAGATAACTCAGAACGTAAAATATCTCGGAATGCTAATAAATTCATCAATCAACGATGGACCATGGATTATTGAAAATAAAAGGAAATGCAAACAACTGGCCAGTCAAGCGGTCATCATACAGAAAAAATGTGGGAAATTTTCACTAAAACCAATTCTAGCTTTTTACCATAAAAAGGTAATCCCAGTGTTATTATATGGTGCTGAAAACGCCTTGGGTTGCAGTCATGATACATGGTCATCGCTGGAGCACTGTTTTTGGCCTAAAGTTTTGTCTTTGCCAAGGGGAATTCCGACATCTTGTGTGAGGTATGAACTCTCGCTTATCTCGCTACATGCTAGGGTATGCTGGGCCCTAGTAAGTTTGTTTCGGAAATCTCGTCAGCGTGAGCACATACCACAATTTGACATTGCCAGCTAATAATAGCATGGTGTCATTATGGTCTAAAAGATGCGAAGAGATCTTGAGTGATCACGGAATCAGCCTGGATACGCTGCATAAAGACCCAAATGCTGCCAAATTGAAAATCTGGTGCGCGGACTGGGAGCAAACTTGCTCACAACGTGCCACAGCCTCCATGATGAAGGACGCCCCGCTTGAAACAAGGCCATTTAACGTGCTACAACGCTATATCGAGATGTTTCCAGACTCACAGGCTCGAAGAGTGTTCATGATGCTGCGTCTGAATGCATTTAAAACTAACGAGCGGTTGGCGTCATGGAGAACAAACAAAGTCTCAACCTTAACGTGTAGACTATGCGCTAAAGATAAGGAAACCCTGAAGCATTTGGTGCTATTCTGCACGGCACTTCACTCAGAAAGGACAATTCACCTGGGGCCTTGGGGCCTAAATTACCCCTCCCGTTGTGCCGACAACTGGTGGGCCTATATGTTTCAAGGATGGGACATGAAACTGATATTACCACTAACTCGATTTCTAATGTTAATTGAAAAACGCCTGAATATATTGTCGGCTGATGAGTAACGACGACAGTGCATTGCTTACTCGTTTGATAACTGGGAGGGGTATTTCTAAGGGACTCCTAAAGGATGACGTATTCTGATTATGTGTTGTGTTTTGTTTGTAACCATTTTAAAGGTTTGTAAGAAACTGATAAAATTATAATATAAAAAAAAAAAATTCTGTAGAGGGCGCTGCGCGTCAACGTCCGCCGAGTCGATGTCCCTCGACGGCCACCGTATCGGCGCCGACGTCACCATGCCCATAAATAGACACGCGCTGCGTCCGTTGCTCAGTTCCGTTTTGTAGTATAAGAAAAGACATGCCTGAATCGGTTAGTAACCTTGAAGGAGCGAAAGCTGCAACCACAAGGGAAGTTATCACTGCGGGGATGGATGGGCGGGGCGATAAGGAATACGTCGGAGGAACATCCCATCGAAAGAACGTTACCAGGTAAGAAGTAACTTGTTCTTCGAAGGGATTGTGTCCTCCGACGTATTCCTTATCTTTGATAGACTCCCATAGCAGTGGTATGTAATTGGAGGAGGGAGTGATAGTGCTATGTATCCCTTTAGGGATGGACCGAGTGTAATATGGCCTTTCCAAATCTGGTCTCTTGAGCAGTGGAGGAATCCAGATTGTAAAACTTTGTGAATGTATGTGCGGACGACCATGTGGCAGCCGCACATATGTCCCGGACCGGTACCCCTCTCTGGAGAGCCGAAGAGGCTGCGATACCCCTGGTTGAATGAGCCCTGAGGTTTTGGGGTGGCTCTTTCCTCGCTAGTCTATAACATTCCAGGATGGCCAAGATAATCCACCTGGAGATGGTTTGTTTTGTTATGGGTAGTCCCAACTTGTGACCTGAGTATCCTACAAACAGTTGGTCTGCTTGCCTGATCCTAGCCATTCTGCTGATGTAAAAGCTGAGAGCTCGCCTAGGGTCCAGCCTGTGTAGCCTTTCCTCCTCTTTCCCCGGATGGGGAGGAGGGTAGAATAAAGGCAAGGTAATTTTCTGAGTAATATGGAATTCAGAAACCACCTTTGGGAGAAAAGTAGGCTTCACCTGAAGGACAACCTTGTCCTTGTGGAAGATTGTATGTGGGGGTTTACAGGAGAGAGCTTGTAACTCACTCACCCTCCTAGCAGATGTTAGTGCTACCAGTAGGACAGTTTTAAGTGTGAGAAATCTCAATGCGCAAGAGTGAAGTGGCTCGAATGGAGTGCCCATTAAGAAGTTTAAGACCAAATGTAAGTCCCATAATGGAACCTGGAATGGTTTTGGAGGGTAAACATTAGTTAGACCCTTGAGAAATTGTACCACTAGAGGAATTTTGAAATAGGATGGTTCCCCCGCAGTGCGCTTGAAGATAGAAAGCGCTGCGAGATAGCCTTTTACAGTGCCAACTTGAAGGCCTGAGTTTGCCAAGTAGAGTAGAAACGATAACACTGTTGGTGTACCGCATGAAAAAGGGTCGATATTCTCTTCCCTACACCAGCTGCAAAACTTGTTGTTCCAACGGCAGCGGTATAAAGACTTTGTTGCTGGTCTTCTGGCCGAAAGCAACACCTCCATGATGTCATCAGGGAGATCCCAATCCTTGTACCTCAACCTTTCAAAAGCCAAGCGTGAAGGTTGAGGGTTCTGGTGTCTGGATGGAGAACCTGACCTCCCTTCTGCGAGAGAAGATTCTCTTTGAGTGGAAGACGGATTGGAGGGCAGATGGACATATCTAGAAGGTCCGGGTACCACGTTCTCCTGGCCCAATCCGGGGCAATTAGGATCATGGTTTTCCGGAATCTTCTCAACCTCCTGATCATTTGAGGAATAACAGGGACTGGTGGGAATGCGTAAAGGAGTGGGAACTCCCAGTCCACTACGAACGCATCTCCTAGAGCTCCTCTCGGGGGAAATTCCCTTGAACAGAACAGATCGCACTTCCTGTTGGTGCTTGTGGCGAACAGATCCACCTGAGGGGTTCCCCAAAGGGCGAAGATCTCTTGAAGGACTTCCTGAGCTAGCCCCCACTTGTGGGAGACTGTGCTCTGCCTGCTCAGAGCGTCTGCTGTCAAATTCTTCTCTCCGGCTAGGTGGACTGCCGATAGAGAGATTCCTTCCCGAATTGCCCAAAACCAGAGCTGCATTGCCTCTCTGCACAGTGGCAGTGATCCTACACCTCCTCTTTTGTTGAGGTAGTGCATGGCCACCGTGTTGTCCGTCATTATCAGGACATTTCTCCCCTGTACTGATGGCAGGAAAGCTTTTAGCGCTACTCTGATCGCTCTCAGCTCTAATAGGTTGATATGTAGTCTGGACTCCGATGGAGACCAACGACCACTGATGGTCAAGTCGTTGGCATGGGCTCCCAACCCTGTGAGCGAGGCGTCTGCGACTACTGTTATCGCCGGCCATGGTTGCCAAAACAGTTCTCCTTTCAAGATGTTCTCTGAATAGGCCCACGATTGAAGGTCGTGGGCTACCTTGTCCGGAATCCGGAGGAGGTCTGACATTCTCCCTGAGAGTTGTGACCACTGACTTCTCAGTGCCCACTGAAGAGATCTCATTCTCAGGCGAGCCTCTGGCACAAGGAAGATGCAGGATGCCATGAGGCCTAGCAACCTCAAAAAGTCGAAGGCTGGGAGACGCTGGGCATTTTGAAACTTGGTGACCATCTGTAGAATATCTTGAGCCCTCACTTCTGGTGGCGAGGCTTTTCCCAGGGAAGTGTCCAGGACCGCTCCAATGAACTGGAGTCTCTGAGATGGTATCATCTGTGACTTCTTTAAATTGAGGGAGAAGCCCAGTCTGTGAAGGAAGAGGCAGACATAATGTAGCTGGGTCTGGCCCTGATCAGCCAATCGTCCAGGTAGGGGTAGACATGGATCCCTTCCCTCCTTAGACACGCCGTCACTACCGACATCAGCTTGGTGAAGACCCTCGGGGCGGAGGTCAGTCCAAATGGCAGAACTCGAAATTGATAATGAGAGTTGCCAATTGCGAACCTCAGGTATTTCCTGTGCTTGAGATGGATTGGCACATGGAAATAAGCATCCTGAAGGTCCAGAGATACCAGCCAGTCCTGGAGCTGGAGGGCCTGAAGGATCTGAGAGAGAGTTACCATCTTGAACTTGTCCTTCCTGAGGAACTTGTTCAATTCTCGTAAGTCCAGGATGGGTCGCAGTCCCCCGTCCTTCTTTGGTATGAGAAAGTAGGGGGAGTACCAGCCCTTGTTCCTGTCCGCTACAGGTACCGGTTCTATGGCACCTTTCTCTAAGAGGTCCATAATTTCCTGCAAGAGGAGCGGATCTGGAACTTTTAGGGAGCTGTTCCCCGGTGGATGACTCTGAGGGATGTGTAGAAAGGGTAGGCAGTAACCTTGGGCAACTGTCTCCAACGCCCAAGCATCTAACGTTATAGCCTGCCATTCCGTCAGATGGTGAGTTAACCTGCCCCCTACAGGTGTCTTGTGTGGGAAGGCCTCAGGAAGGCTTCCTTCTCCTCTCCATCGGGTATGCAGTCAGCCACTGATGAAGCACACTCCCATAATGTGTGACTGAACCTGGCGAGCGTACAGGTGGCGTTGATGGACTTCAACGCCATACTACAGGCAGAGAAGACTTTCTTTGCCATAGAGCCGTACCTCTTGTCATCCCTATCCTGTGGGACAGTAGGGTAAGCAGTCCTACTGCTGGATGAAGTTGCCCCTTGAACCACCAGGCTCTCTGGGGTCGGGTGTTTTGACAGGTATTCAGTGTCAGCAGCCGCTACCCTATACTTTGTCGACAGTCTTTTATTGACTGCTGGGATAACCTCGGGAGTTTCCCAATTGGATGCAATTTTTCTTTGTAGGGCTGCATGGAAGGGGACCACCGGGTCCTCCTGTGGGCCTTTGTCCAATATGTCCGTTAGATCATCCTGTTGGAAAACAGGTGAAGGCGCAGACCAACCCATAAACTCAATTATTCTTGCCATCAGGGTTCTATATGGTGTTTCGGCATATTCCCCTTGGTGTGGCTTTACAAATTCCACTTCTGGGGAAGTGTCAAGTCCACTTGCCTCATAAAGTGAGTCCTCTAGTTCCTTCAGCCTTCTTTCTGCAGCAGGCAGTGTGGATCTCTGTAAACCAAAGTTTCTTGGTCAGAGTCTTCCCTTTCTTCATAAATTGAAGACAGACCAGGGTATTCTGATCTCTGAAATGGAGTAAAGCCCATCTCTAGGGCCGAAGGAGCCAAACTCGTCGTTATTGGACGAGAAAATGTCGAAGTCGTAGACGCCGATGTAACCGGCTTCGAAGGCGCCGAAAATGGCGTCGAAAAAACTGGAAGGGGTCTCGAAGAACTCGAGAGGATCGGGATCCTACTCGAGGGCATCAACGACGGTCTCTGCGTCGTGCCGCAGGCCCTTGAAAACACCGTTGGCTGTGGAGCCTTGGTCCTATCTTTCATCGGCGTTGACGATGGCATCGAGTCGATCGACCGATGCGTCGAGGAACCTTTCGACAACGGCGTCGATGGCGCCGACCCGTGCATCGAAGGAATCTTCGACGACGCCGTCAAAGGAACCGTCAAAGACGACGGCGTCGAAGACGGTGCCTTCTTACCCGATGGCTCATGGCGCTCTCGGGTGGAATGTTTCGCCGGGTGCTGCGACTCGCGGCGTTTTGATTTTTTGGGTTTTTCACCTGGGGTATCACCCTCAGCTGTCTTCGAGGGGGTCGAGGCCACGTTCTCGAAGACGCTTAACATTTTCTTTCTGAATTCCTCCCACTCCGCTTGAGAACTGTGTTTGGTGGGACAGGAAACTCTTTCTGGGGACACCAAAGACGACGAGGAATGGGACCTTCGACGTCTCTTTTTTGAGTGTCTAGATCTCGACGAATGGTGGGAGCTGCTTCGAGATCTAGAATGGGAGTGTTTTCGACGGCGAGGAGACGAATGCCTCGACTCAGCCGACGAAACCTTCGAGGAGGATTTGGCTGACTTACCTCTCTCGAGCTTCCCCTTTCGCTCCTTCAGGGCTTTCGCCGTCATGGACATGCAGTCCTCACACTCCGAACAATGGTGCTCGGACCCCAAGCACCATAAACAGACCCTGTGTGGATCCGTTATTGAAATTTTTTTACTGCAGTCTCGACATTTCTTGAAGCCGGATCGCGGCGTCGTCGGTTCTGATGAAGAAGCCATCGAGAAAGATAAGGAATATTCATCGAAATAGATTTAGATAAACCTGACTGAACTAAGCAACGACGTTCCGAGGCCCCACGAAGCGCGGAAATCGGAACTGGACAACGGACGCAGCGCGTGTCTATTGATGGGCATGGTGACGTCGGCGCCGATATGGTGGCCGTTGAGGGACATTGACTCGGCGGACGTCGACGCACAGCGCCCTCTACAGAAAAAATTTCCAAGGCCAGCAAGCTGGAAACGTATTATCAAAGATAAGGAATACGTCGGAGGACACAATCCCTTCGAAATATAATTACTTAATACTCTAGGCCTTTGCTGTCAATGAAATGAGTTTGTGCAAATCCGGTAATCTAAACCATTCCGGCACAAAAGATGCCGCTGCCCTGCACAATCACAAACTTTACATGAATACATTGCTGTGCATTATTCCAACATTTTAACAGTGGTTGCTCCCTTGATCTTTGAGTGAGTCACCTGGAATGACAGTGGGTGGCACAACTTGGAGCCCCCGGCTATTCTTATTCTCTTCCTCATACTTCCGATCGTGACCACCTGTGTCTCAGTGGCACAAGTGTCTTCAGAAACTGTGGACTCTCCTTTACACAATTCTAAGGGGGAGGAGTGTCTGGATCTATAAATTTTGTGTGTGTCAAGATGGGGGGCCTAGTAAGGGGGCAGGACAAGTGGGGTTATAGTAGTGGGAATGTCCGTATTGGCAGAAAGGTGTTATCCCTTGTACGTAAAGGTGGCCCGGGAAATCTACTGGGATAGCTTCACCTATTGTCCAACAAGAAGCCAAGTGATTGCTAGGCAACCAACACACCGCCACCTTGCCCATTGGCCCAGCCATCTACTTTTTCACTTCCGCCCCACCGGAAGGCGTGAGCCGGCTCAGGAAGGGCCGCGTAGAAATGTCCAAGCCTGTCTCTCGCCTGCCCCTCACTCGCATCCAGCTCCAGCAAGGCAAGGGCAGGAGCCCCTCTCCCTCCAGCAAGATCCACATCGAGATCGATTGCCGTGCCATGCTGGGAGAGAACCAGCCTCCAGCTCTGCATTAAAGGTGATGGCCCTGCGCTCTCCAATAGAACGTGTGGCCATTCTGCCTTCTGCCACGCTTCGTTTTTCACAGTGAAATCCGCAGGTCTCTTTAGCCCACAGCACCACCAAAATGGCCGCCAACAAGAAGCCAAGTGGTTGCTAGCCAACCAACACACTCCCACCTTGCTCATTGGCCCAGCTACCTACTTTTTCACTTCCGCCCACCGGAAGGCGTGAGCCGGCTCAGGAAGGGCAGCGTAGAAAGGGCCAAGCCTGTCTCTCGCCTACCCCTCACTCGCTTCCAGCTCCAGCAGGGGAAGGGCAGGAGCCCCCTCCCTCCAGCAAGATCCACGTCGAGATCGATTGCCGTGCCGTGCGAGAACCAGCCTCCAGCTCTGCATTAAAGGTGATGCCCTGCGTTCTCCGACAGAATGCGTGGCCATTCTGCCTTCTGCCACGCTTCATTTTTCACAGTGAAATCCACAGGTCTCTTTAGCCCATAGCGCCACCAAAATGGGCGCCAACAAGAAGCCAAGTGGTTGCTAGGCAACCAACACACCGCCACCTTGCCCATTGGCCCAGCCACCTACTTTTTCACTTTCGCCCCACCGGAAGGCGTGAGCCGGCTCAGGAAGGGCAGCGTAGAAAGGGCCAAGCCTATCTCTCGCCTACCCCTCACTCGCTTCCAGCTCCAGCAGGGGAAGGGCAGGAGCCCCCTCCCTCCAGCAAGATCTACGTCGAGATCGATTGCCATGCCGTGCGAGAACCAGCCTCCAGCTCTGCATTAAAGGTGATGCCCCGCGTTCTCCGACAGAACGCGTGGCCATTCTGCCTTCTGCCACGCTTCATTTTTCACAGTGAAATCCACAGGTCTCTTTAGCCCATAGCGCCACCAAAATGGGCGCCAACAAGAAGCCAAGTGGTTGCTAGGCAACCAACACACCGCCACCTTGCCCATTGGCCCAGCCACCTACTTTTTCACTTCCGCCCCACCGGAAGGCATGAGCCGGCTCAGGAAGGGCCACGTAGAAAGGGCCAAGCCTGTCTCTCGCCTATCTGCACAGGTCAGCACTATAAACAGACCAAACTCTGCTCAGCCGTCGCTCACTGTAAGTACATTGCAACAACAACAAAAAAAGCCCCTACCTGCACCACCACTGCAGAAACCCATCAGATTACCTATGCTGCATCGCCCTGCAATCACCCCACGCGCTCTTACTAAACTGTAATACGCAGGTGCAAAATCACAGCACGCACCACTACATTATCCAAAGCGCTCGTATAACCGTCAATCCCCGCTGCCACATGCCCTGTAACTCGTTTGCCCTAACAGGCCTCCAGCTCTCAGATCCAGTCACATGACACTCACCATCCTACTGGCCCACTACTGCCTTGCTGCCCAATTGGTTCTAGCTTGCATTGATTGTATTATTTTTTTTATTTTTTTTATTTCATTTAGTTTATACTAACTTTTTGAAAATTTAAAAAGAAAAAAAAGAAAAGAACATAGAACAAAACTATTTGTCATTTTTTGTCCTACTTTTTAACCTTTAAAATGTTCAATTCATTCTACTCCATGTTGCACTAATAAATGACTCTTGATTCCTTTCCCTCTTAGTTTCAAGCTTCACTGTTCAAGTATAAGGGCTTTTCTCTAATGGGATTTGAATATGCTCTAAGAGTCTCATCGTGCCAATCATCAGCGCTTTGCTTTCACCAATGTGAAGATGTTTCCACCATTCTTCAACTTCAGGATCGTATTGGTGCCTTTGGTACCTAGCTCTATTCAGAGTGGACTTCTTTTTAATTTTGAAGATCTCTAAAAATTGTTGGTATTCAATCGGATTGCACCCACCCAGCCGCTGATGTTGTAGCAGCGATTATGTCACTGCCAGTATGTCTGCATTCTTTACACGCAGTCTGTTCTGTCCTGGGACCACTGAGATTGGTTGTCTCCATTGCTTCCGCAATACTGGATTGTTCATCTTCCATTCCATTGATACGATGTTGTGGTCACTTTTAGTTGTCTTGAGCACGTTCAGTGTAACAATCTCTTGGACTAAACTATTCGAGACAAAGATGTAATCTAATATATATTTTTGTCCTCCTCGTTATTATGTTGGCTTTGCTGGGATATCTCCTCGAGTTGTTCCATTTTGCATTATCAAATTCCTGTGCGCCATTTCGTCACGCCAGCATTCACATTTGTATCTTTCCTTACATTTCTTGGGAGACTTTATTTGATCAATTTCTAGTAGGTTCATATTGAAATCACCGCACACAATCAGCGGGGCTCCCGGGTTATCGCTTTGGATGTTATCTATGGCTTCTAACAGATCGTCTTCGAATTTTTGGTGCGTTTTTGGTGTTGAGTTCCAGTAAACATTTACGAGATAGATAACTTGCTCCTTTTTCTCTATCTGGTTTACTGAACTAACACTAATTGTCTGCAGGAAAGGAGAGATGTTTGATGCTGATATAATTCTCAAACCGGATGATCTTTTAATGAGAACTAGTTGGCCGGACATTGGGCAGCCTTTTTTTTGTCTAATCGCTGGATTTAGTGCAACTTCGTAACCGTCTACGCACAGTGTATTCGCGAGCCACGTTTCTTGGAGACATATCACATCAGCCTTTGCCAAAATTTCAGGTCTTGAGTTAAAAAAATGTGAAAAGCCTCTCGTATTCCAGGTGGCCATCATTACCTTTGTCGCTTGCTCATGGCATTAACTCATTGTTGGACTGTTTAGAGTTTTCGCGAGCCATGCCCATTTATCACCCCTGTCTTCCAGGACATTCTTCTTCTCAACCGTAGAATCCGCTGACTTTACCATCTCATGGTTATCTACTGTTATTTTGAATTCTTTTAGTCTTGTCACGATCGACGGGCAGTGGCTAGTCTCATCTCCTACCTTCTCTTTCGCATCGTCACACCTCTGAGCCTCAACTCTTCCGTTTGTTGGCGCATGGGAGTTCCCCAGTGGGAGGATTCCTTTTTCAACAGGTGGGTTGGTGCCTGTAGGTTTTTCGGTTACTTCGTCCACCAGCGCGTTGTCCACCTCGTAGACTAGGTACCCGGCATCCCACAGCTGCCTCTCACATCTCATGACCAATTCCACATCCTTTTTGTCTATAATGTGTAATAGTACAAATTTCTGGTTTGCATCTGTTATTATTTCGACTCGATCGATTCGGGCACTTTTTATTGATCTTAACCCAGGGATTTTTTGGAATAGCTGCAGGATGGTATACCTGTTTAAAGGCGTATCACTTTTTCTGATTTCACTTTTTTCTACTAGAAGTCTGAATGCCTGGTGTCCTGCAGGCATTGAGGAAATGTTATTTTTGACAGGGCGTTGTTGCTGGTTCGACTTAAGTTGGTTATCCCATCTTGTCCTCTCAGAGTTTTTTCCAGAGTGCTCAGATGCTTTTGTAGGCTCAGACTTTGCGCACAGATCCTGCACTGAGTCATTTATATTCTTCAGCGGATCTGATGTGCTTTTCTTCATGGATTCAGCTTTCTGCATACTTATCATCCGTTTCTCCTCTAATGTATAGTATCTTTGAGTTTCCTGAGGCTTTATCGGTCCTTATCTTCTATTTCGTTGATTTTCTTTGGAGTCCTTGGCCACGAAAAGACTCTTACCTTTTGGTTGAGACTCGCTCACTTTCACAAGGTCTTTTAGAGGCGTCCGTGGCCCAGTTCCGTCCTTTGTGGACCCGGCATTGACAGCTCTCTCCTCACCTTTTTGATCGAGCTCCTCAATGTTTTCACTCTCCATTTCATCTTTATCAAGTGAGCTGTACGTTGACAGGTTCAGTAATTCCTCAATCTCAGCCTCATCATCTTCTATCACCGGAGGAATATTCTGACTCCTTGGGTTTATGTTTAATCCTGGGACGGAGACATTGGCTTCCGTTTGAGACTCAAGGGTCTCTGTTTCCACCACAGCATCGGCACATTTTTGTTTGCTCTTTGGTAGTTTTTGCTCAGGGTTATTAACTGTGATGTTCAAAGCTTTGATGTTCCTAAAGAAATTCGTTGAACTTCTTGGCTTTTGATTCTTTTGGGTTTGTTGGTTTTTTGATTTGTTTTATATCTTTTTTCTGCTTCTGATCGACTGCCTTTTTTTTGTTGGATTTCATACTTTTTCCGTTTTCAAAAATGTTGAACCACTCTGCTTCATTATTTTTTGTGGACGCAACTTTGGAGTCGGTCTCCACACTCACTGAAATGTCCTTTACGCACTTATCAGCCTGGGTCAGATCAATTGTCAGAGGATTATCCCCTTTTTCTTTCTCCGTTTCAATACAGACTATTTCTTGTGGGACTACGTTTGTTGGAATCATTGTGCAAGTGGCAACTAAATGCGTATCCGTATCTACATGGATACCACTTTCCATGAGACCTTTCTCGGAGGTATCGTTTTCTGCAGTACTAATTGTAAGTTCTTTTCCGTAACAGCAGTTTTGAATCGGAATAATCTTGTTGTTTTTTGATGATTTCTCTTGTTGTTGTCTAACACCTGGTAAACTCGTGCTATTGCCAACGAGCGCCAGATCTTTAGTTATTTCTGCCCTTGGATAGATGCTAGAAGGCTGATTTGTAGGGACTGAGGTATTCTTGTATTCACGTTCATTTTGTAGTAGCGACAATGCTTGTCTCGTGACGTCTGCTAACAGTCTTTTGTCTTCAGCCAAATTTTTTAACGACTCTTTCAGGGCTGTTAAAGAGATTTCGTTGCCTCTTTTTGACATCACCACCTGCGCTGTCATGTCCGTTAAGTCTGCCTCTAGTTTTATCAATTTCGAGTTGAGTAGTGCAATTAACGTGGTTTGATTGCGCCAATTCTCATTTAGATTTTCGTATAATTTCTTCAGGCGGGCCACGGCTATCATTGATGATGACATCAGGATCGGGCTTAGCTTTATAACTACTGATTCCAGCAATGCAGAGCTGATCCCAGAGTTCATTCGCTCATTCGCCGTTATAGGATCCCCCTCCAGCTGACTCTCGTTTTGTCTTTGCTCAATCTTCTCATCGCTCTCTGACTCCGAGGATGGAGAGCTCTTTTTATCTTCACTCACTCTTTTGGGTGGTGTAGAGGCTTTCGCGGCACTCCCTCCTTTGAAGCGCTTGTTTGTGCCATCTGTTTCAGTGTTAGAGCTTATATTTCTTCTGTTGCTCTTTTGTGAGGCAATGATTTCATCATTTCTTGTCTCAAAGGGAGGGGTATCTGCCTCCAGTCTCAAGACTTCACCGATGTTCGTATCATTGAGCAATCTTCGCTCTGCTTGTGGCCACGTTCTCCTGCTCTCATATGTTTGGGAGGATTTTCGTGGATGTATTATTTTGCGGTTCATCTCTGCAAGATCTTTCAATAGTTGGTCCGCAATCTCTAAGGAGTCCCTTCTAGTTGATAATTTAGACACATTTTGTACATTATGTGCAGCACTCCTTTCATTCCATACTTCGGGATTCAACCAGTCCTCACTTAGAACTTTCGATGGTCTAACAGAGATTGCATTCTCCTTCATTACTAGCTGGTTAGGGTCCTCCGTCTGCTTCAAATTAGGTGATGGCATGTATGTGGACATTCGTTCAGGCGTTTTATTTTCAGGTTTGTGCATTGCTGCCACTCTTACCCACGCCAAGAGTTTTAGTGAAGATCCAGCTTTTATTGTCTTTTCCATACTTGAAGCACTTTGTGAAGGTGATAGATCCTTATTGCAAAGCTCCTTCCCACGCTTTGCCTCATTAGTTAAATGAGTCATCTCCGGCGATGTATGTTCTTCAATAGGACTTCCTTGACAATTCGTCTCTTCTAGTCCCAGGTGTTTTTTTTGCTTTAGACTTGGGCTTGTATTACATTGATTTTTGGGGGATGATGAGGTAGGCAAGTCTGCAGTGGTCAACTTGGGCGCCCTGTTCTCGCTGCATGTATCGTAAGGCAAACTTTGCCTCTGATCGAGTTGAGAGGAGGAGGTTCAGTCGGGACAAGGGCTCTCCTCCTGTAGATGATGTATCATTACCGAACATTTGTCTTTTCCTGCGCCGACAGCGCACACAGCCCTCGAGGGTTCCTCCTGATTTCTCTTCACTATTTGTTCGTCCACTTGTAATGACTGAGCGCTCATATTTATTAGATGTTCATTAGGGGCTGACCCATTTGCACCTTTCGCTCTTCCCCTCTTACTCGTTGCCGTACTTGATCCTACATCCTCACAATCCGCCAACTCACTCTCACTCAATTCTATGCAGTCGCTGTCATCGCTCACTTCGCGATCAGCATGCAGCATTCTATTTGTGACCGCTCCAGTCCATTTCACCTTTCTACCAGTTTGTACGCCCGCGTGAACCATCATCGCTGGGTGGGGAAACTGTGAGTCAAGCAGAGTTGCCGGGACAGAGCGTCTCACATCTCCATGCGCGTTCCTTCCTAAAACAGCCTGTAGGTTTGAAATATTTGCCGTTTCTATATCGCGCTTGGCCTGAGCTTGAGCATGAGCACGGGTATTCGCCGTGGCTCCAGTCCGCATTTCAGTTCGCTTGCTCTATTTTGCAATCAGCTCGTGAGCGCTCTTAACCCGTGCTCCATCTCCGAGGCAGGTCAGTGGAGGGTGGAAAGTAGAGGGCAGAAGGTCATACGCTTGCGCGCTGATCTTCTTACCGGAGTTTCTGTAGAACAGTTCACCGTACTCCACGAACCCCACGGACCACCAGGGAACACAGGAAACACTCTGTACACTCCGTTGATTGTATTATTGAACTGCCCTGCTGCCCAAATGGTTCTAGCCTGCATTGATTGTATTGCCCAAATGGCTCTAGACTGCATTGATTGCATTGTTGCACTGCCCTGCTGCCCAATTGGTTTTAGCCTGCATTGATTGCATTGTTGCACTGCCCTGCTGCCTAATTGGTTCTAGCCTGCATTGATTGCATTGTTGCACTGCCCTGCTGCCCAATTGGTTCTAGCCCACATTTATTGTATTATTGCACTGCCCTGCTGCCCAAATGGTTCTAGCCCACATTTATTGTATTATTGCACTGCCCTGCTGCCCAAATGGTTCTAGCCTGCATTGATTATATTGCCCAAATGGCTCTAGCCTGCATTGATTGTATTGTTGCACTGCCCTGCTGCCTAATTGGTTCTAGCCTGCATTGATTGCATTGTTGCACTGCCCTGCTGCCCAATTGGTTCTAGCCCACATTTATTGTATTATTGCACTGCCCTGCTGCCCAATTGGTTCTAGCCCACATTTATTGTATTATTGCACTGCCCTGCTGCCCAAATGGTTCTAGCCTGCATTGATTATATTGCCCAAATGGCTCTAGCCTGCATTGATTGTATTGTTGCACTTCCCTGCTGCCCAATTGGTTCTAGCCGGCATTGATTGTATTGTTGCACTGCCCTGCTGCCCAAATGGTTCTAGCCTGCATTGATTGTATTGTTGCACTGCCCTGCTGCCCAATTGGTTCTAGCCTGCATGGATTGTATTGTCGCATTGCCCACTACTGCCCTGCTGCCCAAACCAGACCAGCCTATTCTTGAGCAACTCTTTGCACTGCTTGCCATCCGCACAAAGGGAGTAGCTTTCACTCCCTGTCAACTGCATACATCTCCCACCACAAACACCCTTAACTGGGATCCCTCTACCAGCCCACAGACTCTACCAGCAACTGCTCCCACATAATTATGGCACCCTGACTCCCTTGCTCTCACACCATACCACCTACTCCATTCCTACCGGCCCTATCTATCACGAGAACAGCCACTACTCATCACTCCTGCCCTAGTAGCTTGAACCCTACCTCGAAACCTCACTCCATCCATACCACCCAAACACTATCAGTAAAGACCCATGCCCCTCCACATAATAAATCTAAGGTTAGGCAGCCGCTCGAATCAACGTGCAGCCACTTCCAAGCTACTCCATGCTAAACACGCCCAGCCTACCCCACATTCAACTAGTAAACCCACACCTAACACATCCAGCACAACCAATACTCCTCACAATACCTTGGCACCAACTATACAAAACAATAACCAGAAAACTCAATTCCAGTGCGCACTTATCAACGCACGCTCCCTACCAGCGCACGCAACTGAGATCCATGATCTCATCAATGACCTACACTTAGACATATTACCCATAACTGAAACCTGGTTACACGTAGCCTCCGGACCAGCTGTCTGCCAAACACTAGGACCAGGTTACATCATCCTGAGTCAAGACAGAACCTCTAGCAAAGGAGGCGGGGTAGCCCTAATCATCAAAGAAACCCTCAACGCTAGACAAATAAAGACCAACGAAGCAGACAACTTCGACTCACTATCAGTTAAAATATCACCCTCGCCTAATGAAACTATAACAATACACATAGTCTACCGCCCACCAGGCCCAACCATAGACTTCCAATCCAACATCACCCACATCCTAGGTGATAACCTGGAAGCAAACAAGTCATTCTCTTAGACGACCTCAACCTGGGCTTTAAAGACCCAAAAGATAAAAAAAAAATAAAGCCCTTGCCAAAGCTCTCCTAGATCTAGGCTTTACATAACGAGTAAATGAACCCACACACACCAAAGGTCGCATCCTTGACTGGATCGCTGACCACAACATTAGTTCTAATGTGGCTGACATTAGTTCTAACACCCCCAGACCATGGACAGATCACCACCTATTACATTTCTTAATACCAGCTAAAACAGCAGGGAACACTTACCCACCTGCACCAGCTACTATGGCAAGATCAAAAAAACTGCTCACGGCAGACAGACTAATCCCACTCCTGGAAAAGTCAACGATATCCCATGCTATCTCCAAAGACCCTACAACACTAGCTGAGCTCTACAGCACACTAAAAGACATAATAGAAGTAGTAGCTCCACTGGAAAAGAAAAAATCCCCAAAGATACTCCATGCCAACTCCTGGTTCACACAAGAACTAAAGGATACACGCACTGCCAAAAGAGCAGCACTAACTGCTTGGCAGATCAATCCCTGCCCTACCACAAAGGATTCCTACCTCACACTTGCTAAACAATATAAAAAGGCCATCTCTACAGCCAAAGCAACAACTTACAATGCCAGAATTGAGAAAGCTAGCTCACAGTCAAAAGAGCTATTCACCATATACAATGAGCTTACTATCCCCATCTACCTCCGCTCTACCCACCGAGAAGAACTCCACATGGTGCAATAACATCCAACACGCCATATTAGACAAAATTAAAACTCTCAAAAAGAAAATCAAACTCAATTGGATAAACTACCTAAACTCAACACTGCTCCAAAGCCGTCCTTGCACAAACCAGATGGGAACATCAAAAATAGCAGTAACCCACCTAAAACCTTCACATTCAGAGAAGTAACCACTCCAGAAGTCCTCCACATTCTGAAGCACTTCAAACCCTCACTATGCAAAGGCGACATCTGCCCAGAAAACCTAGTCAAACACTGCACCACTGCACTTGCCCCTTTCATGACCTCCTTCATCAATGCATCCTTCACTACCAGTACAGTGCCCACCACCCTCAAGGAAGCCTGGGTGCGACCCTTACTAAAAAACCTTCCCTCGACCCGGATTCCCCAAACAACTACCGCCCCATTACTACAGGGCCATTCCTGCTGACAATTCTAGAAAAAGCTGCATATCTACAGATTCAAGCTCATCTAGAAACACACAACATCCTGGGAAAAAGACAATCAGGCTTCCGCCCCCGCCAAGGCACAGAGTCAGCCTTACTCGACCTTAAGAACCAACTACTCGAAGCCATGGACAAAGGCAAAACCTCACTCCTCTTACTCTTAGACCTCTCAGCAGCCTTTGATCTGGTTGACCGTAAGATCCTCTGCAAACATCTTACTGACACAGCCCACTTCTCTAAAGAAGCTACAGCATGGATCACCTCCTTCTTGGAGGGTAGAGCTATGAGAGTCTTCTCAGACCAAGCATCGGCCACAGCCTCACCCATTGAGTGTGGAGTCCCACAAGGCTCATGCACTTCCCCCACGCTCTACAACCTTTTCACCCTCCCACTATTCAGTGACCTAGAAGATTTCAGCATAGCCTTCACCAACTATGCCGATAACAAACAAATTCTCATGCCCTTAACAGGCAACTACGACCAAGACCTCAAAATCCTCCAAGACATATACGCCCGCATCCAGGCTTGGATGGCGGCAAACAGCCTATGTCTAAATGGGGAAAAAATGGAACTACTATTAGTAGGCCCCAAAGAAGCCTTAAAACGTCTTTACAACACATACAGCTCCTTAATCATCGAAGACATAGTCATTACAACGGCAGCCTCAGTGAAATCCCTAGGCGTCTATTTAGACTCCACATTATCGATGGACAGACAAGTCAGTGTCATCTCATCAGCAGCAGCCCAAACTTCCAAAATAATAAATGCTGTGAAACCTTACGTAACACAAAAGAACCGCCTCAACATCACCAGAGTCACCATAGGTGTAAAACTAGACTACTGCAATATCCTACTCTTGGGCACATCCACACATAATTTGAATCGATTACAAACAGTACAAAACAATGCCCTAAGAGCGGCACTCAGCATTACCAGGAAAGAACACATTTCCCAGGCTAGAAGGGACGCTCACTGGCTCCCAGTCAAAGAACGTATAACATTTAAAGCCCTCACCATCACACACAGATGCCTCACCCAATCTGCGCCAGCATACTTAGTAGAGAGAATACACCAGACACCATCACATAGGCCTAAACATAACAAATACTCACACCAACTCTCTGTCCCAGCATTTAACAACCAGTTCCAGCTCCCAAAGCATGGAACTCGCTACCGCCCAGTCTAAGGAGTGAACAATCCCTCTCTGTCTTCAGAAAAACACTGAAAACAAGATTGTTCAATTAAACTTTCTAATACTCTGTACTTCCTTCAATACTGTTCCTCTGTAACCACGGAACACTTGATCAACAATGTTTATTGTCATCTGCATTTTAAATTTGTTTGTCTCTGTACCAAGCTGAATATTCTGTAACGGCGCCACAATGCCTCTGGGCTGCTGGGCGCTTGATAAATCCAAATAAATAAATAAATAAATATATATATAGTGATATTCATGTGATGTCTAGCTGCACTCCCCTAGTATGGCCTAGGTCCCTTTCTACCTCAGATGGTTCCCCCGCACTCTAGGCCTGCCTGTGGGGTAGAACCTTGTATTGCAGGTTCTGTTCCATCCCACCCCTGACTCCACTTTCAGGCGGGAGGAAGAACAGACCACTCAACTCATTGGGTTGTAATATGTTCTGTTCTCACTTAAACCAAGGTTGGAGCTTGTCGAGGGATGAGACCAAGGAAGTTCAGGCTACCCCGCACTCCTGATGCCCTCTCTAGAGCTGTGTGGATCTCTCTTGATCTTCTTTATAAACATATTGCAGGGATTCACTTTTACTCTTGGTCTGATGAGCAGGGAAAGTTGAGGAAAACACCTCTACAGGTGCTGGGGCAATCCAATATATTCCAAAATGTAAAAAGGAAACAACTTTTAACCTTTTAACAGTGTCAGTGTGGAGGAGTAAATTAAACCAAGTTAAAGGTCCTAAGCTGAAAAGACAATGTGCTTAGTCCAATGTCCAATTCCCTATTCTGACCGGAAACACCTTGGGTTTGCCATACCCCATCAAGCATCCATCTGTGTACTTATGGCCTCAGGGTAATTAAAGCACATTTCTTTGGCCTTGGCAGATAGTCCAGAAGATGAGTCATCTTCCTTGGATCTGTGGCTGTATAACGCACTCCAATCTGAACAGATGAGAGGTGCACCAAAGTGATAATCACTGAAACTCAATAGGTGTGAGGAAAATTCAATACTAATTTCTCTAATAATTCACAAAATGTCATGTGCAATCGGGTGGTGCCCCCTGACCTGTTGGGGCTCCAACATCAACTAAACAAAACACATACCAGTTGTTGCTGACTGGTGACCCGGAATGCACTTCTCTGGGTCCAACAACCCTCTCTAGTTAAATTGAACTTATATACCAAAATTTTAAAAATATACTGTAAGTATATCTTAACAACACGTCTGTTTACTACAATCAATCACATTAATTTGTTCACAAGTGCTATTAAATACCATCCTACATTTTTCTCTAAAGCCAAAAACAAATTTAAATTCATAGGGTCTAAATCACATTACATGTGTACAAATGTACATATGTTCAGATGCGAACATCAAACATTCATCTAGATATTCATTGCACAGTGTTAACATGGAATATCCATTCTGATAAGTTTCAACAGTAAAGCATTCCAATATGCAGACACATTTAGGAATTACAAATTCCTTTTCTCAAGGCTGTCAACCTGTTACTACTTAACATTCATTAACATCTGCAAGTCAAAAATGCAACAGTGTGAGTATGGTGTAAAGTCTCAACATACATCAGTCCTCATGTGTAAAAAATATGTTAAAAATAATAATGCTTACAACACCATCCTTTCAACTGGTGGATTCTATCACAATGGTAAGAAACACCCACCCCGAAGTAATCTAGAAAGTTAGCCTGTTTGTAAAGAAACTTCTCTTCCTCAGACTTCAGTAATATACATGGATCTATAAATGAAGAATTCTGTAAGAACTCCCCAAAGTGTAAAACACACAAATTTCCCCCACAGTTACCCGTGCAGTCCTACCTGTCAGAAATGTTTCACTCGGACCGCAGAGCATCAGAGCGGAGAGCGGGTCTGGTGCCCTGTGGCCGTATTTAAAGGCAGAGACAAGTGCCATGAGGGACTTCTGGGTCAGACGAGGCAGCCATTTTGGAATGGCCAACAGAACGATTATAGCAGCCAGGGGTAGTCTGTTAGAACCGCTTGCACATCTGGACACAGCGATTCAACCTCTGATTCAAGAGAGTCCATCATACATTACAGATATGACAGACTTTTTGAATAAACTAAATGATATCCATTTTGTGGAGGGTCTTGACATCATGTTTACTATGGATGTCACGTCCCTCTATATGAACATAGTGCACGAAGCAGGAATGGAAGCCATGGAATGGCTATTGTTATCCAAAGACTCATGTAATGGGGACAGGATTTTTCTACTTACCTTGCTGAAATTAGTACTTCAGAACAATTTATTTTAATTTGGTGACACTTTTTACCTGCAATTATCTGGTACTTCAATGGGTGCAGCAATGGCACCCAGCTATGCTAATATCTTTATGTTATATCTTGAGATGGAGCATGTGTTGAATTCACCAAAGTGGATGCAACATCTGACGATGTATGTATGATTTATCGACGACCTCTTTGGCATTTGGGATTTAGAATTGTATTTAATAGGACTTGTGAACACATTAATGTGATTGATTGTATTAAACACAATTGTTGTAAGATATACTTACAGTATATTTTTTTTTAATTTGGTATATAAGTTCAATTTAACTAGAGAGGGTTGTTGGACCCAGAGGAGTGCATTCGGAATCACCAGTCAGCAACAACTGGTATGTGTTTTGTATAACACACTCCAACAAGGACCACCAAACTCTAGAACCAAAGAAGGCAGTGGAAGAGAATAATGTGGCCAAACCTCTTAGGCGGAATCATTTTTTACAGGTTCACCATTAGATGAACTGGTTTTCCTGTGACGCAACCATTGCTAAAGCCATAGCTCTACAACAGTGCTCTGTACTTCAATGGATCTGCATATTTTCACCAAGGATGGGGAAATATATACACAACACCAGTAGATAGCCCTCTTCTAAGTCGGTGTAATTGTCACTTAAGTGAGGGCATAAGCCTGAAGATATCAGGGTCTATGCAGCTCCCACACACTCTCTAGGTAGCTCACGACTCTAGCTAGATTGCCCTGGTAGGCCAACTTTCCTGGGCTGCAGAGACTCTTGTGGCCTTTGTACAAGGTTAAAGGTCTGACTTCATTACACACTTCTAATATCCTAGCCCACCCACTCCTGTGTAATACAAGAAAGTACTCCTCCTACAGCACTAATCACAAAACATCTCCTCTCCCCATACACTAAGCCACACACTATCTGTACATATTTCACCTTTGAGACACTCTCCATATATTTAAATCAGGTGGCAACCCTCCCATGTACCACCAAGGAATGTTATAGAGGGAACAGTTGAAGCAGTTGTCAGGTGGGGAGGCCTAGGTCAATGATACCCACACCCTCAAGTACAAAGCAAGACATATATCCTCAATTCTCTGAAGAGCCTCAGATCGGAATGGGGAGGTTAAGCAGCGGATCAACCACAGTTAACATAGTCAGCTCTTTGCTGAAGAAGCAGGATACTTTTGTAGTGCTAGGGTGTTCATTTTCTGGATCCAGGCATTCTTCTCTTTATCGTGCTCTCATTGGATCATCATCCATGTCCTTTCTTCCTCAGTTCCTTCGAAATTGGTCTTTAAATAATTCTATCACCATCTGTATGTCTACTAGTGGCACTAAATGGTAACTCTTTTACTTAGACTTAAAGAGGAGGAACAGTGGTTAAGCCCATCTGTACCATACATTTGTCTTCTCGAGTCATTGCTTATGCTGGTTTAACTTGAGGGTAGACAAGTGCTAGTATATATCTTTCTAAGCGCCTTAGCAGGCTTTGTATACACCCTCCTTGATCATGTATATGTTCCTGGACTTTCCATGTAGGTGTGAAAGCAAACACCAATTGCTTCTGGGCTTTCGATTCCCCCAGATCCTTGATACGCTCCATCAAACTCGCAGACTGCTTCTCCTCTGTAAAGATGTGGTTCCTCTCAGAGTTTCTCCACCATTCTCTGGGTCCCTAAAGAAACACATATTATATATTCATGTGGTCACAGACGGGCTCATGAACACATCAACTTTCGAAGACAGTTCATGGGTTTTAATAAAAAGTTCACATATGGTATCACTAAGGGCCATCCCTCTCTCTCTCATCTTCCTGTGTTCTCCCTCCACCCTAGCCCAGATGTCCCTAGATCCCAAGTTGGTCACTATATATTGGTAATCCCTACTAAGATCTGGCTGGCTAGTGGTGAGGGCCTAAAGGCAACCACCTTATCTGTCTTACACCTTCCAAGATCTAAACTTGGGTCCCACAAGAAAAATAATCTTAGAAAGTGGGGCCTTCCAGCCACCCAGGTCTCACTCAGTCTTTACCTCTCACACTGTTGTACTCATTACCCTGATGTTCTTCCCTTCCCCTTCCTCCCCTCCTTTCTCTTCCTCCCATTCGCCTCTCTCCCCTACTCTCATCCTCTGTCCCTCTGATGTTCGACTCTACTCCTTACTCCTACCTTCTGCTCTCCTCTCCCCTACTCTCTTTCTACTTTATCTTCTCCCACTACTCTCTCCTCCTACTATTCTCCACTCGCCCCTCCCTCCACACTCGACTACTCCCCACTGCTCTCCACTCACACACTACACTTCAGCCCCATTCTCTCACAGTCACCACTCTTTTACTATCTCATTCACCTGGTTCACTCACTCTCACCTGCACTCTTAGAATTAACCCCCATCACTTTCTTCACTCACCATACTTGCACTCTCACTTTCGAGCACCACTTTCTCTCACCAACCAATACCTCACCTTGCGCACTTCTCCACCATGTTCCTCTGCACCATCATCCTTCTGCCTGGTCTCTCAGTCCACCTCCTCTTCACTTGACCTCACCCAAACAACCCACATTGCCTTGACCTTCCTGCCCTCCTATATCCTTCTTCTTCCATTGGTCCCCAGGCAACCCCTGCCTTACTGTCCTCCAGGTAAGGGTTACAGGATTGGGAAACCGTAAACCAAACCTTAAACACACTCCCTTTTTTTAACAGGTTCTGCTGGCATTCTGCAATGGTTGCCTGCCACAAACAAAGTAAATTTCAGAGTGCGTATTCTTTGAAGGAGCATCTAGATTGTCAATTTTGGTTGCCCAATTTTCCACTGGCTTTGTGTTCACCGCTGTTCGCCAGTGAGCTGTCTGATCGGGTCTTCACCACAACGAAATCTGGGTTCAGTAGTCCTGCAGGACAAGAGAAAAAACAGTGGCCAGCATGTTGTACGGTAGGTATGGGGCAAGCAGAAGTGGCCCTAGAAGGACTAGCTCTGGCAAACACCCTGCTAGGCCTCCTGCCCCAGGGTGAGGGGTCCTAATCCATTCTTGACAGGGTTAGGTCCCTGACCCGATCACAAATTATGATTCTCAATATCGCAGAGTTTCAGTCAGAGGTCTTTTAACGGTCTTTCAAATTCTTACAGTCTGACATTCCTTTGCCTATCAACTGATTTGTTTACTAGCCCTAGTCCTTGAACCTTCTCCTCAACATCTTCCAGTCCAAATTTAAACTAATTCTTGGTGGATGTCAGGTCTGCTCTCATAGCTCTGACCACCTCCAGAAGGACCTTTCTTTCGGTTTTAGTGGCAACTTGGACCCAAGCCCCTCAAGGCTTTAGGCACAGATAGGGGTAGAGTAACCAGAATGTTTAGCGCTGTGGCTGCAGGGCCTTTGTTTCCTTGGAATTTATGAAGTGCCTGTAAATAGATTGCGCAAAGGTGTTGCTTTCTCAGTGTTATTCTACTTGTATGTCTTGTCTGCACATGGCCAGCCCTGGATAGCTTGCATTTAGTGCCCCCATTCAAACAACTCTGTTGCCCAATGGACATTTGAACTTTGATAAAATGAGCTGCTGGTGGGGCTCTGCATATCTTTATATAAACAATAAAGTTACTCACTGTAGTGAATACATACTCCTAGTCCATAGACTTCTTTCCTTCTTACTCACGGAATGTTGTTAGTACAGGGATGGGACCGGGGCATTCTGCACAGCAGATTTAGACAAATGCCAAGGGCACATGCAAAGGAATGGCTGAACGCCAACCCCTCCCCTCAATTGATAGTCCCTTTCCAAGCATTGCAATACAGATGGACACTTACTAGTGGAGAAGTAGGGCAGACCGTATTGAGGATAGGAAACTATGGTCTAGAAGTGTGTTAAGTAACAAACTTTCTTTCAAGCCCCATTCCCTTTACTCTATTCTGTCACAGATGTCCTCTAGAAAACACAAATTCCCAGATGAGGTTCACAGGGTTTTATCCATTTTATTGCCACAGGCCTAATGGCCATGCCTCTTGCTCGAGCCTAGTGAAGGGTGTCCCTCCCTAACCCAGGCATTCCTGTCCCTAGGTTAGTAAATGATGATGATTGCACTAAGTCTGCCTTTTACTAGAATTGAGGATCTGAAGGCAGAACAAAATTTCTGAATAAACTAGCTCAGCGACTTCCTAACTGTCCATAATGCATATGGTTATTATTGTGCTAATTGTGTTTTGGGAATTGTGCCTTAAAGACACCCTGCTTGATCCACTCTTTCCTCTCCCTCGCCTTTCCCTAATCCCCCCACTACTCCCTCCTCTTCTCGTACCTCTAAGGTCCCTCACTCACTTCCACCCATTCATGTCACTCCCTACTCTCTGATGCCACTACTCTCTTCTACCTTACCTCCCTCCTCTACTCATATTCTCTCCTCCACACCACTACTCCATCCTCTATTCTACTTCTCCATACTCCACTTCTACTCCCTCTCCTCCACACTACTCCGCATCACTATTCCCTCCTCCACTAGCAGTACTCAAACACTCTCCTTTCACTCAGCACCAACCACGTCACAGTCACTCCTTAGACTAACTCTTCTAACAACACTTGCCATACTAACAAGCACACTCACACTGCAGTACCACTTTCACTCAATAGCAAATACCACACCTTCCCCAGAAATCACCTGCGCACTTTGCCACTCCTTCAACCCTCCTGCTGACATTTGGTCATCCACCTCCTCCTCTTCTGACCACACCCATATAACACACACTTCCTGCTTGCTCCTTTAATCCTCCTCCTTCCTACTGGAGTGGTTCTCTGGCCCAGTCTCCCAACCAAGACATTTGGTAAGAAGAAGAAGTTTCCAACAGTGGGTTAAGCCATGTCACCTCCTCTGTACGGGTCTTTTGCAGAACAGCAATGGCAGCCCGGTAGGTAGGTGGAATGTTCAATTTCGTGTTTGGGAGGATTTGTGCCTGCTGCCCCAAATGTAATTCTCTGTATGGGTTTTTTGTTCTGCCAGCAATTGTCCCTGTTGGTCTAGGGTGTGCAATAATGGTTGCACTTGTTTGCCAGGGTTATCGGAGCACCACACAGCTTTCCTGCTTGCCATTTAAGGATGCAGTTGCCTTTCTCCTCTCTCCTCATTGATCTGTTTTCGTGCTCAGCGTATCTTCGCATGCAGGGGAGCATGTCACTGGTGGCCGGGTCTTGGTCGTCTAGTAGGTGATGTATTGTGCTGGATCACATTTTTTCCTTGGATGTTTTAGGCTGTTTCCTAACTAGGAGAAAGGAAAAATACTGGCATGCATCTTGCAGTGGAGGAATAGCACGAGGCAAAGGTGGACTGCTCAGAAAAAAGCTGGCACAGGGGTTTGTAGAATTGGGACCCTCTCAATTGCTGCTGTGCTTAGGGTTAGGACTGGCTTTGGACTTCTGCTGTGTAGGACCCCCCTCAATAGGGGCTTCCCTCCCCTTCTGACAAGGCCAGGGTACTGGCTTTTTCACATGAGGATGGTCCAAGAAAGAAATCACTGGACTCCAAGAGGAACCAAATTATTCAAAGAGATTTTCTGGAACCTCCTCACCAAACCTGCCATCTTCATTAGAGCTAGAGAGTAGTTCTTGCAGAACATGTGGGGTGGAGATCAAGTGGAGGCTCAGATAATGTCCTCATGGAGAACATGTCTCTGAAAAGATGACTACAGTACCCTTAGCTCTGACCAAATGAGCATGGAAGTCCTGGGGGTGGGGAGGTTGCTGAATATTGCAGGCTTGTGACAGTGGCTTGGGTTGCTTGATAATCAGGGGAAGAACCCTTGTAAGTGGCCCTTGAGACAGCTAAATAATGTGACATTAGTTCCAAATTGCTTGTGGGGCCAGAGAAAAAGACTGGGAGACTCCACTTCCTGGTTGAGGTGAAATTCTGTCATCACCTTGGGAAGGAAAGAGGGCTGATTGTATAAAACAACTTTCTCTTTGTGACACTGTGTAAAGGACTGGCTGAGGAAAGGGCAACCAAAAGTGCTGTCTTCCAGGAAACAAGGCTTGGGTCCGTGGAGGCCATAGGTTTCAACCAGCAGATCACCCATCCTACTCACAACAAAGGGAGGAGTTTAGGCTGAGTAATTTCACAGAGCATCATCATAATTGGGGATTTAGAAAATAATCAATGCCCATAGTCTGACCACCAACTCTTAGAATGGAACATGTCAATACCACCTCTCACTAAAACCGTACTAGAAAAGTTCTGGGTTTCATATAGAAACCTGCGCAAGCTCACACCCTCTGCCCTGGTGCCATTCATTTCACCTACCATTGATAACTTGCCCAACTTGCATACTGCAGAGGAAATTGCAGTTGTGTATCAGCATACACTTGAAAGAGCTGTTGACAGTGTAGCCCCTGTAAAATCACATATGCTGAAAAAGCTGCCAGATAAAAGGGGGTACTTTGCAAATATACACAACCTTTAACAGAAACAGAGCTTTAAAGCAATGGGAAGAAACCTGTCATGCCTGCCAATCCCAGGGCCGCTACTGCTAAGCTCTGTCGTCCTGTTATGCATGCAGTCAGGTTTACTGACAATTTCCGAGCAAAACATTCACCATCAGTGTATAGAACAGCTACCAAACCTTTCTACATATGCTGGAAATTGCTGGGCCAGTCGCCATGGCGACTATGCAGCAGCACAACAGTACGTTGCCTGGAAACCACGCTTCCCCACGATCACGTGGTATGGGACACAGTAAATCACATGGCAACTATTTAAACACTGGCGCTACTGAAATCAGGTGCTTCTGATTGATTGTCTTTTCCTACGGAAGCTGTGTTGTATCCAGCGTTTCTACACGTTACCCGTTTCCTCTCCTGAAGACCTTGGCGCTCGTATTTTGGATTTCCGATTTGTCTCCGCCCACGGCTTTGTTGTGACTGGATCCATCTCTACCTCGGACTGCCAAACGGACTGGCTACTCTTGCTGAGCTCATACATTTACGTACGTACGCCATCAATTGAACCACCCGGTCTTTGCCTTCTACAGGGGTTAGTATTTCTTCACAATTACAGCTCTGCGTTCTATTCTGAGGCTACTCCGGGGCTCCCATTCTCTTACGTGTTTTCCGTTGCACAATTCCAGCTTAGTATTCCTTCAAGGCTCTAGCTAATGGTTGTGCATCTCCCACTAACGCAATAGCCTCTTATTTTTTATGGAGATATCTGAAGTTGTATGCATTGTTAATTCCAACAAACGTCTTGACGCTACATTTGTTTCTCCAACATCATGGTGTCCTCCATTCACTTACTACATTTCAAATAACTGCACAGACCTTTATGGGCGCTCTGCCGCCTTACCCAGTGCACCAACCTGACACTAGAGCATCCCTCATGCCGTACGGGTTTAGTCCCTTACTAACCTTCCCTCTCGTCATTTCCTTCAATGGTAACACCTTGCATTGTTTGGACGGACACCTTCCCATTGGGTTAATCTGTTTACTGTGGTAAGAAGACTGTTAGAGAGGCAATACTCAGGGATGGGTGGGAGGGGGCCGGGGGTTTAAGGGATACCACCTTGTCGGTTTCATCAGTTTTCCTTGCTCTTCTAGGGGACCTAGAGGGAATTCTGTACCGCTACCACAGGAGCCTTGGGATTTCACACTTCCAGGTTGGTCTGGTTTCATTACACTTATTTAAATACCCTGAAGTATAGTTTCTGATGTATCATTCTTCTTCCAGCCTGGTGTACTCCTGTGCTCGGATCCCGCGTCCTTTCACATGATCTAGCTTTTCACATTCTTGGTAGCTAGTAGGATGTATCATTGGGAAGAACAAGTTACTTCTTACCTTGTAACGTTCTTTCGATAGGATGTTCCTCCGACGTATTCCTTATCTTAGATATATCTCCTTCCAGCTTTGCTGGCCTCGGAAAATTTTTCTCTAGAGGGCGCTGCGCGTCGATGTCCGCCGAGTCGATGTCCCTCGACAGCCGCCGTGTCGACGTCATCCCGCCTATAAAGGCCGCGCGCAGCGTCCGTTGCTCAGTTCCGTTTTGTAGCCCACAATGATTCTTTGTGGACTAGACTAATCACCCTGAAGGAGCGTAAGCTGCAACAACAAGGGAAGTAGTACTGCGGGGATGAATGGGAGGGTCGATAAGGAATACGTCGGTGGAACATCCCATTGAAAGAACGTTACAAGGTAAGAAGTAATTTGTTCTTCGAAAGGATTGTGTCCTCCGACGTATTCCTTATCTTAGATAGGCTCCCATAGCAGTATTCTGTTATTGGAGGTGGGAGTACTGACTTCATGCTTCCTTTTATTGATGAATAGAGTGCAATACTGCCCTTCCAAACCTAGTCTCTTGACTGGAGGAGGAATCCAAGTTGTAAAACCGTGTAAAGGTAAGGACGGACGACCATGTGGCAGCCGCACATATGTCTCTAACCGGCACTCCTCTTTTGAGGGCCGATGAAACTGCGATACTTCTGGTCGAATGAGCCCTAAGATTTTGAGGGAGCTCTTTTCCTGCCAGTTTATAACATTCCAAAATGGCTAGAATGATCCATCTAGAAATGGTCTGCTTAGTTATCGGTAACCCCAGCTTGTGACCTGCGTAGCCTACAAACAGCTGGTCTGCTTGTCTTATCCTAGCCAGTCTACTGATGTAAAAACTTAAAGCCCTTCTTGGGTCCAGCCTGTGTAACCTCTCTTCCTCTTTCCCTGGATGAGGAGGAGGATAGAAAGATGGGAGGGTAATCTTCTGAGTGATATGGAATTCAGAAACCACCTTTGGGAGGAAATTAGGCTTCACTTGCAGAACAACTTTGTCTTTGTGAAAGATTGTATGAGGGGGTTTACAAGACAGAGCTTGTAACTCGCTCACTAGCAGATGTAAGTGCTATTAACAAAACAGTTTTAAGGGTAAGAAATCTTAACGAACAAGAATGGAGTGATTCGAAAGGTGTGCCCATCAGGAAAGTTAGGACTAAGTTTAAATCCCATAGGGGAACCTGGAATGGTCTTGGGGGATAAACGTTAGTTAACCCCTTTAGAAACTGTATTACCAAGGGTAATTTGAAATAGGATGGTTCTTCCGCAGTTCGCTTAAAGATGGATAGCGCTGCGAGATAGCCCTTAATGGTGCCAACTTGAAGGCCTGAATTCGCTAAATAGAGTAGGAAGGACAAAACCATTGGTGTACCACATGAAAAGGGGTCGATATTCTTTTCTGTACACCAGCTGCAAAATCTGTTCCAACGGCAGCAGTATAAAGACTTTGTTGCTGGCCTCCTTGCCGAAGGCAACACCTCCATAACATCATCAGGGAGGTCCCAATCCTTGTACCTCAGCCTTTCAGAAGCCAAGCGTGAAGGTTGAGGGTTTTGATGTCTGGATGGAGAACCTGACCTCCCTTCTGTGAGAGTAGATTCTCTCTGAGTGGAAGTCGAAATGGAGGGCAGATGGACAAGTCTAGAAGGTCCGGGTACCACGTTCTCCTGGCCCAATCCGGGGCAATTAGGATCATGGTTTTCCGGAATCTTCTCAACCTCCTGATCATTTGAGGAATGACAGGCACCGGTGGGAACGCGTACAGAAGTGGAAACTCCCAGTCCACTATGAACGCGTCTCCCAGAGCTCCTCTCGGGGGAAATTCCCTTGAACAGAACAGATCGCACTTCCTGTTGACACTGGTGGCAAACAGATCCACTGGAGGGGTTCCCCAAAGGGCGAAGATCTCTTGAAGGACTTCCTGAGCTAGTTACCACTCGTGTGAGACTGTGCTCTGCCTGCTCAGAGCATCCGCTGTCAAGTTCTTCTCTCCGGCTAGGTGAACTGCCGATAGAGAGATTCCTTCTTGGATTACCCAAAACCAGAGCTACATCGCCTCTCTGCACAGAGGTAGTGATCCTACGCCTCCTCTTTTGTTGAGGTAATGCATGGCCACTGTGTTGTCCGTCATTATCAGGACATTCTTCCCTTGTACAGATGGCAGGAACGCCTTCAGCGCAAGTCTGATGGCTCTCAGCTCTAACAGGTTGATATGTAGTCTGGACTCCGATGGAGACCAACGACCGCTGATGGTCAAGTCGTTGGCGTGGGCTCCCCACCCCGTGAGTGAGGCATCCGTGACTACTGTTATCTCCGGCCAGGGTTGCCAAAACTGTTCTCCTTTCAGAATGTTCTCCTGACAGGCCCACCACTGAAGGTCTCGAGCCACCCTGTCGGGAACCTGAAGAAGATCTGTCATTCTCCCTGAGAATTGTGACCACTGAGTTCTCAGTGTCCACTGGAGGGATCTCATTCTCAGGCGAGCCTCTGGCACTAGGAAAATGCAGGATGCCATGAGGCCTATCAACCTCAAAAAGTCGAAGGCTGGGAGACGTTGGGCATTTTGGAACTTGGTAACCATCTGTAGAATATCTTGAGCCCTCACCTCTGGTGGCGAGGCTTTTCCCAGGGAAGTGTCCAGGATCGCTCCGATGAACTGGAGTCTCTGCGATGGTATCATTTGTGACTTCTTTAAATTGAGGGAGAAGCCCAGTCTGTGAAGGGAGTGGCAAACGTGATTTAGCTGGATCTGAGGTTGTTATGAAGATACAGCCCTGATCAACTAATCGTCCAGGTAGGGGTAGACGTGAATCCCTTCCCTCCTTAGACTTGCCGCCACCACCGACATTAACTTGGTGAAGACCCTCGGGGCGGAGGTCAGCCCAAATGGCAGCACTCAAAATTGATAATGAGAGTTGCCAATTGCGAACCTCAGGTATTTCCTGTGTTTGAGATGGATAGGCACATGGAAATAAGCGTCCTGAAGGTCCAGAGATACCAACCAGTCCTGGAACTGAAGGGCCTGAAGGATCTGAAGGATCTGAGAAAGAGTTACCATCTTGAATTTGTCTTTCCTGAGGAATTTGTTCAATTCTCGCAAGTCCAAGATGGGTCTCAGTCCTCCGTCTTTCTTTGGAATGAGAAAGTAAGGGGAGTACCAGCCCTTGTTCCTCTCCGCTACAGGTACCGGTTCTATGGCACCTTTCTCTAGCAGGTCTAAAATTTCCTGCAAGAGGAGCGGATCTGGAGCTTTTTGAGAGCTGATCCCCGGGGGATGAATCTGAGGTATGCGTAGGAGAGGCAGGCAGTAACCTTGGGCAACTGTTTCCAATGCCCAAGCATCTGACGTGATAGCCTGCCATTCCGCCAGATGTTGAGTTAACCTGCCTCCTACAGGTGTCTTGTGAGGGAAGTCCTCAGAGTGGTTTGGGGCGGCTGATGCAGATGGTAAAGAGGCACCTACTGTTGCTGCGGCTTTTGAATATCTACCCCGTCCACCTCGGGTAGTTCTTCTTTCTCCCCTTTGAGCCGGTCGTCCTCTACCTCTTCCGAATGCAGAGTAGAAGCGAAAGGACTTGCCTCTCGCAGAGGATCCTGTGGAACGAAAAGGTGTCTGACGGATTGCAGCGCCTAGGGATTTTGCTGCTGCCTTTGATGTTTGCAGTTTTTCTAAACTGTCATCCGCCTTTTTCCCAAACAAAGAAGAGCCATCGAATGGCATGTTCAAGAGCCTGGCTTGCACATCTGGGGC